>NC_134872.1:3898908-4198908 GCF_049852395.1 Peromyscus maniculatus bairdii | reverse complement strand
TCAGAGGTAAAGAGCACCAACTGCTCTTCCAGAGGTCCTGAGTTCAATTCCCAGCAACCACATGGTGGCTCACAACCATCTGTAATGAGATCTGGCATCCTCTTCTGTATACATAATAAATAAATAAATCTTTAAATTGTAAATGCTTGGCCAGTAGCTCAGGCTTATTACTAACTAGCTCTTGCACTTAAATTATCCCATAATTCTTATCTATTTAGCCTTGTGGCTTGGTACCTTTTCTCAGTAAGACCTTCTTATCTTGCTTCCTCTGTGTCTGGATGACGACTCCTGACTCTGTTCTTCCTCTTCCCAGGATTCTTAGTTTGGCTTTCCCACCTTACTTCCTGCCCAGCTACTGGGCTGTCGGCTTTCTATTAACCAGTGAGAGTAATACATATTCATAGTGTAGAAAAGGATTATTCCACAGCATTAGGTCTTACTTTAAAAACCCGTACTCCCCAAAATTGGAAAATCTATAAGAAATGGCCAATTTTCTTGATAAATATCACTTGCCAAAAGTTAAATCAAGATCAGACAAATGACTTAAAATAGTCCTATAATCCCTAAAGAAATAGAAGCAGTCATTAAAAGTCTCCCAACAAAAAAGTCCAGCACCAGACATTTTTAGCCCAGAATTCTACTAGATATACAAACAATTACCTTCAATACTCCTCAAATTATTCCACAAAATAAAAACAGAAAGAACATTGCAAACTTCAATTTTAAAGGCCACAGTCACCCTGCTACACAAACCACACAAAAATTCAACACAGAAAGTGAATTATAGCCCAATTTCCCTTATGAACATAGATGCAAAAATACTCAACAAAATACTTGAAAGTAAACCAACTAAGGCAGCATTTGTTGCCTTTAATTCCATCACTGAGAAGGCAAAGGCAGGTGAATCTCTATGAGTTTGAGGCCAGCCTGGTCTACAGATTGATTTCCAGGACAGCCAGGGTTGTTATACAGAGAAACCTTGCCTTAAAAAACAAAAAATAACAACAACAACAACAACATTATTATTATTATTATTATTATTATTATATAAACAAAAAAAACTACAAGAAAAAACCACATGATTATCTCTTTAGGTGCTGAAAAAAGCCTTTGGCAAAATCCAACACTCCTTCATCAAAAAAGTTTTGGAGAGACCAGGGATACAAGGGAACTACCTAAACATAATCAAGGCAATTTACAACAAACCTACAGCCAACATCAAATTAAATGGAGAGAAACTCAAAGCAATACCACTAAGATCAGGAACAAGACAGGGCTGTGTGCTCTCTCCATAACTGTTCGCTTTGGACTGGGTGTTCTAACTAGAGAAATCAGACAACTGAAGGAGATCTAGAAGATACAAATTGAAAAAGAATAAATCAAAGACTGATTTTTTTTTACGATCTTCAAAACTTTCCTCAGATGTCACCCTCTGAAGGACACCACACTGAACACCTGTTTAAACAGCGTCCTTAGGAAGGGCGGATGGCTGAAACACTGAGAGCACCTTCTGCTCCTACCCAGAACCAAGTTCAGTTCCCAGCACCCCCACCCAGGGGTTCTGACACCCTCTTCTGACCTCCAGGAAACCAGCACTCACATGACCACACCCATCCAAATGCCACACATCCACTGTGGTGGACTTCATGAGAAATGTCCCCATAGTGTTGGGTAGTTGAACTTTGTTCCCAAGTTGGTGGTGCTATTTGGGTAGGTGGTGGTTTAAGAGGTGTGGCCTTGCTGGAGGAAGTATACTACTGGGGGAGGGCTGTGAGAGTCAAAAACCTGCCTCCATGTTGCTGTCTCTGCTTCCTGTTTGCCAATGAAGGTGTGAGCTCTCAGCTTCCTGCTCCCCACACCATGCTAGCAGCTCTAACCCTGCTTCCCTGCCGTGATGCACTCTTAACCATTGAAGCTGTAGCCCAAACAAACTCTTCTAAATATTGCTTTGGTCAAGTGTTGTGGATATCGCTCTGTATAAATAAAACATTGATTGGCCAATAGCCAGACAGGAAGTATAGGCAGGACTAACAGAGAGGAGAATTTAGGGAACAGGAAGGCAGAGGAACACACTGCCTGCAGCTCCGCCAGGACAAGAAAGATGTAAGGTACCAGTAAGCCATGAGCCACGTGGCAAAGTATAGATTAATAGAAATGGGCTAAATATAAGAGTAAGAGCTAGACAATGATAGGCCTGAGCTAATGGCCAAGCAGTTTAAATAATGAAAGCGTCTGTATGTTTATTTTATAAGTGGGCTAAGAGACTGCCGTGATTTGGCAGGACCCAGAGAGAAAACTCCAGCTACAGTGATGTGTTTTATCATAGCAACAGAAAACTAATTAACACAAATACATAATTAAAAAAATAATTTTTGAGACAATGTCACTATGTAGACCACGCTAGACTTGAACTCACAGAGATTCATCTGCTTCTGCTATCAAAATGCTAGGAATAAAGTATGTGCCAGCATGCCACGCTAAAAAAATAGTAAATCTTAAAAAACAGTATCTCTTTGCTCTGTTCATCTCCCCTGCACTGTGGACATCTTCCCTTCCACCCTTCACCACCGGAGACAACCTGTTCTTGTTGATTCCCTTACACTGTATCACAGGCATCTTCCCACCACAGCACTTGCTCCAGGAGACCAGCAACTCTGTATCAGTTCCTAGTGTGTCTTAGAAACAGGACTCCATCTCACATCTGGAACAGACTCTGTGGGCTGATCACAATGTCCACTCCTGTGTCCCCTGCTTGAGGAGTGGATTTCCTCCATCCTAGATGGAGGCAGTGACAGCTGACCAAGAAAAACATCCATCCAGGGTCAGATTGGTGAACCCTGAGCTCACTGGTCACTCACAGGAGCTTGGGTGAGTCGGATATAACCATTGAACTGCCCACCCCAGTGTGCATGTCACTCACACAGCTGCATCACTGCAGTCCCCTGCACAGCTCCCAGCAGCTCCACTCAGCAGTCTCCTCTCCCTCAGGAACTGCAGCTGGTTTAACCCGGAGAGGGAAGTGCTACATTGTGTCAGCTCCGTGAACCTGTAGTTTCTTGTGCTTCCTGAGCCTCCTCAGCTCCTCCTGGCTCCAGCAGGGATGTTTCAGTCTAGAGGAAAATTCACACCTTCACCTCCCTCTTCTACAGAAGCTCCCTTGATTAACACAACCTCAGGCCACATGCTGGTGTGTCCAGTGCAGCACCAGGTCCCCTCACACTGAGGTCAGAGTCACCTGAGCTTCCCCTCAGCAAAGCCCTCCCTCCCTCTCCACCTGCCTTTCTGTCTTTGATCCATGATCCTATTTATTTTTTATTCATTCATCAAACATTTATTGAGTATGAATGTTTGCTGGGTCCCAGGCACTGGAAGTCATCATCCCTCACAAGACAAAGATGGCAGTATCGTGAGAGATTGTCACCTTCTTGGTCTTCAAACATCTCAGTTAAGGTTTCTGGAGCTCCTGACTCTAGGTCACAAACCTAGAAGAGAAAACTGCAGTGGCTGTAACCGGAGCAGGGGTGAAGTAATTTCGATTGCTGGTGTTCCCACAACCTATTTTATAAGAGGTTCATTAATTGTATGTCTATGAGTGTTTTTCTTGGCTGTATGTGTTTGTACCATGTGCCTATCTGGTGTCCACAGGGGCAGTGGAAGCCATGGAACAGGAGTTATGCATTATGGACGGTGTGAGCTATGGTGTGGGTGCTGGGATTTGAACCCGGGTCCTCTGCAGGAGCAGCAAGTGCTCTCAACCCCTCAGCCATCTCTGCAGTCCCTGGATTATGTCTTTTATTTTCTTTGATTATTAAAATTTTTTTCATTCATTTTAACACCAGTCAAAGATCCCCCTTTTCCCTCTGCCCACCCACCCTGCCTCCTCCTCCTCCCAACCCTGACTCCCACCCACAAGAAGGCAAGCCTTCCTTTTAAATAAACTTAGTTCTACAATAGACTCAGCCTGAAAATCCCTGAGTCACCACTGGGGGCAGCACCAGGATTCCCAGAGCCAGGGAGGGAGAGGGGACCTTGGGCAGAACACAGATCCAACAGGACAGACTGAGATGAGACCCTGTGGATCCCTCCTCTCTGCCCATCCTACAACCCGGGTTAGATTCTGAAAGATGGGGGAGAAGGAGAGAACCTCAGGGAGGGGCCTGGAAGGAGGCAGGAGCTCAGGAGACTGAAGTTCATCTCCTCAGCCCACAGTCTCCTGAGTGTAGAGGCATAGTTGGGCCTTGATGAGATAATGATATAATGATGGACAAACACCTCTTAATGCTGTCACTCAGGGACCCCAAGGGATAAAGAGGCAAGGACCACTCACAGGGACAAGAACAGGCCTAGTCCTCCATACAAACTAAAAAGACAAGAAATAAACAGAGAAGACGGGGTGAAGAGCCATGGCCAGGTCAGAGCCCAGGCTGACCTGTCACAGCAGCCCTGGCTGCTCACAATCATGTGGACAGGACAAGGCTCTGTCATACCAGTGTCCCTGCAATCACAGACTCTCAGCATGTGGTTCAAGTGATGAAGAGAACAGAGCCAGGAGGTGACAGAGCTGAGGAATGACCATGTCACAGCCAACAATAGACTGAGCTCAACCTGGGCACAGTGCGGTTCACACTCAGCTTCTACAGCCTCATCTTGTCCACCAGATACACACAGCATAATGAACACAGATTCTGGAAGGTTCTCCATGCTGCCATTTATTTCATCCACAAGCTCTAAGTATTTCAATCATTTAATTTATTCATCAATCCACCTGTCAGATCAAGGACGTGAACAACCAAGTTCACATTCATATTCTTATTTTCAGTGGGGAGTCAGGGGCTGCAGCTCAGGGCAGCATGGAGGTGACAGGATGGAGATGTCCCCTCCTTCCTGCTGGACCAGGAAGGTTGGCTGTGAAAGGGAACACAGGCAGTGCAGGGACAGGGTCCTGGTGTGCAGGGGTGGCCGGGCTCCCCAGGTCTTCACATTGAGCCCACAGGGTCACAGGGAACATCAGACACTGTTGCTGAGAGTGAACTGAGGGGCTCAGGACGTCACAGGAGAGACCTGAGCACATCTCTGTCACTCTGTCAGGCCGGGCAGCTGTCTTCACGCTACAAACAAGAGTCATGAACAATCACTGTGAAGGCAACATACCAACACCCACCACTCACTCATAGGGGATTCTGGAAGTCCCTGAACCTCAATCATGTCCACTTTCCCCTCCCCAAATCAGTCCCCAGCGTGTCACCTTTACAGCCTGGGAGAGACACATCAGAGCTCTGGGCACTGTCCCTGCCTAGGGTAAAATTATATATAGTCACAGGAAGGTGAAAACATGGCCTCTAGAAGACTTCACTGGAGGAGGTATTATGGGTTGGCAGAGCTCCCCAAATACTCCAGCTTCACCCCAAGGGCCTCAGGGACAATCCTGCTCCCCACACTTACCTGAAGCTGGAGCATAGTTCCCTCCTTTTCCACCTGTGAGAAGAAAAGCTGTGAGAGACCAGGGAAGACCCGACCCTAGGAAGGTTCCAGAACTAACAGCAGACCCAGGTTAGAGACAGGAGCAATGAGGGGTGTGGATGTTTCCCATTAGTGAGGCAGAGCACACTTCTAAAAGGGGCTGAGAGAGAACCAGACCTGCCCTTTCCTACCTGTGTTTCTCCTCCTCCACCACACAGCAGCCACCACAGCACCAATGATCACAGCTACAACAATAGCAATGATTGCCCAGATGTGGACAGTGGACTGAGGAGGCTCTGGAAGGGAAGGACAGGAGGGGAAGTCGGGGGTCATGACGCCAGCTCTCAGCCCTGATCCTTTTCAGGGTCTTCAGAGGGCTCCATCTTCCCCTAACCCCAGCTCTGCACCCACACCCTCCTTACCCCATCTCAGGGTGAGGGGTTGTTTCAGCCCTTCATGGACCACTGGCATGTGTATCTCTGCTCCTCCCCAGAAGGCACCACCACAGCTGCCCACTTCTGGAAGGTTCCATCCCCTGCAGGCCTGGTCTCCACCAGCTCCATGTCCTGAGTCTGTTCCTCCCCATCCCTCTGCCAGGTTATGGAAATCTCAGCAGGGTAGAAGCCCAGGGCCCAGCACCTCAGGGTGCTGTCTCCTTTCAGTGTGGGGTGATGGGTTACATGTGCC
Organism: Peromyscus maniculatus bairdii; assembly: GCF_049852395.1. Taxonomy (NCBI): domain Eukaryota; kingdom Metazoa; phylum Chordata; class Mammalia; order Rodentia; family Cricetidae; genus Peromyscus; species Peromyscus maniculatus. The sequence goes on along the minus strand of NC_134872.1, from coordinate 4,192,761 downwards.
TTTGGTGGATCTGTGTGGAAGATTTAAGAAATCCCACAATTAACAAGATAAACTGAAATCTGCAAAGACAAAGTTAAACCAATGCTGACACTAAACTGTGTCTGTTTGGACAATTCTGTCATCACACTAGTGACCTCAGGTAGAGCTGGTCCCCTCATCACAGAACTGCACATTTTCCTGGGGGGATTCAGTAGCTAAGAGGGAATCCACATGAGCCAGCAGGTCAGCATGGTCTTCCTCATGTGATGTTCTACAGCATTAGTTAGGTAGTAAAAGAATGAAAGGAAAATAATTTATATATGTTATTAATTTATATCAAAATAAGAAATCAGGTACAAGGCCTACATGAAGGGTGCCACCAACTCCTGCTTCCACCTTTGAGGCACAACCACTGTGGCCTTCTTGCTGACCAGCATAACTGTCTGTCCAGTGAACAGCCATCACCAAATGCAGCAGAAATGTGGTGAACCTCTGACACTCAGCCAGGGAAAATGACTCCCCAAGCCCTGCCTCTGGGGGACAAGATACAAGGTATTGTCACCAGGACCCCTGGAAGTGTGCTGTGGAGCCCAGAGCAGCACTCCCTGGGACACAGCGGTGCTCACAGGGGTGTGTGGATCGTCCCTGTCACTCTTGTCCTGGAGCTGCAGAAGACCCTGTCTCTGAGGAAGTTCAATTCCTAATCCACTGGGGCAACACTGTGACTTGTTGGGACTGAGGGAGAGCAGGAGGGCTCTGGATGTTAATATGGCAGAAAACAGTCTAAGCTCACAGGAGCCTTTCTAGTGTAAAGGAAACACTGACTTGTCTAATTATCCAGATTAGCAGTTCCCCCTGGCTCCTGTGGAGACTGATACAGATGATAAAATGAGGGGGAGACAGAGAAACAGTATCATTCCAGTGAGGGGGATAAATAAACTGACTAAAAGCAAAATGACAACTTCAAAAAAAAAAAAAAAGGGAAGGAAGAAAAAAAAAAAAGAAAAAGCCCCCCACAATTTAGTATTTGTCCAGGGCACACCATAAGAGCTCAGGTGGCCATTCTGGGAATAGACGTAATCGGAGTATGAGGGGTGCAAACCTCAGCCACAGGGATTTGGGAGAAAGTATCTTTGGAAAGTTCTAGAAACTGTGGAACCAGCCTAGGGTAGGGGCGTCCATGTCTCCCATCAGGTAAAGGAGACTCCCTGTCCTGGCGTGTAAGGCTGACACAGTCAGATGACAGGACTCAGTTTCCACAGACCCTGGTGTGGGCAGAGACCCCGGCCTGGAGAGGCCATGGCTGACAGCGGCTGCAGACTGCAGGAGCCACTGTGGTTAGGTCGGGATCTCCTCTCCCTCCTCTGAGACAGATTTGCACCTGTCCAGGGTGAAAGCTGAACCTGGGGATCAGTGCGGTCCCTGCCATGCTGGATCAGGAGACCCAGGGACACTGTCTACCCTGAGACAGGGGCATGACCCCAGCTGAGGGGTTTCTTCTTCCCCAGGACTGAGCCCAGCCCGAGGCAGAGGGAGGAGCTGCCCGCGGCCCTGCACCTGTGCGCTGCAGCGTGTCCTTCCCGATCTCCAGGTATCTGCGCAGCCACTCCACGCACTCGCCCTCCAGGTAGGCCCTCAGTATCTCTGCATCACCAGCCTGCTCCCACTTGCGCCGGGTGATCTGCGCCGCCGTGTCCGCCGCCGTCCACGTCGTCAGGTCGTCGTTCAGGGCGAGGTAATCGCGGCCGTCGTAGGCGAACTGACGGTACCCGCGGAGGAGGCGCCGGTCCGACCCCACATCACAGCTATACATGACCTGGATGGTGTGAGAGCCTGCGGGGACCCCGCGGTCAGCCCCGCCCACCCGCGGCCAGCCCCGCCCCGCGGCCCCGCCCACCCGCGGACTCCCCTAAACCAAAAGGGAAACCGGGTCCCGGTCCCCGACTCTCCTCCCGAACCTCGGATCCGGGACTCCGGGCGACTCTGGGCCGGACGTAGGGACGTGGAGGGGTCGTGACCTCCGACCCGCGTCACTCACCGCCCTCGCTCTGGTTGTAGTAGCCGAGCAGGGTCCTCAGGTTCACTCGGAATGTCTGCTCGGTGCCCTTTGCGATCCGTGTCTGCTCCTCCCAATACTCCGGCCCCTCCCGCTCCATCCACGGCGCCCGCGGCTCCATCCTCGGAGTCTCCGCGTCGCTGTCGAAGCGCACGAACTGCGTGTCGTCCACGTAGCCGACAGAGATGAACCGGGGCTCCCCGAGGCCGGGCCGGGACACGACGGTGAGGAAATACCGCATGGAGTGCGAGCCTGGGGGCGGCGCGCGGTGAGACCCCGACCCTCCTCCGGGACCCCGGGCGGGTGCGCGGGCCGGGAGGGGAGCAGGGCGCGGGGCTCGGGACGCGGTGGAGAAGGGTGGGAGGGTCTGGCTGGGCGACGCGGGGACGCGGCTTCCCCGGGGCCGCCCCCGCCCTCCCCGCAGAGTCGTTTCCCTCCCGACCCCGCACTCACCCGCGCGGGTCCGGGTCGGGGCCAGGGCGGCCGCCAGCAGCAGGAGCAGCGCGGGCGGAGCCATCGCCCCCATCTCAGATCTAGGGCGTCTGAGTTCCGCGGGCTGCGTGGACTTTATAACCCGTGACCGCGGCGACGCTGATTGGTTCTCCGGGATCTCTCAGGTCAGGAGCTGGAGAAGTGAAACTGGGGACCTGGGGATCCCCAGCCCTGGGCTTCCACCCCAGACCTCACCTCCTGGGGACTGAGACTTTGCTGAACCCTGTGCTGCGGGACTGAGCGCTGTGTGTCATGGTGTCTCTGAGCGGCATAACGACAACTGTCTCCTCAGGTTAGTCAGGATGAAACCTAAGAGCATGGAGTTTCCAGATAAAATACACACAGCACTTAAAATGAATGTTCACGGAAACAGGTGCTGTCGGAGTCCTGGTGAGGGTGTGGGGCTGCCGTGGACACCTGCATCGGGAGGTGACTGAAGTTTTCACAGCTCTGGTCAAGCACTTTTGACACATTGTGTGTTATATGTAACTTTCCATGCAAGAGTCTCTACTCACCTCTGCTTTCACTTTCTACTCCAGTTATGTGTGGCTGGGATTTGAAGACATCAACTCAAAATCCACAGAAAGAAGATATTTATAAATTTAATTTAGCTCCACACTACTGAACGGGGTTGAAACCTTGAATCCCCCATGTGTACCACTGCCATGAGAATTATCCTCTGCCCGGTGTCCACACTGCACAGGCCTGAGAAACTCAGAAGCCAACTTTGATCAGATTCAGGGTCCCACAGGCCTGTAACATTCATCTCCCTCATATCATGAGCTTATAAAGTGGGAGAAAATGTCAGAGGGAGAGTGCCATGGATTATATAACTTCTAATACTACACTATTATCATTATTCTGCTTTATTATTACAACCACCAGGAGCCACAGATGATCATCTGGGAGAAACACCGCACTGTGTAGATAAGATCCTGAGTGAAAAGGCAAAGTCTCTAATTACAGGTGAGATTTCTGAGCCGCCCCCTGCAGGTGAACACAGGAGCCTGGTCTCCTCCATGGGAGTCTGTGTGGTGCTTGCAGGCCAGCACCTCTGCTTTAAAGAAAAGCATCTCTCCATTGTATCCCAACCTGCTTGTTCTTGCCATTGTATTCCAGTAGTGACTTTAGATCCAGAGTCTGAAGAGAGGAAGGAAGAGGAGGTTGAGGAGAGGAATAGAAGGCAGCAGAGTCTGCCTGTGTGTCTCTCCTGGTGTGTTGTGGAATAATCTTTTTGCACAATGTGAAGAAATGTCACTTGCATTGGTTCAATAAAAAGCTATCAGCTAATAGCTGGGCAGAATTATCAGGGCAAAGAGAATGTTGAGAAAAAGGGTGGAGTCTTCAGGAGATGGGGAGAGAAGCAAGATGAACATATTATACCGAGCAAAAGTACAGAGCCACTTGGTAGAACATAGAAAAGAAATATGGGTTAATTTTAGTTATGGGCTTAAGTTATAGATTTAAGTTATAGTTATAAACAAGCCTAAGCTATAGGCCATGAATTCATAATTAATACTAAGTCTCTGTGTGGTTATTTGGGAACTGTCTGGTGGGACATGAAATTCTACTTACAAATGGTGCGCAATGTGGGGCCCTGTGTGTGTGTGTATGTGTGTGTGTATATATAGAGAGAAAGCTTAAAAAAGTTTCTAAATACACAATAATGGAGTCACACGCAGCTTCCTAGTCTCATGTCTCTCATGCCGGCACGGCACAGAGATGTGTCTCCTGGTAGCTGCTTGTGTGCTTCAGCCTCCAATACACCATGAGCTGAGCTCATGGTTGGTTTAAGGTTTTGTCCATGCAGACAGAAAAGGTTACATACTCAGTAAAGCATGTTCAGATGGAAAAAAATCTCTAAACAGGTCACAGTGTTTAATATATAACAATGTGCATAGATTTAAGAAAACAAAATGGGTAAAGACATTCACAGGAAAAAATAGTTTAAAAAATAGCAAAGTCTTTTTTTTTTTTTTTTTTTTTTTTTTTTTTTTTTTTTTTTTTTAGAGATTTATTTATTTATTATGTATACAGGAGAGGGCACCAGATCTCATTACAGATGGTTGTGAGCCACCATGTGGGTGCTGGGAATTGAACTCAGGACCTCTGGGAGAGCAGTCGGTGCTCTTAACCTCTGAGCCATCTCTCCAGCCCCAAAAAATAGCAAAGTCTTTTAAGAAAGTCTAAAATTAAAAAAAAAATTAGCCATGTAAAAATGGAACATACACAGGGAGTCTGGATCCTACCTGGTGTCCTGTTAACTTTAAATTTTTTAAATGCTAATGTACAAAAAGGAATAGCTGCTAAGAAACATTGGATTGTGCAAACTGCTAAAATAAACTAACCTATATATTTTAAAAATGACTTAACTTCAAAATGAAAGCTGGGCATTATGTTAAGTTGGGAGAGAGTTTATGCTATTGTTTCCCCAGGAAACAAAATACTGTGGATTCCTACCAGAAAAAAAAGAGATCAGATTTGACCATGGAAGACTGCTGTGGGATGACCTTTCTGTATGCTGTTAATGTGTGTTGCTCTCATTGGTTAATAATAAAGCTGTTTGGGCCAATAGCCAGGCAGGATAAAGTTAGGTGGAAAAAACAAAGTAAGGAGGTAATAAAGAAGGGCACACTTGGAAGAGCTGTGAGCCAGATTGTTGAGGTAATGCCCGCGTTACCGATACCCGTTCACCATGTCCGAGCTAGGGGCTGCAGATTAAAAAATAGAGACAAAGACAGCGAGTCATTCGCCATGGCTGAATGCCGAATGCCAAATGCTGAATGCCGTTCATTGATAGAGGGAGGAAACCTTAAATGCAGGCTTACAACACAATGGAGGGCAGAAGTTCACTACCCAATGCTCTACATTCTTGCATCTAAGCTGTTTACACAAAATGCAGGATACAGGTACAAAGAACCTCCCGTGATCATTAGGTGAGAAGGAAGCCAAGCGTCCCTGCATAAGTCCCAGGATTCAAACAGCCAACTCATGCAACGAGCCCAGGACCCGGCACCAACGCACAGCTGCCTCCCAAACAGATCAAGCCAAATGACTGTCTCACCCATACAGGGGGCCTGATCCAGTTGGGGGCCCCTCAGCCTTTGGTTCATAGATCCTGTGCTTCCATTCATTTGGCTATTTGTCCCTGTGCTTTATACAACCTTGGCTTCAACAATTCTCGCTCATATAAACCCTCTTCTTTCTCACTAATTAGACTCCCAGTGCTCCACCAGTGGCCCAGCCGTGGATGTCTGCATTCAGATTCCTCAGTCCTTGGATGGGGTTTATGGCACAACTGTCAGGGTGTCTGGCCATCCCATCACCAGAGTAGGTCAGTTCCTGTCGTCTCTCGACCATTGCCAGCAGTCTTTTGCGGGGGTATCTTTGTGGATCTCCGTGGGCCTCCCTAGCTCTCTGCTTCCTCCCCTTCTCATATGTGGTCTTCATTTACCATGGTCTCCTATTCCTTGTTCTCCCTCTCTTTTCTTGATCCAGCTAGGATCTCCCACTCTCTTTCCTTCGACCGTCGCTCTTCATTGTTCCCACTCATGACCAGGCTGTTCATGTAGATCTCATCCATTCCTCTGTGTCTTTTTTGGGGTCCCGTTTTCCAGGTAGCCTCACTGGTGATGTGAGTAGCAGTCCAGTCATCCTTGTTCCACATCTAGTATCCTCCTATGAGTGAGTACATACCATATTTGTCTTTCTGAGTCTGGGTTAACTCACTCAGGATGATTTTTTCTAGATCCATCCATTTGCCTGCAAACCTGATGATGTCATTGTTTTTCTCTGCTGAGCAGTATTCCATTGTGTATATGTGCCACAATTTATTTATCCATTTTTCAGTTGAAGGGCATCTAGATTGTTTCCAGGTTTTGGCTATTACAAACAATGCTGATATGAACATAGCTGAGCAAGTGCTCTTGTGGTATGATTGAGCATTTCTTGGGTATATGCCCAGGAGTGGTATAACTGGATCTTGGGGGAGATTGATTCCCAATTCTCTAAGAAAGCGCCATATTGATTTCCAAAGTGGTTGTACAAGCTTGCATTCCCACCAGATGTTGAGGAGAGTTTCCCTAGTTCCACATCCTCTCCAGCATAAAGTGTCTTCAGTGTTTTTGATCTTAGCCACTCTGACAGGCGTAAGGTGGTATCTCAGAGTTGTTTTGATTTGCATTTCCATGATGATTAGGGATGTTGAGCAATTCCTTAAATGTCTTTCAGCCATTTGGGTTTCCTCTGTTGAGAATTCTCTGTTTAGTTCTAAAGCCCATTTCTCAATTGGACTGTTGGTTGTTTTGATGTCTAATTTCTTGAGTTCCTTATATATTCTGGATATCAGTCCTCTGTCACATGTGGGGTTAGTGAAGATCTTTTCTCATTCTGTAGGGTGTCGCTTTGCCTTGTTGACCGTATCCTTTGCTCTACAAAAGCTTCTCAATATCAAGAGGTCCCATTGATTGATTGTTTGTCTCATTGTCTGTGCTACTGGTGTTATATTTAGGAAGTGATCTCCTATGCCAATGCGTTCAAGACTACTTCCTACTTTCTCTTCTAGCAGGTTCAGAGTAGCTGGATTTATGTTGAGGTCTTTGATCCACTTGGACTTAAGTTTTGTGCACGGAGACAGATATGGATCTATTTGCAGCCTTCTACACGTTGATATCCAGTTATGCCAGCACCATTTGTTGAAGATGCTTTCTTTTTTCCATTGTACACTTTTGGCTTCTTTGTCAAAAATTATATGTCCATAGGTGTGTAGGTTAATGTCAGGGTCTTCAATTGGATTCCATTGGTACACATGTCGGTTTTTATGCCAATACCAAGCTGTTTTTATTACTGTAGCTCTATAGTAGAGCTTGAAGTCAGGGATTGTGATGCCTCCAGAAGTTGTTTTATTGTACAGGTTTCTTTTAGCTATCCTGGGTTTTTTGTTTTTCCATATGAAGTTGAGTATTATTCTTTCCAGGTCTGTGAAGAATTGTGTTGGTATTTTGATGGGGATTGCATTGAATCTGTAGATTGCTTTTGGTAAGATTGCCATTTTTACTATGTTAACCCTGCCTATCCATGAGCATGGGAGATCTTTCCATTTTCTGAGATCTTCTTCAATTTCTTTTTTCAGGGACTTAAAGTTCTTGTCATATAGGTCCTTCACTTGCTTGGTTAGTGTTACCCCAAGGTATTTTATGTCATTTTTGGCTATTGTAAAGGGTGATGTATCTCTAATTGCCTTCTCAGCTTCTTTGTCCATTGTATATAGGAGGGTTACTGATTTTTTTGAGTTGATCTTGTATCCTGCTATGTTGCTGAAGGTGTTTATAAGCTTTATCAATTCCTGGGTGGAATCTTTGGGGTCACTCAAGTTTACTATCATGTCATCTGCAAATAGGGAAAGCTTGACTTCTTCGTTTCCAATTTGTATCCCCTTAATCTCCTTATGTTGTCTTATTGCTCTGGCTAGAACTTCAAGTACTATATTGAATAAGTATGGGGAGAGTGGACAGCCTTGCCTCGTTCCTGATTTTAGTGGAATTGCTTTGAGTTTCTCTCCATTTAATTTGATGTTGGCTGTTGGTTTGCTATATATTGCCTTTATTATGTTTAGGTATGTTCCCTGTATTCCTGGTCGCTCCAAGACTTTTATCATGAAGGGGTGTTGGATTTTGTCAAATGCCTTTTCTGCATCTAGTGAGATGATCATGTGGTTTTTTTCTTTGAGTTCATTTATATGGTGTATTGCATTGATGGACTTTCATATGTTGAACCACCCTTGCATCCCTGGGATGAAGCCTACTTGATCATGGTGGATAATTGTTTTGATGTGTTCTTGGAGTCTGTTTGCCAGTATTTTATTGAGTATTTTTGCATCAAAGTTCATGAGGGAGATTGGTCTGTAGTTCTCTTTCTTTGTTGCATCCTTGTTTGGTTTAGAAATCAGGGTAATTGTAGCCTCATAGAAGGAGTTTGGTAATGTTCCTTCTGTTTCTATTATGTGGAACAATTTAGAGAGTATTAGTATTAACTCTTCTTTGAAGATCTGGTAGAATTCTGTACTGAAACCATCTGGTCCTGGGCTTTTTTTGGTTGGGAGACTTTTAATGACTGTTTCTATTTCCTTAGTGGTTATTGTGCTATTTAAATAGTTTATCTGGTCTTGATTTAACTTAGGTATGTGGTACCTATCCAGAAAAATGTCCATTTCTTTTAGGTTTTCCAGTTTTGTGGAGTAGAGGTTTTTGAAATATGACCTGATAATTCTCTGGATTTCCTTAATGTCTGTTGTTATGTCCCCCTTTTCATTTCTGATTTTGTTGATTTGGATTCTCTCTCTCTGTCTTTTGGTTAGTTTGGATAAGGGCTTGTCTATTTTGTTGATTTTCTCAAAGAACCAACTCTTTGTTTCATTAATTTTTTGTATTATTCTCTTAGTTTCTAATTTATTAATTTCACCTCTCACGTTGATAATTTCCTGGCGTCTATTCTTCTGGGGAGACTTTGCTTCTTCTTGTTCTAGAGCTTTCAGGTGTGTTGTTAAGTCACTAGTATGGGATTTCTCCAACTTCTTTATGTGGGCATTTAGTGCTATGAATTTCCCTCTTAGCACTGCTTTCATAGTGTCCCATAAGTTTGGGTATGTGGTGTCTTCATTTTCATTGATCTCTAGGAAGTCTTTAATTTCTTTCTTTATTTCTTCCTTAACCCATTGGTGATTCAGTTGAGCATTTTCAGTTTCCATGAGATTGTAGGTTTTCTGTAGTTTTTGTTGTTGTTGAAATCTAACTTTAAACCATGGTGGTCTGATAGAACACAGGAGGTTATTCTAATTGTTTTGTATCTGTTGAGATTTGCTTTGTGGCCAAGTATGTGGTCGATTTTAAAGAAAGTTCCATGGGGTGCTGAGAAGAAGGTATATTCTTTCTTGTTAGGATGGAATGTTCTGTAGATATCTATTAGGTCCAATTGGGTCATGACATCAGTTAAGTCCTTTATTTCTCTGTTAAGTTTCGATTTGGGAGATCTGTCCAGTGGTGAAAGTGGGGTGTTGAGATCTCCCACTATTAATGTGTGGGGTTTTATATGTGGTTTAAGCTTTAGTAATGTTTCTTTTACATATGTGGGTACCCTTGTGTTTGGGGCATAAATGTTCAGAATTGAAACTTCATCTTGGTGGATCTTTCCTGTGATGAGTATGTAATGACCTTCTTGATCTCTTTTGATTGATTTTAGTTTGAAGTCTATTTTGTTGGATATCAGGATGGCTACCCCTGCTTGTTTCTTAAGACCATTTGATTTGAAAGTCTTTCTCAGCCTTTTATTCTTAGGTAGTGTCTGTCTTTGAATTTGAGATGTGTTTCTTGTATGCAGCAGAAAGATGGGTCCTGCTTTCGTATCCATTCTGTAAGTCTATGTCTTTTTATAGGTGAATTAAGTCCGTTGATATTAAGGGATATTAATGACCAGTGATTCTTCATCCCTGTTATTTTTGGTGGTAGTGTGTGTGTACTTCCCTTCTTTGGGGTTTACTGTTGTGGCTTTATCTATTGCCTGTGTTTTCGAGTGTGTATCTGACTTCCTTCGGTTGGAATTTTCCTTCTAGTGCTTTCTGTAGGGCTGGGTTTGTGGATAGGTATTGTTTAAATCTGGCTTTGTCTTCGAATGTCTTGTTCCTTCCGTCTATGATAATTGAAAGTTTTGCTGGGTATATTAGTCTGGGCTGACATCCATGGTCTCTTAGTGTCTGCATTACATCTGTCCAGGTTCTTCTGGCTTTCAAAGTCTCCATTGAGAAATGGGGTGTTATTCTAATGGGTTTACCTTTATAGGTCACTTGGCCTTTTTCCTTGGCTGCTCTTAATATTCTTTCTTTATTCTGTACATTTAGTTGTTTAATTTTTATGTGTCGAGGGGACTTTTTTTGGGGGTCTAGTCTGTTTGGTGTTCTATAGGCTTCTTGTATCTTCATAGGCATTTCCTTCTTTAAGTTGGGAAAGTTTTCTTCTATAATTTTGTTGAATGTATTTTCTGTGCCTTTGAGTTGGTATTCTTCACCTTCTTCTATCCCTATAATTCGTAGGTTTGGTCTTTTCATGGTGTCCCAAATTTCTTGGACATTTTGGTTCATGACTTTGTTGACTTTAGTGTTTCCTTCGACTGATGAAACTATTTCTTCTATTGTATCTTCAGTGCCAGAAATCCTCTCTTCCATCTCTTGCATTCTGTTGGTTCTACTTGCATCTGAAGTTCCCGATCTTTTACTCAGGTTTTCTATTTCCAGCATTCCCTCTGTTTGTGTCTTCTTTATTTTTTCAATTTCCCTTTTCAGTTCTTGGACTGTTTCCTTTGTTTGTTTCATTGCTTTTTCATGATTTTCTTTCAGTACTTTATTGTTTTCTTCCAGTACTTTATTGTTTTCTTTGAGTACTTTATTGCTTTCTTCTAGGACTTCATTGTTTTCTTCCAGGACTTTATTGCTTTCTTGCAGGACTTTATTGTTTTCTTCTAATTTGTTTGCCCTTTCCTCTAGTTGTTTACAGCGTTCTTCCAATTTTCTTGTCTTTTCCTCTACATAAGCCTCTATCTTCTTCATGATGTTACTACTCATAAGGCTACTTTCTTCTGCTTCTTCCAATTTTTGATGTTCAGGTCTAGATGTTGGAGGCGGGCTAGGTTCTGGTGATGCTGTATTGCTCTTCATTTTGTTGTATTACTTCGGCCTTGACGTCTGCCCAGCTCTTTGTGGTTCCTTCTTGGTCTTATCAGTGTACTTGGTTCAGAAAGAGCTGACAGATTCAGGAAGTTTCTCTCTCTTGTCCAGATGGGAGTTCTCTTGTCCAGATGGGAATTCCGGGGCAGGATGGAAGCTCTTATGTGGAACAGAAGTCTCTGGTCCAGAAGGGAAGTTGGGAGCAGGATGGGATTTGGGGGCCGGTCTCTAAGTCTCAGGAGGTGGCTGGGGTCTCGGGTAGATGGGCGTGGGGGCATGGCGCGGAGATTACAGGGGCTGCTGGGGGGCTTGTTGAAGGGGATCCCTCCAAGTGGGGCTAGAAGGGGACCTGCCCGGTGGCCAGAATCTGGGGCCAAGTTGGGCAAGTCTTCCTGGAGTGACTGGTGCCCAGGGATGGGGTCCGGGTTGGGCCCAGATACTCACCTCTGGTCCAGAAGGCAAGTCGGGGGCAGGATGGGAGCTGGGGGCTGGTCTCTAAGTTTCAGGAAGTGGCTGGGGTCTCGGGCAGATGGGCGTGGGGGCAGGGTGCGGAGATTTCAGGGACTGCCGGGGGGCTTGGAAAAGGGGATCCCTCCCGGTGGGGCTAGAAGGGGACCTGCCCGGTGGCCAGAACCTGGGGCCAAGTTGGGCAGGTCTTCCTGGAGTGGCTGGGTGCCCAGGGATGGGGTCCGGGTTGGGCCCAGATACTCACCTCTGGTCCAGAGGGAAGTCGGTGGCAGTCTGGTAATTGTTCTTATTGTATATAGTTTTATTATGTCAGAGTTAAAACCTTTTTATTTAGACAAAAGGGGGAAATGTTGTGGAATAATCTCTTTGTACACTGTGAAGCAATGCCACTTGGATTGGTGTAATAAAAGGTCAATAGCTAGGCAGGATTATCTAGGCAGAGAGAATGTTGGGAAGAAGAAGGGCAGAGTCAAGGGAGATGCAGAGAGAAGAAAGATGAACATGCTGTACCGAGGAAAGGTACTGAGCCATACGGTAGACATAGAAAATAAATATGGGTTGATTTAGTTATAGAGATAGTTAGAAACAAGCATAAGTTATTGGCTGAGCATTTATAATTAATAGTAAGTCTGTGTGATTATTTGGGAGCTTGCTAGTGGGACAGAAAATTCTGCCTACACTGGTATTTTTTTGAGATGTGGTCTGTCTCCACAGTCCTGACTACTTTGGAACTTGGTATGTAGACCATAGAGAGTTCAATTGCCTTTGCATCCTAAGTGCTGGGATTAAAGATATGGGCTACCAAATGTGTCCTTAGTTACTTTTCTGTGCCTGTGATAAGACACCATAATCAAGGCAATTTATAAAAGGAAGTGTTTAATTTGGGCTTCAGTTTTCAGAGGGTTTGAGTCCATGACAACAGAGGAAAAGTGTGGTGGCCAGAACATTTGAGAGCTCACATCTTGATGCACAAGCATCAGAGAGACTGGGAATAGTGGGAGTCTTTTACAACCTCCATGCTCAGCCCCAGTGACACAACTCCTCCAAAAGGCCATACCTCCTGATCCTTCCCAAACAGTTCCATCAACTGGAACTGAAGTATCCAAACCTCTGAGCCTGTGTGGCCATTCTCATTCAAACCACCACAGCACTCAGTGCAGATGTAAGATGCCTTGCAGGGTTCTGCAGATGTGTCCATTGTGATCTGCAGACTGTATCCTCAAACAGGAGGACCCCACTGTTTTAGGAACAGAACATTTCTTCTGTCCCCTGCTCAGCCCTTCTTCTCCCTCAGGCCTCACCCCATCAGTGTCCAGCACTCCTCACTCTGGAGATTTGCACCAACATTATCTCTTCCTTTGCACTGAATTTCTCTCTGTGGTCAGCCATCTTATCAGCCATCTTGCTGTGAGCCAGACTGTGTAGTTTCCTTATGTAAAAGTGCCAATAAGGGCCGGAGAGATGTCTCAGAGGTTCAGAGCACCTGTTGCTGTTGCAGAGGATCCAGGTTCAGTTCTCATCACCCACATGGTGGCTGGCAACCATATGTTACTTCAGTTCCAGCGGATCCAGTTCCTACTGGACCTGCATATTCATATGCAAAAAATAATACATCTAATAAAAAATAAAATTAAAAAATACATTTAAAAAATGCTCCAATGTCTTCCACTCTACAATTTAGAGTGTGAGGCCCGGGGGCTAAGGGCACAGAGCTGTTTAGTCAACATTGTTCCACCAGAAAATTAATCCAGCTTTGGAATAGGACAGGTACTGATGATTGAAATAGAATGTGCTGAAATGAAAATGTTCAAAAGAGCTTGTAGCAATATCATAATGGAAAATACATTGAGTCCAACTTAAAAGTCCCCCTAATCTATAACAGTCTCAACATTGTCGCGGCAATCTGTTGCTCATTGTCAAGGCACTGGTGTGTGGGTTCCCTCAGATCTGTAGAAAGAAGGCTCAGAGGCATCTTAAGAATGAATCTAGCCTTTTGTAGCTGTGGGTGGTGGGGTGGGTGGTGGTGGTCCTGGGGATTCATCCTCGAAGTACTGAAGCACTTTCCCTTCACCCAGGGCATTTTAATTTTCTCTCTATTTACAGTTTAGCCAGTTCATTTCTGTGTCTTCAAAACAACCCAAAAGGAGCTCCCAAAGATAAAATGCCAAGTGCAAATTCCTCCATTTCTCAGGTACCATGGTTTTCTGGGTTTCCTGAACCAAGATTTGCATAGGCCTTTGGTCCCCAGACAAGATTCACATAGGGCAATAAGAGAAACAAAAGGTGTCAGTTAAACAAAGGATGGATTAGGGCTAGGTGCTACTCTCTGGAGCCAGGCCAAGATCCCCCCACCCCCTTCTCTCCCTTCTCTCTCTCTCTCTCTCTCTCTCTCTCTCTCTCTCTCTCTCTCTCTTGATATATTCAATTATCTTGAAGGTTATGCAGCTTTACAGCAAATATATAGCCTTCTTTCTATCTATCTGTCTTACAATCTTACACACGTATACCAAAACACATTTTAAAGCCAATAAAGTTACTATAGCTAGAACAAGAGCAACACCTGCTAGGATAAGAAACCTGGTAAAGTGACTCGTAGGATTGAATGAGGCTATGGTATCTGCTAGATTTTCCATGATGTCCATTTCTGTCCTGGCAGGTAACTTTTTTGCAAAAGTTTCTTTAATTTCTTTCTGTAAGTCAAAAACCATTTGAGAAGCATTAGGGTGACCCAACAAATGCATCCTAACCTTTTTCCAATCATACTTGCTCTCATTAAATCTTAAGGGTGTGATACAATAACAAGAAACATTTCAATCACATTTTAATTTTATCTGCTCCTTCACAATTTCTAACTGATCCCCTAACAATATGACAGTTTGCCTTAATTCAGTTAATTCATTTACTATCTCATTATCAATCTTATTTTGTTCAGTCCAAAGTTCTTCTGAATGCCTTTGCCAGTGTCTTATGAATCCAGCAGTTCGGATTTCTTTATGAATTTATGAATCGCTACTCCAGCCGTCACTGCCGTAGCTGCCAATGCAACAATTCCCACAATAACTGCAACCACCAGTCCAGCCATACGACATGCTATTTTTAATATTCTTTCAACGAGCTTCTGTACCAGGATCATCACAGGAGAGCCTTGTCATGGCCTCAACTTCACTGGTATCCAGATTGCTGGCCTTGCTCTAAGAATATATAAACATTTGAAGGTCAAATTTTAAAACATACTAGAAATAACACAAACATGAAAGGTACACCATTCATAAGTGAGACTGTAATTATTTGGGTGCCATTGAACAGGTCCCTTTAATAGCAAGTAAGGTAATGGTACACATGCCATAAAATGAGGGCTTTGATTTAGTCTAAAAGACAGAGTGTACTTATCATCCTTAATGTTTAACTTTCCTTCAAACACCTTAAGAGGGTGGAAGGCACTTGCCAGTTTCCACAAGTTAGTCAGAATTGAATTGCCAAATTGCAGGAGAAGACTTGCCATTCCAAATCCATGCCACCAGATAGATTGATTAATAGAAGCACTGATTTCCACAGTTCCATTTATATTATACCATTTCCATCTTAACTCTGAGTGAGAATATTTCCCTTGAGGGGTGCTGTAAGGGCTCCAATCAATGACGTCTCCTTTGGAGATATTAATTAGCACTCAAGGTTTCTCACTCTTACACTGTTGCTAATGTACCCAGTCAGATTCCTTGTTGGTAACCCTCATCTCACAAAATGGTAGATTTATGGAATCAGTAGCATTACTCTTCTGTCCTTTAGAACCAGATGTATGAAGCATATGAAACTTATCACGATAATCTTGTGTAGTATTGACTATGGATAGCCACACTGGAGAGGTTATATTTAGGCACTGAATCCCACTTCCCATGCAAATAGGAATTCCTTGTGCTCCCATCACTTCACCCTCCTCCATTGGCTGAGCCGGACCTCAGTTGTCATGAGAACCAGGTACCAAGAAGATCCATCAACCTCTACAGGAATATTCACATCTCCCTCACTTACTGCTGTGTTAATTGGAAGATCGGGGTATAAGTCCAATAATTATGACCATCCCTTTTACCTGCACTGTTACCACGGAAACAAGTTTGTAGCATTCAGAGGCTTGTGGTCCTGAGTCATGGGAAGTGTCCTCTCTCCTTTGTCACACAGACTCTTAAGCTGTCCCCAGGGGAGAGGATTAGTTGTTTGTGGCAAAGGTCTCCTATGTCTCAACTTCCTCAGAGGCATTCCTGCATCTGCAGCATCTTGGAGATGTCTTTTGCTCATGGCAGATTTTTATCAATTTCCATGGAACCCACAATTTATTATCTCCTGTGGAAACATAAGCATAACTTTGGCCCTAACTCAACACTTTCCCTGGACTACTTTGATGTTAAAATATTTATAATACATGGGCTGACTCAATTCAGCAGTTCTTTCCATAACTCAAAGTTGTTCCTGTTCATTAGCATTTAAAAAACTTAAAGTTAGTAAGGCATCATGCAGTCTATCTCTGGGGGCCCTCATAGGCCCCTTTTGTTTAACAAGCATGTCTTTTAGAGTATGAGATCTTTTAACAGTTGTTTGTCCTGTAGGATTGTATGGTATCCTGGTAACATGGAAATGATATGATGAATATCTTTAATTTTTAAAAATCTACTAAATGAAATATATCCATTTGTCAAATTTTATTCCTAGTTTATTTGTCTCAGTATAGAATGTAAGAACCCCAGAAATAGGTGCCCCTTTTATTATGTGGGGAAGAATCCATTCAGTTTTTTTAAAAAGATTTATTTATTTATTATGTATACACAAGAGGGCACCAGATCTCATTACAGATGGTTGTGAGCCACCATGTGGTTGCTGGGAATTGAACTCAGGACCTCTGGGAGAGCAGTTGGTGCTCTTAACCTCTGAGCCATCTCTCCAGCCCCCATTCAGTTATTTTTATAAACTGAATTCGTTTACTTTTTTTGGATATTTGTTGTTAATTTCTCCTAAATTACTACAAGCTCTTTGCCAATCATCATTAATCTCCTACAACTGCCTAATTTCAGTATTGGTATAGGGCACCACAATCTCAGCTGGATGCATACCTGATAATTGATGAAGTCTTAATCTTCCCTTTATGATTAGTTAAGAAACTTTTCCTATATAGGTTTTTAATTTTTTACTCTATGAGCTAAGAAAATCCATTCCACAATATAATCCTCTCTCTGTACAATGAATTCAGTAGGGGAATGATTTGAAGGTAAAATTATTAAAATACACATCTTTGTGAGGTCTAATCTATCCACATAGGCGTTTTGTATATTTTTCTTTCTACCAGGGCTAACTTTTTTCAGTCTCAGCTGTTAACTGTCTTGGACTGTTTAAATCTGAGTCACCTTGCAGAATCTGAAACAAATTAGTTAATTCTTGAGCAGACAATCCAATTGTAGGCTGCAAACAGTTATTATCACTCAAAAAATTTTGAAAATCATTAAGAATGTGCAGTTGATCTCTCCTAATCTGTACCTTCTGCAGCTGAATTCTCAGTTTACTTAATTTATGGGCTAAAAAGCTAAGAGAATCTCCTCTTTGTATTTTTTCAGGAGAAATTTTATAATCCCCAGCAGGGTAAATTTTTCTATACTACCTGGGATTAAAGGCCTGCACCACCACCGCCAGGCAAGATACACTTTTAACACAGAAAGTTGAGCTCTATGATGGGCCATGCCTTCTGCTGGAAGCCTGTGTAAGGACATGGAAGAAGGAAGCTCTTGCTCTTGGCCTGCTTTCTCTTGCCTTGGCAGTAAGTCCGTTCCTTCACTGGTATTAGAGCTACGTCTTCAGGATTCCAGCATATACAGAAGACCAGCTGAGACATCCAACCTCATGAACTGAGCAATTACTGGATTCCAGGACTTTCTATTAATAACCAGTTGGACCACAGCCTGTGAGTCATTCTAATTCATCCCCTTTGTATATGTGTCTGTCTTTATTTCATGTATACATATTCATTCTATAAGTTCTGTTACCATAATGAACCCTGACTAACATACAGACCCAGAAAAGGCTGAGAAAACATGGCATGTGATGTGGAGTGCAGGGAACCATGGAGTTGGCCTGGCTGGCCTAGCTGCCTTGAGAGGCATGCATCATAGGTTTTATCAGGTTGGAGTCCATGGCTCCTGGAGCACAACGTGCCTTCCAGTTCCTGAGAGACAGATGCACTCTTTCAGGCAGTTAACCATTCAGGCCACTCTCTGTTCCTCTGTATGTCCCCTTAGTCATCAAGGAAGCACGAGAGCTTGATAGCAAATAGGTCTTAGACATCAATCTTGTATACCCAGTACAGCTTGCAGACTTGGTTGTATCCTGGCAACTACGGGTTGTCTTCTGACCCACACATGCACCTTAACTGGGGTGTGCCCTCATTCCCACACTACATACATACAATAATGCTATAAATACATAAATAGTTTAAAATTTCTTTGTATGACTTGACCTTAAATCCTTCTGACAGCTTCTCCTCACAGTGTGGGTTTTGGACACAGGCAAATTCACCCACTGGAAGTCTGGAGGAAAACTGGACACAATGTATACACTTGTGTTTCTGTGTTCTTTAACATGAAATCTTGTTTCCTCTTGATTTTCGTTACATTGATTTACTATTCTGTGAGGGGATGCCTGTGTCATGATGCCTGTGTGAGGCTCAGAGGATAACTTCTGGGAGTTGGTTCTTCCCTTCATGTGGCTTCCCTGGATCGAGCTCAGGTCATGAAGCTTGGGGACAAGCCCCTTTTTACCCCCTGAGCCATCTTGATGGTCCCCTTGGAGACCAGGGGGTTTGGACTTTTCCTCGTGAAGGTTCCCTACATTCCTGGGTTTGCCTCACAGGAGAGCCAGCCACCCTGACATTAGAAAAGGCGTTTCCTGGCCTCACATGAAGCAGTGTTGCCTTGGGTGGCTCTGGAGAACCCTGCCTTCTTGCCCAGGTCCCAGCTGCAGGTGTGTCAGCCAGCTGCTCCCTCAAGATCCCAGATTGCACTGAGAGCTTGGGTGTCACTGTGTGTGTTAGTCACTGTGGTCGTTTGAGTGAGATGACCCCACATCTTGGTCATTTGAATACTCAGTTCCCAGTGAAGGCTCCATGGCTGATTGTGCACGCTGCTCTTGCAGAGAGAGGACCTGAGTTTGCTTCTGGCATTTACAAGGGACAGTTCACAGTTGCCTGTCACTCAGTTCCAGGGGACCCAACATCCTCCTTGACACTGTACTACATGCACAAACCCACACTCAGACACACACATGCAATTAAACATAAAAATGAAATATTTAAACACTCTCAGGTTAGACTGGAGAAACAGCTCAGAGGTTTAGAGCACTGGCTGCTCTTTCAAGAGGTCCTAAGTTCAATTCCCAACATCACATGATGGCTCATAGCCATCTATAATGAGGTCTGATGCCCTCTTCTGGCATGAAGACAAAATGCAGGCAGATAAACAAACAAACAAATAAATAAATAAAAACATCTTTGTCACCCCTGTACCCCCACCCCACCGGGGCTGAGGACCGAACCCAGGGTCTTGCACTTGCTAGGCAAGCTCTCTACCACTGAGCTAAATCCCCAACCCCAATAAATAAGTCTTGTAATAAAAGAAAGTTTAAAAACATCCAGGTTGAACTGGGCATGGTGGGCAGGCTTTAACCCCACTATTTGGAAGGCAGAGCCAGGTAGATCTCTGTGAATTCAAGTCCAGCCAGGGTACATAGTGAGACCCTGTTATAAGTAAAAAAGCTAAGGTTGAGGCAATGCAGGAAGACATTCGACTATGGGTACTTCCAAAGCAACATGCATCCATGTGCCAATATTGGTACACACAGACAGACAATATACATCCCCTCTCATATTGTATGATAAAGTGCTATTTCCTGCATGAGGCAGGAGGATCATTAGTTTGACCCAGTCTGCTCCACAATGTGAGTTCCTGGACAAGGTAGGTAACTTGGTGAATCTGACAAAATACAAAGTGAAGGTGATATGGTGGCTGATCCTGCCATGCCAGCTCTCAGGAAGCTGAGGCAGAAGGATTATATGGAGTTCTAGGCCAACCTGGGCTACATAGTGGGTTCAAGTCCAACCTGGGCTACAGTGTGAAACTCTCTCCAAAACACAAACAAAAATCAAGTAAAAGAGGATACAGGTGCACACCACCATGTCTGCTTTCCTGGGGCATTCTTGATCTATCAGCACAAAAAGAATAGAGGAAAATGTTCCTTGACGATCATCTGAAGCTGTTGAGAACGTCCCATAACATAAACTGTCCCCTCAAAACACAGGGAAGGGAAATGTATCCTCAGTGCTTTTGGAAAACCACTCTATCTGTAAGAGTCATGGAGGGAGAATGGTGACCTTTGGCCTGTCCATCCCATCTGAAACCCTGGAACATCTAGACCCTCCTGCCCCAGACCCTGGCCTGCACACTTTTATACAAACAGTGTCTGTGGAGTGTCCATTGGTAGACTCAGTGGAGGGCAGAGCTGGGTGCCTGTACCCAGGGTCCTGACCCTTGGGATCTTATGTCCTACAGGGGCAGACACCACCCAAATAAACACCCACAAATGTAGAGGTGTGACCACGCCAGGGCTCCACGGGAAGATACACTTTGGAGTGAGGTGCTGAAGAGGGGATTTGAGCCTAAAAGGAAGGTTTCAAACCTTCCCCAAGAAGCTGCGGTCTGAGTGTGAAGTGGAACTAACTAGGGTGGACCCAGAGGCAGGAGCCTTCAGGTCAGGGCTCAGCAAACCCCAGGCTGTCTGCAGGTGGAAGCAGGGCAGGACTGGAACTGGAGTCCATAGAGTGAAGTGCGGAGTGAACAGTGAGCAGTGGGGCTGGAGAGGTGGGGCCACCCTCACAGGGCCTTGGAGACCAGGTTAAGGATGTGGGACCTGAACTCAAGTCAGTGGAACACCATTGAATGGGTTTAGTCAGGGAATGATACAGTCAGATTGTGTTTTTCATGATGGCCTTTAATCCCTCTAACCCCAGCATTTGGGAGGCAGAGACGGTGCATCTCTATGAGTTTGAGGCCAACCTGATCTACACAGAGCTTTGGGTGTCATCAAGAATTTCTGGAAAGAAGCAGTGTCTACAAAGACTGATTGGTTAAAACTACAGTGATGTGGAGAGGTTGGGATGATGCAGGTCCAGAGGCTAATTATCTCAAATTGGACTAGCCTCAGACTCTTGAAGAGCCATTTCTTGCCCACCTCTGAGTGGAAACTAACACCCAATGACTAATAGATTAAAAAAAAACCTAAGCCAGGTGGTGGTTGTTATTTAGCGGCGCTCTTACCCTGCGAGGAAATGTCATGCAACATGACAGAATCCACTAACAAGAGTTTTATTAAGATGAAAGAGACAGATGAGTGCTCAGGCCTTCAGAGAGACGTGTGTGGAGAAGAAGAAGAAGAAGAAGAAGAAGAAGAAGAAGAAGAAGAAGAAGAAGAAGAAGAAGAAGAAGAAGAAGAAGAAGAAGAAGAAGAAAGCCAGGAATATGGCGCTGGCTCATAAAGGCTGGGTGGTGCATGCGTGTACACAGGTTGACCTACTCCATGCATGCGCAGATCACATGGTTGTGTTTTTTGCTCTTATGCAGCCATGCAAAGCCATAGGGTCCTGGTCACATGAGACGCCTTGACCCGGAAATGGCTATTTTGACCTGGATTGGTCTAGGTGGAAGTGTCTAGGTCCACCAGGTCCACCAGGCATGAGCAAACACGCCCAACTGTGGGGGCGTGTTGTGAATCCATCAATGGTGGTGCACGTCTTTAATCCCAGCATTTGGGATGCAGAGGCAGGCTGATCTCTGTGAATTTGAGGCCAGCCGGGTCTACAAAGTGAGTTCCAGGAAAGGCACAAAACTACACAGAGAAACCCTGTCTCGAAAAACCAAAAAAAGAAAAAAAAGAAAAAACTTTGAAATCTATTAACTTAGTGACCACTGGCTTTCACAGACCCAACAGCTAAGAATGCCACCAAATAGAATCTGAGGCCTGTGGAGGAAGGGCTTATGGAGCCATGTGCTAGCAAAGCTGCTCCCCAGGGAAAGTGTGGAGAGTGGAACCCAAGCTGTTTACAAAAAATTATGATTGGAGCATCAGGTCAAGAAAGATGATGTCGGGCTGGAGAGATGGCTCAGAGGTTAACACCACTGACTGCTCTTCCCGAGATCCTGAGTTCAATTCCCAGCAACCACATGGTGGCTCACAACCATCTGTAATGAGATCTGGTGCCCTCTTCTGGCCTGCAGCCATACATGCTGAATACATAATAAATAAATAAATCTTTAAAAAAATAGAAAGATGATGTCGGTACATAATTCCCTCATATATAACACTGTAAATACTGTTGACTAGGTGTGTGATTAGGTAACCTTTAAGCTGATTGGCCCAATGGGGCATTTGCGTCCTCCTCTCCCACCCTGTCTTATTTTCTTTATGCTTTAAAAAGGAGCTTGTTTGTAAATAAATGAGTCCTTGCCTGACTTGGCTCCCTGCTGCATCTGATTGTCTCCCAGAAAAAAGGGAGGCTGGGGAAGGGGTGAGCAGCACACTTACCTTTCCTTGGTTCCAGGTCTACCTTCTCAGGGGACCTAAGTTCCTGGTGGGGCAGGACCCCACAGAGGCCTGTACGAGGGAATTTCCCCAACTTGCTGCAACCACCTCTAAAAGATTCTGCCAATGTGTTTGAACAGTGTCTTGATCTGTGGTTTTCTTTGTTCTGCTCCTATGAAAACTTCATGCAACTGCCTCCACGTTGGAACATGGGGTTTGGGGTGACTAAGTACATGGTCACTCAAATAAGGCTCTGATGTCTTTCTGTCGGCTTAGCAGCTGCACACGAATCTACTGATATTTTAATTATTGTCTGCGGCCCCTCAGCCCCTCAGTCAGTGCCCCACTGGCCACTCAGGACATGGCCTGATGGGGCTAGGTTTCTGATATGTAGGTTAAATTAAACCTCTATTGTTCTATTTATCAACAAGACTCAGGAGTCAAAGGCTGGGGTGAAATCCTGCCAGTTCAGAGAGGCTGAGTAGCAACTAAGACTCTTCCCTCATCCCAGAACCTAGAGAAGCTCAAACTCCAGTCCCCGCCCTTTTCTTCCTGTAAGTCTTTTCTATCCAAATTGCTGGCTTCTCTATGGCCAATTCTGGTCAAGTAGTCCCTGGCTCTGCTCCCTGATTCAAGGTATAACTTTATTGGGTGATCTCAGAAATGTCAGAGTGCGATCAAAATATCCCACAACATGGCTCTACAATAAACAATTTGTTATTCCCTTTGATGCCAGAGCTGTGTGTTTGGATGACACAGGCAGTCAGGGCTGCCCTGTGAGACTCTGGAAAGAAAACAAAATGGGTGAAGCCGGAGTGGCCTCTCCAGCGCCCTTCACCTCTGAAAGTGTTGAGTTCCCTTTGCTTCTGTCAGTTATCACCCTCTGAGTGTCACAGGGAACAGTGTTGCCAGCTTCCAAGAGTAAACTGTGGGGCAGGTTAACACAGGACTGAGGCCGGACTTGCTCTGTGACAGGAACAAAGTGCTGTTTCCTCAGCCAGTGGCTTCCCTAAGGGAACCCAGACCAGAGTGAACATGGCAGCTCCCTCTTCAGTGCCAGGCTGGGTGGAGGGGACTGCTGGTCAAGATCTGGTCAGAGCCAGCTTCCCAGACCTGCAGAAGGTCCTTCTGTGGAAGCCACAATTCCTGGATGGGGAGAACTTGGTGTGGTAACTCGGTTTCTCTCTTTCTTTCTTTCTTTCTTTCTTTCTTTCTTTCTTTCTTTCTTTCTTTCTTTCTTTCTTTCTTTCTTTCTTTCTTTCTTTCTTTCTTTCTTTTTTTCCTTCCTTTCTTTTTTTCTACCCAGACCCCACCCTTGCCCTTTGTAGACCAAGCTGGCCTTGAACTCAGAAAGATCCACCTGCCTGTGCCTCCTGGCCTGTGGACAGGGAAGGAGGGGTCTCCCTAGCCAGGGCCTTGTCCCGTAGAAATGTCCATCCGCTTGCTCACAGCCACCCGAACAGCAAACTGACATTCCATTGCCTGCCTGTTGCTGTGCCACAGAAACACCTGGAGTCCTACCTGGCCGACTGCTACGACGCCATTGCTGTTTTCCTCTGTATCCACATCGTTCTCCGATTCCGCAACATCGCAGCCAAGAGGGATGTCCCTGCCCTGGACAGGTCACCGAGCCCTGGGCCTGGGTGCCTAAAGGCTTCAGCTTTTTTTTTTTTTTTTCCCCGAGACAGGGTTTCTTTGTATAGTTTTGGTGCCTAGATCTTGCTCTGTAGACCAGGCTGGCCTTGAACTCACAGAGATCCGCCTGGCTCTGCCTTCTGAATGCTGGGATTAAAGCATGCACCACCACCGCCCGGCCAAGCTCCAGCCTTTTATCTTACACAGACAACTCCATCCTGACCCTGACTCTTCCTCACCTGATATCCTTCCCCCTCCTGTGTGTGTCCCAGAGGCAGCATCGGCCACACGCGCATACACACACACACACACACACACACACACACGCACACGCACACGCACACGCACACGCACACGCACACGCACACGCACACGCACACACACTCACCATTCCCCTGAAGCGCTGCACTCCCCCGGCCTGCCAGCACCCCAGCCAGCTGACCTGTGATTCTGATTAAGCCCGCAGGTACTGGGAGCAGGTGCTTGCCTTGCTGTGGCCTCGCTTTGAGCTGATCCTGGAGATGAATGTCCAGAGTGTCCGCAGCACCGACCCCCAGCGCCTTGGGGGCCTGGACACTCGGCCCCACTATGTGAGGGCTGGTGAGGGTCACAAGGGGATCTTGTGGCCACACTCTGTGGTGGGGTGGTCACCCTCAGTGGTGGGGTGGTCACTGCAGGAGGAGGGAGGGACTGGGGACAGGAGTTGCAGAGGCAGCTGGGAGGTTGTGTCTGCCAGGCAGGCTGATGGGAGTCTTCCCACCTGCTCCTAGATCACACTCCGCTATGCTGAGTTCTCCTCTGCGCTTGTGAGCATCAACCAGACCATCCCCAATGAGCGCACCCTGCAGCTGCTGGGACAGTTACAGGTGGGGCTGGCAGGACAGACTTCCCTCAGGGGGCGGGGCCTGTGATCTGGCTTTCTCCTTCCTGCCTGTGTGTGGCTTGTGCAGGTGGAGGTGGAGAATTTTGTCCTCCGAGTGGCTGCCGAGTTCTCGTCCAGGAAGGAGCAGCTGGTGTTTCTGATCAACAACTACGACATGATGCTGGGTGTGCTGATGGTAAGGCTGCTCCCCCGGGGTCCCCAGGGCTGTCAGCCTCACAGTTCAGTGCCTGAGCCCTGATTCTGGCAGTGTCTGCAGGGTGGGGTGACTGGATGGGGGTGGGGGTGCTGACCTGAGGCAGCTCCCAAGTTCCTCCTCCTGGTGTCTTCCTCAGGAGCGGGCAGCTGAGGACAGCAAGGAGGTGGAGAGCTTCCAGCAGCTGCTCAATGCTCGCACACAGGTAGGGCCTGGGCGTGGAGGGAGACCTGGTGCTGCTGGGCTGACCTCAGTGTGCAGCCATTACGACTCACTGCCTTGTTGCTCGTCTGGTTCACTTAATTTTTTCTATGATGTTAATAACTTAACAGCAAAATAAAACTATAACTGTGTATGTATGTGTGGGCACATGTCAAAACAACCAGTTCTGCTCTGCAGGGGATTATTAGTGTGTGTATGTGTGTGTGTATATGTCTGTGTGTGTGTGTGTATGTGTGTCTGTGTGTCTGTGTGTCTATGTGTGTGTCTACATGTATGTATGAGCACGTGTGCAGCACATGTCTTGAAGCACATGGAGTCAGGACAACTTCAGGACTGGGCTCCTCTCTTGCTTCTCCACTTTGTGTTCTGGGGTCAGTGGCCAGCTCTTCCCCCTGAGCCAGCTCATCGGCTCTTGGTTTTGGAAGAGACAATCCTTGGGACTTCCTCTACACTTGTGAGACCACCACCTAAAAGTGGAAGCTCACGGAGGCTGGCTGCTCTGTGGAGCGTCACCTCCTAGTCGTCCCAGTCCAGGCTGGGGTCCTTTGTCCCCTGGACTCCTGACTCTGTTGGGACTGGCATGTCTCTGTAGGAATACATTGAAGAGCTGCTGTCTCCCCCCTTTGGGGGTCTGGTGGCCTTTGTGAAGGAGGCTGAAGGTTTGATTGAGCGAGGACAGGCCGACCGACTTCGAGGGGAAGAAGGTATGAGGCTGTTGTCAGGGACCGACCGTGGGGAGGTGACTGGAAAGGACAGTGGGGTGCAGCTTACAGGTGGCACAGCAGGGAAGACCTGGCTGGGGGGTAGCAGGGAAGCCCGGCTTGATGGTGAGCATGGCTGTGCCCAGGGCAGACCTTGCCGGGGTGGATGTTGCCAGGCCTGGTCGCTCTCTGACACCCTCAGTCCTCCTGTGGCAGCCCGAGTCACCCAGCTGATCCGTGGCTTTGGGAGTTCCTGGAAGGCCTCCGTGGAGTCTCTGAGTCAGGATGTGATGTGGAGTTTCACCAACTTCCGAAATGGAACCAGCATCATCCAGGTGCCTGCCACCCCAGCCCTTTGCCCGTGTCCCACGCGTGGGTGTTTTCTCGTTCTTTCCTCTGGGAAGGTCAGCGACCAGCTGTGTCTGAGCTGTGAAGCTCTGACCGTCCTGCCCCTGTCTGTCTGACCCCCGACTCCTCTGTGCAGGGGGCGCTGACCCAGCTGATCCAGCTCTACCATCGCTTCCACCGGGTGCTGGCACAGCCACAGCTCCGGGCGCTGCCGGCCAGGGCGGAGCTCATCAACATTCATCACCTCATGGTGGAGCTCAAGAAACACAAGCCCAACTTCTGACTCGGTCCCCGGGGTGGCGGCTCCCATGCGCTCTGAATGTCACACACTGACACTGGGACCTGATGGCTCCCACAGGCTCTGCATGTCACACCCCGTCCCCTGGGTCCCCTTCCCCTTCCTGTTGTCTCTCAGGCTCCCACACTCCTCACTGCCTCCACTGCAGGATTCTGCCTCAGCAGAGTGTGTGCAAGTCTGCTCCTCCCTGGACTGGGAGGGGACGTTATCATTCCTGTCCCTGTCCCTCCTCCCCTCTGCGTTCACACCTGTGAAAGCTCCCCCACCTCAGTCTCTGATCGACTCTCAATCTTAGGACAGGGCAGTGGAGGCGGCCTTCCCTCTCTTGTAGCTTGGTCGGCTGCGGTCTCCACTTGAACACTAACCCATCACCTCCTGGCTGGGGTCCATGCTGTCTGTCTGTCTGTCTGTCTGTCTGTCTGTAGGCAATAATAAGCACTTAATGTACTATGACAGCGTCCCTTCCTTTGTCCTGACGCCTTCGAGTTCTCCATCATTTATTTCCTGTAGACTCTCTGGTTCCCAGATGGGGGGCATGAGGAAGAAGGCGGGGTGGTAACCTCGGTCCGTCACTGTTTCTGACCCAGGGTGGCTGGTTTGTTCAGGAGGGACTGCTCTGTAGCTCTCCAGGAAGGTGGCACATGTCACAAGGCCTGGGGACATGGACAGCTTTGGGCCCTGTCCTGAGGCTACCGTGGGAAAGTCCACACGACTCTGGGATTGTCTGTCTGAGCCCCTAAGTGGCTGTCACGGCTCCTCTGAGGGGGGGGCCTGCACCCCTACACCCATATGGGGCCAGGGTGGACCTGGCCCCAGAGCATCCGTCTTGTCTTTTCCATGTGGCCCTTCCTGCCGCCCTGCTGATGTGCCCAGTGAACTGCAGAACAGAGCTTCTCAGCCTTCCTGACGCTGCCACCCTTTGATACATTTCCTCACGTTGTGGTGACCCCAACCTCAAAATTATTTTCATTGCTATGTCATAACTAATTTTGCTACTGTTATGAACCCTAATGTAAATATCTGTGTTTTCTGATGGTCTTAAGCAACCCCTATAAAAGGTCTTTCAACCCCCTAAGGTTCATGACCCACAGGTTGAGAACCACTCTCTAGAGTGAAGGGACATCCTTGACCAAGTCTTTTGGGGGTTTTCAAGACAGGGTTTCTCTGTGCAGCCCTGGCTGTCCTGGAACTCACTCTGTAGGCCAGGCTGGCCTCGAACTCACAGAGATCACGTGCCTCTGCCTCCCAAGTGCTTGCACTAAAGGCGTGAGCCACCACCATCCAGCAACCCTGACCAAGCCTTAAAAGTCAGTGTGGTGTGTAGACCTGTAATCCCAGCTAACTGGGAGACTGAGGCATGGGATGGAAAACCTGCTTGGGTTACAGAGTCAGTTCAAGGCCATCCTGGACCAGGTCTTAAAAGTAAAAGTGCTGGTGGAGAGATGGCTCAGCAGTTAAGGGCACTGGCTGCTCTTCCAGAGATCTTGAGTTCAATTCCCAGCATCACATGATGGCTCACAGCCATGTATAATGGGATCTGATGTCCTCTTCTGGCATGAATGTGTATTGCAGCTAGACTGCCATATACATGAGATCAATAAATCTTTAGAAATTAAAAAAAAAAAAAGTGGGTGGGGGTGGGGAATGTCGTTCAGTGGCAGGAAGCTCGCCAGGCAGACAGCAGTCTATAGGTTCCTTAGACAATGGGGGAAGTTTCAGGTGAAAGAAGCGTCATCTCCTCCACCCCATCACGTTCAGGTCCTTGGCCAGTGGCGGCTGTGAGCCTGTGCACCTAAGGGTCTGGCATGTTGGAGCCCAGAGAAGGGAAAGGAAGGAGGAAGACTCTTGATTGGGTCACGTGTCTCGTGGGCGGAGTCAGTGCTGTCCTTATGGACCTTGCCCTGTCCTCCACCATTTTCCCCTTCCTTGGGCCTAGTTTCAGCGTTTACAGTCTCTCTCTGGCTCCCAGGTTCCTTGAGACTTACCCGTCACAGTACTAGGCTGTGCGGGGCGAGGGTAGGGGGCGCGGGGGCACAAGCTCACCCCAGACCCGGCCCTGGAGTCCTTCATGGTCCTTTCTCACCACACCTTACCACCTACTCCAGCCCCTCCCCAGGTGTCAGTCTTGGGGACCCCTGTGTTCTGGTCTCTCCTTATAGCCCTGGCTGTCCTTGAACTTGCTGTGTGGATCAGGAACTCAGAGATGCTCCTGCCTCTGTCTCCTGATGGCTGGGATAAAAGGTGTTCAACAAGAAACCGGGGACCCTCTCTTTGGGTGAGTTACATCAAACTAAGTTAGTGGGCTGAAGTGTGGTTCAGTTAGGACGCGCTCAACATGCAGGAAGCCCTGGGTTAAATCCCGGGCTACGTCAACAACTAAAGAGAAGGAAGCTAACGCTGTGTTGTGAGGGGCTGTGAGAGGACAGCCTGTTCTTCAGTGTGGCCCAGACAGCCTGGGAGGCTCCTGAACCCCCCAGCAGTTGGGGACTCTGCAGCCTGCAGGCTGATGCGACATTTAACTTTGCCCTGTGGGTCTGGGGACCCTCGGAAGCCGCGATTCCACCAATGGCCGTCAGGGGGCAGCAGGACCCAGGATGGGAGCTGGTCCAGGTCCCTGCCCACCTGAGCCCCTGTGAACTTTGACTGCTGGGGAGGCAGGGGGGTGTCGCCCATGCCCCTTCATTCCTGAGCAGAGAGGGACTTTCCCTTCAGCCCCGAATACTCTGTTTTGCGGTTTGCTCGAGTCCTTGTGATCTCTGGGCTGAAACTCAACTGCAGAGGAAGATTTCTCCTCAAGCTCCAACCCAGATCATTACTCAACATCACAGTCTCCAGTTGTGGAGAATCGCTCTGTCTCTCTGTCTGTCTGTCTGTCTGTCTGTCTCTCTCTCTCTGTCACACACACACACACACACACACACACACACACACACACACACACACACACACACACACGATCCTGGCACCTGGCATGCTGAGACAAGACAGAAAGATCAAGAATTCAGGGTCAACCTGGGCTACTACAAGATTAAGAAAACAGGCACACAGGTCAGCAGGTCTGGGGCCACTCTGCAGGGGAGTTGTGTCAATTTCCCCTTTCCTTGCTTATCTCCAGGACCAGTGTGAACATCTAGTGCAGGGGACCCTGGAGTTGTGTAGGAGGGGCTTGGAGGTGACCCCTCGTGCTGTACCGACCCCCAGTACTCTTCAGGGTGGTCTGTCTTTAGAGAAATCTCATTTCCCTCCGTTTATTTTTCTTTCTTTTAAAAAATATTTATTTCTATGTGTATGGGAGTTTTGCCAGCATGTATGTCCATGAACCATGTGAATGCAGTGCCCCAGGAAGCCAGAAGAGGGCGGCATATTCCCTTCTTACAGGAGGGTGTGAGCTGAGAACCTAACCCAGGTCCTCTGGAGGAGCAGTGAGCTATCTTTATCCATGAGCAATCTCCTCAGTCCCATACTTATCCTTGGAAGTGACATCATCTTCATTTTTATTCTGAGTTTTCTGTGGTTCTTTTTTCTGCAGCTCAGGGCCTCACTCAGGGCCTGAGCCACCAACACCCCCGACCCCCTGCAGAGAGAGTTTGAAAGGAGAAGCTGTGTGTTCTCAGGGTCAGAGTCCAAGCCATGTCCACACTGATCAAAGAGAAGGAGTCTGTCCCCACTGTGAGCACTCTACAGGAAGGTCTGGTGTCCTCCAGCACCAACACAATGTGAACACAACTCACACATGGAACTTTCCAGGTGGCCAGGTTCTCCTGGAAGGTCCCCAGCTCAAGTGGGTGTGTTGACAAAGTGCTTCTTATACTCTACCCATGTCTATGTTTTAATTTGTGGTCTCTGATTACATCTTTATCCCAAAGCTTTAGTGCTAGCCTTTGAAATAACCACAAAACCGTGTCCTTTGAGATTTTCCCCCCATATATTGGGAATGTGGCTCAGTGAATAGAGTTCCCACCTTGTACACCCAGGCCCTGGGTTCAATTCCTCAACACCTCCAAAACTAGGGTGGTGGCACACTGGATGGGCAGGAGAGATGACTCTGTGGGTACAAGGGTTTACCACCAAGTCTGACCACGTGAGTTCAGTCCCCAGAACCCACAGTGGGAAGAGAGAACTGGCTTTCCAAGTTCTCTTCTGACTATCACACACACACACACACACACACAGAGACACACACACACACACACACACACACAGCGGTGCATGCCCTCATTTGCACACCACAAACACACAGTAATACTATAAACATCTAAAATAGTGTAACATTTCCTTGATTATCTTTGTATGGCTTAACTTTAAGTACTGACGGTTTCTCCTCACAGTGTGGGATTTGGACACAGGCAAATTCATCCACTGAAAGTCTGGAGGAAAACTAGATACAATATATGCACTTGTTTTTCCCTGTTCTTCAACATGAAATCTTGTTTCCTCTTTTGATTTTCGTTACATTGATTTACTAATTCTGTGAGGGGATGCGGGTGTCATGATGCCTATGTGAGGCTCAGAGGATAGCTTCTGTGTGGGCGCCATGGGCCCTGGCCCCCGAGTGTGAGTGGCTGCGGCCTTGCTTGCTTGACCTTGATCAGATGTCCTCCCTATTCAGATTCCCTGCCGGTATCCACCCTTCTGAATGCTTAAGGGAAGTTCCTTGTTTGTGTATCCTGCATTTTGGGCGTTAACAACTTAGATGCAAGAATTTAGAACATTGGGTCTGGGATGTAGACCATTGGTAGCGAACTTCTGCCCTCCGGGGGTTCCTCCATTTGTGGTGTAAGCCTCTATGTATTTAAGGTTTCTTCCCTCATTCAATAAACGGCATTCGACATCCAATCGTACGAATGACTCGCTGTCTCTTGTCTCTATTTTTTAATCCGCAGCCCTTCGCTCGGACATGGTGAACGGTTATCGGTAATGCGGGCGTTACCGCTACAAATGGAGGTTCCTACCGAGATCTGGGAAAGAAGGACCAGCTGAGGGACACTCTTGGAAGGCCGGCCGGCATTTTAAAGGTAAGAGTGAATTGAAATGGGTACAGCTAGCTCACAGTGAGTTAATTGGACTGTTGAAGCAGGAAGGCACCAAAGTTAAGAAAGGGCAAGACAGCTAAAGATTTTAAATGAAAAATGAAATCTTCCCAATAAAGAAGAGGGAAGGAAAGGAAATTTCCCGTTAAAAATGGGGTAAAAATTTTAATCAAGAAATAAGAATTTTCCCGATAAAAAGGGGAAACATTTTTGAAACTAGGCCTAAAAGATTGGGGCCCTGTAGAGGAAAGATGAAGGAAAGAAAAAAGCCTCTTCCCGTGGTAATGGAGGAAGAAAAGACTTTTTCCAGTTGTAGAGTTTTCAGGATAGCTGAAAACTCTTGAGTTTTTTCTTCCTGCCAGTGCAGAGCGGCAGCATCTGAATTACAAAGAATCGGCAGGTAGGCCTCATTGCTGCTGGCTGAACAGCAAGGGAGGCCAGAGCTTAAAGTTTTGCTGTCTGTTTGCTTAATTTTGTTTCAAATGTTTTTTATTTTTTCCCTCAGAGTGGGAATAATTCAATATTTAGGATCCCTTCGTGGGAAATGTTTTTCTGTTTTCCCTTATGGTGGGAATAACTCGTTATTAGGTAGTCCCTTCATGGGAGTAGGAAATTTAAACGTAAGTTTGTGTGTGCGGGGCGCGCCCAGCGGCTGTGGCGGACAAAGGCATGCACAAGATAGCCCGAAGCAGCAGGCGGACAGGTACATGCCGGTGGGAGGCAGAGCTGTGATGGAGTACGGCCCAGACAGGTGCTGGCCATAGAGCCCGAACAGTGGGCAGAGCAAAGCTAAGCTGCAGCCTCAGCTCTCACCAAGCGAGCAGAGGCCGGGAAGGGACTAGCACAAAAATTTTTAACCGGGCCTAACTTCTGGTAAAAAATGATTTCGGTCAGGACATTGAATGCTAAGTCAATGCTGTTTGAATAAAGGATGTTCTGTTCTTTTGATTGTCTTGATAAGTGTTTGGATTTTCATGGTAGATAAACTAGAGGAACAAAATTCACAATTTTAAACTATATATTAGGTATGGTCTTGTCTGTTGATCATTACTGAAAATTTGGTTCTGCAATTTAAGTTGCTTTCTAGAAATTCTTGGTTTAATTCTATAAAAATATAACACCTGAAATGGATTGGGTTGTTAGCTTATTAAATAATGTTGCTAAGATAAACCCATAAATATAATCTCTTACTGATAAAGAGGTTACAAAATTGTTTTTCCAGTAAATAAAATACAGGTAAACTGTTTGGTCCACATTGTTAATAATTGGCTATTTGTGTTAATGTGTTACTTGAAATCTATAAAAAAGAAACCTCTTTTTAAGATTTTATAAAATACTCTAGAAGAGTATTACCTAAAGTTTGCCTTTTCAAATCCTATAGAGATTGTATTTAATGCTTTTATAATTGGCATATGTAAAAAAGACCATGGAAACAGAAGCTGGTGATAGAATTGCTCAATTATTATTGCTTTCATATTTTAAATTCAAAATGGTGCCGATATATAGAACTGGAGGCTTTGGGAGTACAGGGAAAAAGGTGTTTTGACAAACAGTTTTATCAATGATAAACAGCCTAAATTAAAAACAAAATTATATGGGATTGAGATTGGAAGATTATTGGATTCTGGTACTGGATATATCTGCAATTTCACAAGAATCCTGAGATCCCAATTGGCCCCTTAAAAATTCTACCTCTAACCAAAAGGTATCGGCACAGCTCAGATGCCATTGCAGAACAGGTTACTTTTAAATTGGAAGGATGAGAAAGGTCATGCAGGAACTTTTCAACCCTTTGTGCTACCTGACATTCCAGTGAACTTGTGGGGACGGGATGTGTTAGACGTTATTGGAACAGTGCTTACTACACAGCCTGTACAACAGATGCTGAAGAGTCAGGGCTACTGCCCAGACAGAGGCTTAGGGAAAATGTTGCAAGGAGGCCCACAACCTGTGGCAGACAAAAACTGTCACTAGAGGTCCTGGAGATACTAGAGGATTAGGGTCTTTTCCATAGAGGTCACTGCACAGCAGCCTTAGATTATACAACCGATAAAAATCACTTGGAAAAGTGATGACCTTGTATGGGTGGAGCAGTGGCCCCTTGCTAAGGAAAAATTGGAGGCTGCGTATGCATTGGTTAAGGAGCAGTTAGATGCTGGACATATCATTCCTTCCACTTCACCTTGGAACTCACCTATATTTGTTATTTAAAAAAAATCAGGAAAATGGAGGCTATTACAGGATCTTAGGGCTGTAAATAAAACCATGCTTCTCATGGGAACAACACAGCCTGGCTTGCCTGCCCCTGTGACAATTCCTAAACATTGGCACTTAATTGTGGTTGACTTGAGGGATTGTTTCTTCATCATTCCGTTGCATCCTCAAAGACAGGCTATAGTAGAACGCTGCCATTCGTACCTTAAAAACTTATATTGCTAAAGTAAAAAGGGGGGAGCTAGGGGCTCATCTTTCCTCTCCACATTCTATTCTTTCCCTTGTTTTATATATTTTAAATTTTTTTATCGGTGGATTCTGCTGGGGTATCTGCTGCAGATAAGCACTGGAGGGCTCCTGTTGCAAATCATCCTCTGGTGCGATGGAAAGATCTTTCTACTGGCACTTGGAGGGGACACGATCCGATGTTGGTGTGGGCCCGGGGATCTGTTTGTGTCTTTCCACAGGACAATGAAATTCCTCTGTGGGTTCCTGAACGCTGTGTGCGCCCTGTGGCTGCTGCTGAATCCCAACATGGCAGAGACCTATTGGGCCTTCGTAAAAAACTCTCCCCTTCTGATGCCAATGGGGATTGAGAGCCCAATACGGCCAGCCTTGGCAAACATTATTGTAAGCCTAGGAACTGTAGCCATGTGGTTGGATTCTTCAGAAGTATGGTAACTTTTTTCAAAAATGTTGAGAATGTATCACACCTTGGAGATTAAGGATAACTCTGAAGGTAAATAAACTTCATTTGCTAACAGTAGCATGCCAGCTAAGCCTTTTTCGCATTTTGCAACCCCCCTCAAGCTGGTGCAGTACCTACTTTTCAGGAATGGCTCTGTGCAACATTTATTTGCCTCCTGAAATTCATCTAGCCTTTTTGAAGATATCTCAAAATTTGTGAGCCTGAATGTAGCCATTATTGAGGCCATTAGTTCTGCTCCTTGTTTGCTGTTTTTGTTTTCTGTTTTCTTTATGTTTCTCAGTTGTTCTCTTGCAGACCTGCCAGCCTAAGTAGTGCTGGGATCAAGAAAAATGGGCCTTGGTGGTTCGTTTTCCTGGAGCCGTGTCCATGCCAGTGGACCGTGGCAGCTAGACACAGATGATGCTCACACGCTCCAGAAGAGACTCTGACATCGCTGTTGCCATTGTTGCTGTTATAGCAGTGGTGGCCACTGCTGCTATTGTTTCTGGGATTGCTATTTCATAATTGGTTACTACAGCTAGCACAATGGAGACCCTGGCAGCAAAAGTAGCTACCACAGTTAGTTAATCTTTCTTCTTATTGGGCATGATAAATTTAATTCCACTTTTATACATTATAATTGGCTTTGAAAGTTGAAAAATTATTAAAACTCATGTTCCATTTGCCTATGGGATACCACCTTACAAGGACTCCAATTTACAGTAAGGCTCGTTTAAGAAGGGAATGGTTCAATTGCCTTTAGCCTCCTGGCTATGGGTGGGTTCGGACTTCTGTTGGTCTTTTCTGTGTCACACAGATTGCAAGCCCAGTGCCACTTTGAGATCTTTGGCAACAGTCACTCTACAGCTCACATGGTTGAGTCTGTATGATAATGAGTATTCAGAGACGGGTAATGCTTGGGGGGCTGCCATCAACCTAAGACAGAGCACTTATGTGGCCTGGACAGGTGCCTCTATGACGGGTAAGGTGGTCTGCTGGTCCCATGCAACCTAAGTCAGAAGCTCATTTAATAAAAAGGGGGGACCTGTGGGCGCCATGGGCCCTGGCCCCCGACTGTGAGTGGCTGCGGCCTTGCTTGCTTGACCTTGATCAGATGTCCTCCCTATTCAGATTCCCTGCTGGTATCCACCCTTCTGAATGCTTAAGGGAAGTTCCTTGTTTGTGTATCCTGCATTTTGGGCGTTAACAACTTAGATGCAAGAATGTAGAACATTGGGTCTGGAATGTAGACCATTGGTAGCGAACTTCTGCCCTCCGGGGGTTCCTCCATTTGTGGTGTAAGCCTGTATGTATTTAAGGTTTCTTCCCTCTTTCAATAAACGGCATTCGACATCCAATCGTACGAATGACTCGCTGTCTCTTGTCTCTATTTTTTAATCCTCAGCCCTTCGCTCGGACATGGTGAACGGTTATCGGTAATGCGGGCGTTACCACTACACTTCTGGGAGTTGGTTCTTCCTTTCATGTGGCTTCCCTGGATCAAGCTCAGGTCATGAAGCTTGGGGACAAGCCCCTTCACCCCTCTGAGCCATCTCGATGGTCCCCTTGGAGACCAGTGGGTTTGGACTTTTGCGTTTGAAGGTTCTCTGTATTCCTGGAATTGGCTCACAGGACAGCCGGCCACCCTGACATTAGAAAAGGCGTTTACTGCCCTGATGAGTAGCAGCGTTGCCTTGGGTTGCCCCGGCCAGCGGAGTCTGCAACAGGGACCTAAAGGGAGGGCCGGCGAATGAAAGGGACAAGAGACACAAAGAATGAGAGCAAGACAGGACGTCTGATTAAGCTCCAAAATTTTATTTTACTCTCAAGGCATATATAGGTAGGCAGAGGGGGTTGTGAGCAGGAAGGGACTTAATTATGGGAGTTGCAAGCAGGAAGGGACTTAGTTATGGGCTGTTCGGCCCAGCAGGGAATGTTGCTCTGAAGGTCATCTATTTACCCTTGTCTAACTGCCTAATTGCTTAACTGCAGCTCATTCACCTGATGTCTGAGGAGAGGTTCTGGTATCTGTGGGAAGAGGTTTCTGGTGCTGTGGAGACTTAAGCAGGGCCTAGATCTAAGAAAAGAGGAGAGAAGCCCAAATATGGCAGCATGTGTGTCAAGGGTCCCTTAGGCTTATGGCTCCCATCATCTCCTCCCTTTTAATTATTTATAAAGGTCCAAGGTGGCGCTACAAATTCGCCTGGTGGCGATGGGCGTTAACCAAGGAGGGGAAACATTGCCCTGATCCTCCCGGTTTATTATAGGTGTCTTTTGCTGGAGGAGGGGCCCTGGATGTATTCATCCTTAGACACCAACCCCTATGCAATCAGGGATATTCCTGGGGGACCCAGAGGCAGAAAGCTTGGTCCTCCCCTTGCAGTGCCATGGCCTCGCACCTTCCTTGGTACCCAAGCTCTTCCCAAGTGGGGCAAGCTTGCATGTTTCTGGGTTTTCATCCAGTTCCCAAAGGACAGTCATCGCTGAAAGGCTCTGAGTGGCCTTGATCGGCAAGATCAAGCCAACGATAATGGACCTGTATAGGTTTGGATGCTAGGGAGTCTATTTGTTTTTTGATGAATTGGGTTAGCCTGCCAATTACAAAATGACCCAAAGTTACCAATAACAAGATGCTGACTAGTGGTCCTGTGAGAGGAATCAAAAGGGAGAACATGGATGATCTCCACCAGTCATCTGCCGTGGCAGAGAATCGCTGCTTATGTAGCTCTAGGCTAAGTTTATGTAGCTTATTTATCTGGGTTTCTACCAATCCAGACTCATTAATATAATAACAACACTCTTCCCTCAGAAAAAGGCATTTCCCACCCTTTTCTGCTGTCCGCAGGTCCAAGGCCCGTCGGTTTTGTAGGGCAACCTGTGCAAGGGAGGTTAGCTGCCTCTGGGGGGAGGACAGGGGTGCTGCAGAAGCCCCAGTTGCTACCTGAAGTTGTTTGGATGGGAGAGCTGTTGTTATGAGGGAGTTACCCAGGGCTCCTCCTGCCAAGCCTGTAGAGACCAGGGAGGTGGTGAGGGAAATTCCAGCCACAAGGGGCAAGAAGACAGCGTTTTGGCTTGGGCCATTCCATTCTCTCCCAGTTACCTGTCCCTTAGCAGGAGAAATGGCGTCATGAATTGTGCAGTCAGAAGAGGGGCATCCTACGCTTTCCTCCTTCCAATCAATTTTGGAATTTTGGGCAGTCTGACCCGACCAGAAAGAGAAGAAAAAGAAAAATTGTAAGTGGACGATATAAACTGCAGTCAGGTTGTATTCCTCCCAGTCCTTGTTGACTTGTGGGTGTTGTCAAATGTTGATCTCACGCCACCACCGCTGCCGGTGTGATCTCCTGAAGCTTATAAGAACCTTCTTAATAGACAAAATCTTAGACATGTTATCAATACAACAGTGGTGAACTTTATCAGAGCAAAATTATGAATCCTTGGAGCCTCAACAAAGCATCAGGATAGTCAGAGAATGAAATCTGAAATGTGTCATTTATATATCTCCAAAGTCTTATATATCTTTTGACAAAAATTAATAACATACCTTTAGAACAGAATCTTTAGTTCAAATCATATTTCTATAAGTCACCATGCCTTGCTGTTTCCAGTGTGGCCTTGAACTCACAGAGATCCAGGTTGATCTCTGCCTTTGGAAGGCTAGGATTAAAGGCGTGTGTGCCACTATTTTCTGGCCTCTATATTTAGTGGCTGTTCTGTTCTCTGACCCCAGATAAGTTTATTAGAGTGCACGATATTTTGAGGAGCACAATAACATCACAGTGCTGTGTGGGGAGGTGGAGGTTTAAGAGGTGTGACTTGCTGGAGAAAGTGTGTTACTGGGGAGGAGGGGCTGTGAGAGTCAAACCATCTGCCTCCATGTTGCTGTCTCTGCTTCCTGTTTGCAACTGAAGATGTGAGCTCAGCTTCCTGCTCCTCCACCATGCCTGCAGCTCTGGCCTTGATTGTCTGCCGTGATGCACTCTTATCCACTGGAGCTGTAGCCCAAAGAAACCCTTCTAAATGTTGCTTTGGTCATGGTGTTTTATCATAGCAACAGAAAAGTAATTAATACAAACATAATTTAAAAAATAAAATTTGAGATGGTGTAGACGAGGCTAGACTTGAAGTCACAGAGATTCACATTCCTCTGCCTTCAAAGTGCTAGGAATAAAGTATGTGCCAGTATGCCACACTAAAAAAAATAAATAAATAAAAAATAAATCTAAAAAACAATAGCTTTCCTCTCTGTTCCTCTCCCCTGCACTCTGGACACCTTCCCTTCTGCCCTCACCTCCCCACACAACCTATCCTTGTTGATTCCCTTACACTGTATCACAGGCATCTTCCCACCACAGCACTTGCTCAGGGAGACCAGCAACTCTGTATCACTTGCTAGTGTGTCTTGGAAACAGGACTCCATCTCACATCTGTAACAGTCTCTGTGGATTGATCACAATGGATACTGCTGTGTCCCCTGCTTGAGGAGTGG
Source organism: Peromyscus maniculatus bairdii (assembly GCF_049852395.1). NCBI lineage: Eukaryota > Metazoa > Chordata > Mammalia > Rodentia > Cricetidae > Peromyscus > Peromyscus maniculatus. Next base: position 4,153,744 of record NC_134872.1, on the reverse strand, counting down.
ATTTCCTCCACCCCAAATGGAGACAGTGACAGCTGACCAAGGAAAACATCCATCCAGGGTCAACTTGGTGAACCCTGAACTCACTGGTCACTCACAGGAGCCTGGGTGAGTCAGGGGATAACCACTTAGCTACCCACCCCAGTGTGCATGTCACTCACACAGCTGCATCACTGCAGTCCCCTGCTCAGCTCCCAGCAGCTCCACTCAACAGTCTCCTCTCCCTCAGGAACTGCAGCTGGTTTAACCCTGAGAGGGAAGCGCTACATTGTGTCAGCTCCGTGAACCTGTAGCTTCTTGTGTTTCCTGAGCCTCCTTAGCTCCTCCTGGCTCCAGCAGGGATGTTTCAGTCTAGAGGAAAATTCACACCCTCACCTCCCTCTTCTACAGAAGCTGCCTTGATTAGCACAACCTCAGGCCACATGCTGGTGTGTGGGGTGCAGCACCAGGTCCCCTCACACTGAGGTCAGAGTCACCTGAGCTTCCCCTCAACAAAGCCCTCCCTCCCTCCCCACCTGCCTTTCTGTCTTTGATCCATGATCCTATTTATTTTTTTATTCATTCATCAAACATTTATTGAGTATGAATGTTTACTAGGTCCGAGGCACTCACCATCCCTCACAAGACAAAGATGGCTGCATCATGACAGAGATTGTCACCTTCTTGGTCTTCAAACATCTCAGCTAAACTCCTGGAGCTCCTGACTCAAGGTCACAAAAGTAGAAGAGAAAACTGCAGGGGCAGGAACCTTGAGCAGGGGTGAAGTAATTTCCATCTCTGGTGCTCCCACAATCTATTTTATAAGAGGTTCGTTAATTTTATGTCTATGAGTGTTTTTCTTGGCTGTATGTGTTTGTACCATGTGCCTATCTGACGTCCACAGGGGCAGTGGAAGCCATGGAACAGGAGTTATGGATGGTGTGAGCCATGGTGTGGGTCCTGGGATCTGAAACCTGGGTCCTCTGCAAGAGCAGCAAGTGCTCTTAACCCCTGAGCCATCTCTACAGTCCCTGGATTATGTCTTTTAAATAAATCTCCAGTCGACTCAGCCTGTAAATTCCTGAGTAACCACTGGGGGCAGCACCAGGATTCCCAGAGTCAGGGAGGGAGAGGGGACCTTGGACAGAACACAGATCCAACAGGACAGACTGAGATGAGACCTGTGGATCCCTCCTCTCTGCTCATCCTACAACCCGGGTTAGATTCTGAAAGATGGGAAGAAGGAGAGAACCTCAGGGAGGGGCCTGAAAGGAGGCAGGAGCCCAGGAGACTGAAGTTCATGTCCTCAGCCCCGTCTCCTGAGTCAGGGGCCTACTTTGTTCTTGACAGAACAAGGATAGACAAACACCTCTTAATGCTGTCACTCAGGGACCCCAAGGGATAATGAGTCAGGCACCACTTACAGGAACAAGAACAGGCCTAGTCCTCCATACAAACTAAAAAGACAAGAAATAAACAGAGAAGACACGGTGAAGAGCCATGGCCAGGTCAGAGCCCAGGCTGACCTGTCACAGCAGCCCTGGCTGCTCACAATCCTGGGAACAGGAAAAGGCTCTGTCATCCCAGTGTCCCTGTGATCACAGACTCTCAGCATGTGGTTCAAGTGATGAAGAGAACAGAGCCAGGAGGTGACAGAGCTGAGGAGTGACCATGTCACAGCCAACAATGGACTGAGCTCCACCTGGGCACAGTCCTGTTCACACTCAGCTCCCACAGCCTCATCTTGTCCACCAGATACACACAGCACAATGAACACAGATTCTGGAAGGTTCTCCATGATGCCATTTATTTCCTCCACAAGCTCTAAGTATCTCAATCCTTTAATTTACCCATCAACCCACCAGCCAGATCAAGGACATGAACAACCAAGTTCACATTCAGATTCTTATTTTCAGTGGGGAGTCAGGGGCTGCAGCTCAGGGCAGCATGGAGGTGACAGGATGGAGATGTCCCCTCCTGCCTGCTGGACCAGGAAGGTTGGCTGTGGAAGGGACCACAGGCAGTGCAGGGAGAGGGTCCTGGTGTGCAGGGGGGGGCTGCGATCCCCAGTTCTTCACATTGAGCCCACAGGGTCACAGGGAACATCAGACACTGTTGCTGAGAGTGAACTGAGGGGCTCAGGATGTCACAGGAGAGGCCTGAGCACATCTCTGTCACTCTGTCAGGACAGGCAGCTGTCTTCCCGCTACAAACAAGAGTCATGAACAATCACTGTGAAGACAACATCCCAACAACCCACCACTCACTCAAAGGGGGTTCTGGGAGTCCCTGAACCCCAATCATGTCCACTTCCCCTCCCCAAATCAGTCCCCAGAGTGTCACCTTCACATCCTGGGAGAGACACATCAGAGCTCTGGGCACTGTCCCTGCCTAGGGTGAAATTATATATAGTCACACGAAGGTGAAAACATGGCTCTAGAAGATTTCACTGGAGGAGGTATTATGGGTTGGCAGAGCTCCCCAAATATTCCAGCTTCACCCCAAGGGCCTCAGGGACAATCCTGCTCCCCACACTTACCTGAAGCTGGAGTATAGTTCCCTCCTTTTCCACCTGTGAGAAGAAAAGCTGTGAGAGACCAGGGAAGACCCTGACCCTAGGAAGCTTCCAGAACTGACAGCAGACCCAGGTCAGAGACAGGAACAATGAGGGGTGTGAATGTTTCCCATTAGTGAGGCAGAGCACACTTCTAAAAGGGGCTGAGAGAGAACCAGACCCTGCCCTTTCCTACCTGTGTTTCTCCTCATCTTCACAACAGCCACCACAGCTCCAATGATGGCCACAGCTCCAATGATGGCCAAAGCTCCAATGAGAACCTGAACAGTAATGTTTGCCATGATGGGGACAGTGGACTGAGGAGGCTCTGGAAGGGAAGGACAGGAGGGGAAGGTGAGGGTCATGACCCCAGGTCTCAGCCTTGACCCTGATCAGGGTCTATAGAAGGTTCCAGCTTCCCCTGACCCCAGCTCTGCACCCACACCCTCCTTACCCCATGTCAGGGTGAGGGGCTCAGGAAGACCCTCATGGTGCACATGACATGTGTAATTCTTCTCCTCCCCAGCAGGAACCACCACAGCTGCCCACTTCTGGAAGGTTCCATCCCCAGAAGGTCTGGTCTCCACCAGCTCCATGTCCTGAGTCTGTTCCTCCCCATCCCTCTGCCAGGTTATGGAGATCTCAGCAGGGTAGAAGCCCAGAGCCCAGCACCTCAGGGTGCCTTCTCCTTTCAGTGTGGGGTGATGGGTCACATGTGTCTTTGGGGGATCTGTGAGGACGAATTAATAAATCCCTCAATTAACAAGATAAACTGAAATCTGCAAATACAATGTTAAACCAATGATGACACTGAACTGTGTCTGTTTGGACAATTCTGTCATCACACTAGTGATCTCAGGGAGAGCTGGTCCCCTCATCACAGAACTGCACATTTACAGTTATGCTCACCAGCATAACTGTCTGTCCAAGTGAACAGCCATCACCAAATGCAGCAGAAATGTGGTGAACCTCTGACACTCAGCCAGAGAAAATGAGTCCCCAAGCCCTGCCTCTGGGGGGACAAGATACAAGGTATTGTCACCAGGACCCCTGGAAGTGTGCTGTGGAGCCCAGGGCAGCACTCCCTGGGACACAGCAGTGCTCACAGAGGTGTGTGGATCGTCCCTGTCACTCCTGTCCTGGAGCTGCAGAAGACCCTGTCTCTGAGGAAGTTCAATTCCTAATCCACTGAGCAACACTGTGACTTGTTGGGACTGAGGGAGAACAGGAGGGCTCTGGATGTTAATATGTCAGGAAATAGTCTAAGCTCACAGGAGCCTTTCTAGTGTAAAGGAAACACTGACTTGTCTAATTATCCAGATTAGCAGTTCCCCCTGGCTCCTGTGGAGACTGATACAGATGATAAAATGAGAGGGAGAGAGAGAAACAGTATCACCCCAGTGAGGGGGATAAAAAAAACTGACTAAAAGCAAAATGACATCTTACAAAAAAAAAAAAAAAAAAAAAAAGAAGAAAGAAAGAAAAGAAAAAGCCCCCCACAATTTAGTATTCACCAGGGCACCCCATAAGTGCTCACATGGCCATTCTAGGAATAGACAGAGTTGGGGTGTGGGAGGGATGTAAACCTCACCCACAGGAATCTGGGAGAATGTATTCTTTGGAAAGTTCTAGAAACTGTGGAACCAGCCTAGGGTAGGGGCGTCCATGTCTCCCATCAGGTAAAGGAGACTTCCGGTCCTGGCGTGTAAGGCTGACACACTCAGATGACAGGACTCAGTTTCCACAGACCTTGGTGTGGGCAGAGACCCCGGCCTGGAGAGGCCATGGCTGACAGCGGCTGCAGACTGCAGGAGCCACTGTGGTTAGGTCGGGATCTCCTCTCCCTCCTCTGAGACAGATTTGCAGCTGTCCAGGGAGAAGGCTGAGCCTGGGGATCAGTGCGGTCCCTGCCATGCTGGATCAGGAGACCCAGGGACACTGTCTGCCCTGAGACAGGGGCATGACCCCAGCTGAGGGGTTTCTTCTTCCTCAGGACCGAGCCCAGCCCGAGGGCAGAGGGAGGAGCTGCCCGCGGCCCTGCACCTGTGCGCTGCAGCGCGTCCTTCCCGATCTCCAGGTATCTGCACAGCGACTCCACGCAGCGGCCCTCCAGGTAGGCCCTGTATCTCTCTGCTTCACCAGCCTGCTCCCACTTGCGCCAGGTGATCTGCGCCGCCGTGTCCGCCGCCGTCCACGTCGTCAGGTCGTCGTTCAGGGCGAGGTAATCGCGGCCGTCATAGGCGTGCTGATTGTACCCGCGGAGGAGGCGCCCGTCCGACCCCACGTCACAGCCGTGCATCCACTGGATGGTGTGAGAGCCTGCGGGGACCCCGCGGTCAGCCCCGCCCACCTGCCGTCAGCCCCACCCACCCGCCCCGCGGCCCCGCCCACCCGCGGACTCCCCTAAACCGAAAGGGAAACCGGCTACCGCTCCCCGACTCTCCTCCCGAACCTCGGACCCGGGACCCGGGGCGACTCCGGCCCGGACGTAGGGACGCGGAGGTGTCGTGACCTCCGACCCGCGTCACTCACCGCCCTCGCTCTGGTTGTAGTAGCCGAGCAGGATCCTCAGGCCAACTCGGAAAGTCTGCTCTGTGATCTTGGCGTTCCGCGTCTCCTCCTCCCAATACTCCGGCCCCTCCCGCTCCATCCACGGCGCCCGCGGCTCCATCCTCGGAGTCTCCGCATCGCTGTCGAAGCGCACGAACTGCGTGTTGTCCACGTAGCCGACAGAGATGAACCGGGGCTCCCCGAGGCCGGGCCGGGACACGATGGTGTGGAAATACCGCAGCGAGTGCGAGCCTGGGGGCGGCGCGCGGTGAGACCCCGACCCTCGTCCCGGGACCCCGGGCGGGTGCGCGGGCCGGGAGGGGAGCAGGGCGCGGGGCTCGGGACGCGGTGGAGAAGGGCGGGAGGGTCTGGCTGGGCGACGCGGGGACGCGGCTTCCCCGGGGCCGCCCCCGCCCTCCCCGCAGAGTCGTTTCCCTCCCGACCCCGCACTCACCCGCGCGGGTCCCGGTCGGGGCCAGGGCGGCCGCCAGCAGCAGGAGCAGCGTGCGCGGAGCCATCGCCCCATCTCGGATCTGGGGCCTCTGAGTTCCGCGGGCTGCGTGGACTTTATAACCCGTGACCGCGGCGACGCTGATTGGTTCTCCGGGATCTCGGCACCCAATGGGGGTGAGAAGAGGACAGTTGTCATCAGTGTCCGGGCAGAAGGACCTGACACAGGTCAGGAGCTGGAGAAGTGAAACTGGGAACCTGGGGATCCCCAGCCCTGGGCTTCCACCCAGACCTCACCGCCTGGGGACTGAGACTTTGCTGAACCCTGTGCTGCTGGACGGAGCGCTGTGTGTCATGGTGTCTCTGAGCCGCCTAAGGACAACTGTCTCCTCAGGTTAGTCAGGATGAAACCCAAGAGCACGAAGTTTCCAGATAAAATACACACAGCACTTGAAATGAATGTTCACGGAAACAGGTGCTGTCGGGGTCCTGGTGAGGGTGTGGGGCTGCCGTGGACACCTGCATCGGGAGGTGACTGGAGTTTTCACAGCTCTGGTCAAGCACTTTTGACCCTGTGTTATCTGTGACTCTCCGTGCTGGAATCCCACTCTCCTCTGCTTTCACTTTCTACTTCAGTTATGTGTGGCTGGGATTTGAAGACATCAACTCAAAATCCACAGAAAGAAGATATTTATAAATTTAATTTTTCTCCACACTACTGAACAGGGATGAAACCTTGAATCCCCCGTGTGTACCACTGCCATGAGAATTATCCTCTGCCCAGTGTCCACACTGCACAGGCCTGAGAAACTCAGAAGCCAACTTTTATCAGGTTCAGGGTCCCACAGGCCTGTAACATTCATCTCCCTCATCTCATGAGCTTATAAAGTGTGAGAAAATGTCAGAGGGAGAGTGCCATGGATTGTGTAACTTCTACTACTACACTATTATCATTATTCTGCTTTATTATTACAACCACCTGGAGCCACAGATGATCATCTGGGAGAAAACTAGGAGTCTGAGTGTAAGCACCGCATCGTGAAGATAGGATCCTGAGTGAAAAGGCAAAGTGTCTATTTACAGGTGAGATTTCTGAGCCGCCCCCTGCAGGTGAACACAGGAGCCTGGTCTCTGTGGGAGTCTGTGTGGTGCTTGCAGGCCAGCACCTCTGCTTTAAAGAGAAGCATCTCTCCACTCTATCCCAACCTGCCTGTTCTTGCCATTGTATTCCAGTAGTGACTTTAGATCCAGAGTCTGAAGAGAGGAAGGAAGAGGAGGGTGAGGAGAGGAAGAGAAGGCAGCAGAGTCTGCCTGTGTGTCTCTCCTGGTGTGTTGTGGAATAATCTTTTTGCACAATGTGAAGAAATGTCACTTGCATTGGTTCAATAAAAAGCTATCAGCCAATAGCTGGGCAGAATTATCAGGGCAAAGAGAATGTTGAGAAGAAGGGTGGAGTCTCCAGGAGATGGGGAGAGAAGCAAGATGAACATATTATACAGAGGAAAAGTACAGAGCCACTTGGTAGAACATAGGAAAGAAATATGGGTTAATTTTAGTTATGGGCTTAAGTTATAGATTTAAGTTATAGTTATAAACAAGCCTAAGCTATAGGCCATGAATTCATAATTAATAAAAAGTCTCTGTGTGGTTATTTGGGAACTGTCTGGTGGGACATAAAATTCTACTTACAAATGGTGCGCAATGTGGGGCCCTGTGTGTGTGTGTGCGTGTGTGCGTGTGTGTGTGTGTGTGTGTGTGTGTGTGTGCGTGTGCGTGCGTGTGTGTGTGTGTGTGTGTGTGTGTGTGTGTGTGTGTGTATGTATGTGTATGTGTATGTTTATATATAGAGAGAAAAGCTTAAAAAAGGTTCTAAATATACAATAATGGAGTCACACGCAGCTTCCTAGTCTCATGTCTCTCATGCCGGCATGGCACGGAGATGTGTCTCCTGGCAGCTGCTTGTGTGCTTGAGCCGCCAATGTACCATGAGCTGAGCTGAGTGGTTGGTTTAAGGTTTTGTCCATGCAGACAGAAAAGGTTAGAGATACTCAGTAAAGCATGTTCAGATGGAAAAAAAATCTCTAAACAGGTCACAGTGTTCCCGGGTTATGCCTGTATGATGACAGAGAGATCCAGCATTAAGATGATAACGTTGAATGGTATGTAGGCTGTCGTCTCTAAAGGAATAATGGCATGTGCCACATATTGGCTATCAGTATAAATATTTACAAGCTCATCAGAAAACATCTGTAAAGCAAGCAACAGCGCCTGTACCTCTGCCACCTGGGCAGAAGTGCCCTGGACTTTTATTCTCTTTACTACGTTACCAGAAACCACCACAGCAAAACCACGTGAAGTGCCATCAGTAAATACCACACGGGCCTGAGGAATAGGAGTCATTTGTACTATCTTGGGAAATATAACAGGATGCAATTTAAAAAATTGACACACATCATTGGAGGGATAGTGAGTATCAAACCGACCCTGCATGGAACATGTCAATATGATCCAATCATTATCATTAGCTTGCAACCATGCTATTTGAGACTGGGTGTATGGGGTCACCACAATATCTGGCACCTTACCAAAAGTTTGAACACTGATCTTGATTCCCTTAAATATAATCTGAGCAACAGCCTGTGGATAAGGAGTGATGATTTTTGCTGGAGAAACTGGGGAATGTACCCAAAAAATAGGACCTGTTTGCCAAAACACTCCAGTAGGTGAATGAGTAAAACAAAATATCAAATACAATAAGGGAGAAGAAAGATCTATATACTGCACGTGAGCCTGCTCCAGGGCCTCTTGCACTCGCTGTAGGGCTACACGCCCTTCAGCTGTTAATTTGCGGGGAGATAAAGGGTCAGGGTTGCCCTTTAAGACACCATACAAAGGGCGAAGCTGACCTGTTGGAATTTTTAAAGTGGACCGAAGCCACTGAATATCCCCCAGAAAGGTTTGGAAATCATTAAGTGTGCGTAGCTGATCCGTACGCAGAGTAATTTTTTGTGGGCATATGCCTGTGCATAACAATTCATGACCTCAATAATGATAGGGAAAAGATACCTGTACCTTTTTGCGGGCTGTCTGTAAATTAGCCAGGCTAAGAACCTCTTGTAAATTAGAAAAGGCATCAAAAACAAGTTTTTTATATTTAGCAGCCATTAATATATCATCCATGTAGTGAATTATATAAACACCTGGAAAAGCTTTTCAAACTGGAGCTAGAGCCAAAGACAAATAAATTTGACATATAGTAGGGCTATTGGCCATTCCTTTAGGCAATACCGCCCACTGAAATCTCTGATAAGGTTCCTTAAGATTTTCTGAAGGAACACTGAAAGCAAAGCGAGGACTGTCCGCGGGATGCAAAGGGATGGTGAAGAAACAATCCCTCAAGTCAACCACAATTAAGTGCCAATGTTTAGGAATTGCCACAGGGGCAAGCAAGCCAGGCTGTGTTGTTGCCATGAGAAGCATGGTTTTATTTACAGCTTTAAGATCCTGTAATAGCCTCCATTTTCCTGACTTCTTTTTAATAACAAATATAGGTGAGTTCCAAGGTGAAGTGGAAGCAATGATATGTCCAGCATCTAACTGTTCCTTAACTAATGCATACGCAGCCTCCAATTTTTCCTTAGTAAGGGGCTACTGCTCCACCCATACAGGGTCATCACTTTTCCAAGTGATTTTTATCGGTTGTATTATTGAAGGCTGCTGTGCAGTGAGCCCTATAGAAAAGACCCTAATCCTCTAATATCCCCAGGACCTCTAGTGACACAGTTTTTGTCTGCCACAGGGAGTGGGTCTCCTTGCAACATTTTTCCTAAGCCTCTGCCCGGGCAGTAGCCCTGACTCTTTAGCATCTGTTGTACAGGCTGTGTAGTAAGTACAGCTCCCATACCATCTAACACATCCCTTCTCCACAAGTTCACTGGAATGTCAGGTAGCACAAAGGGTTGAAAAGTTCCTGCATGACCTTCCTCATCCTTCCAATTTAAAAGTAGCCTGCTCTGCAATGGCGTCTGAGCTGTGCCGATACTTTGTAGGTTAGAGGTAGAATTTTTAAGGAGCCAATTGGGATCTCAGGATTCTTGTGAAATTATAGATATATCCAGCACCAGAATCCAATAATCTTCCAATCTCAATCCCATATAATTTCATTTTTAATTTAGGCTGTTTATCATTGCTAACTGTTTGTCAAAACACCCTTTTCCCTGTACTTCCAAAGCCTCCAGTTCTATATATCAGCACCATTTTGCATTTAAAATATGAAAGCAATAATAATTGGTCAATTCTATCACCAGCTTCTGTTTCCATGGTCCTTTTTACATATACCAATTATATAACCATTAAATACAATCTCTATAGGATTTGAAGAGGTAACTTTAGGTAATACTCTGGAGTATTTTTATAAAATCTTAAAAAGATTTTTTTTTATAGATTTCAAGTAACACATTAATGCAAATAACCAATTATTAACAATGTGGACCAAACAATTTGCCTGTATTTTATTTACTGGAAAAATAATTTTGTAACCTTTTTATCAGTAGGAGATTATCATTTATGGGTTTATCTTAGCAACATTATTTAATAAGCTAATAACCCAATTCATTTCAGCTGTTATATTTTTATAGAATTAAACCAAGAATTTTTAGAAAGCAACTTAAATTGCAGAGCCAGATTTTCAGTAATGATCAACAGACAAGAGCATACCTAATATATAGTCCAAAATTATGAATTTTGCTCCTCTAGTTTATGTACAATGAGGATTCAAACATTCATCCAAACATTTATCAAGACAATCAAAAGAACAGAACATCCTTTATTCAAACAGCATTCTTAGCATTCAATGTCCTGACCGAAACCATTTTTCACCAGAAGTTAGGCCCGGTTTAAACTTTTAGTGTTAGTCCTTTCCCGGCCTCAGCTCACTTGCTCTGCCCAGTGCTCAGGCTCTATTGCCAGCACCTGCCTGGGTTGCACTCCATCACGACTCTGCCTCCCACCGGCACATACCTGTCTGCCCGCTGCTTCGGGCCATCTTGCATGTGCTGCACACGCCTTTGTCCACCACCGCCACTGGGCGTGCGGCCCCCCCCCCCCCACAAACTCAGTTTAAACTTCCTACTCCCAGGCTGTAGAGATGGCTCAGCGGTTAAGAGCACTGACTGCTCTTCCAGAGGTCCTGAGTTCAATTCCCAGCAACCACATGGTGGCTTACAACCATCTATAATGAGATATGGTGCCCTCCTCTGGCCTGCAGGCAGAACACTGTATACATAATAAATAAATAAATAAATAAATAAATAAATAAATAAATAAATAAATAAATAAATAAATAAATAAATAAAAAATCTTAAAAAAAACATAGCCCCATGAAGGGGCTACCTAATAACGAGTTATTCTCACCATAAGGGAAAAACAGAAAAACATTTCCCACGAAGGGGTCCTAAATATTGAATTATTCCCATTCAGAGGGAAAAATAAAAAACGTTTGAACCAAAATTAAGCAAACAGACAGCAAACTTTAAGCTCTGGGCTATCTTGCTGTTCAGCCAGCAGCAATGAGGCCTACCTGCCGATTCTTTGTAATTCAGATGCTGCCGCTCTGCAGTGGCAGGAAGAAAAAACTCAAGAGTTTTCAGCTATCCTGAAAACTCTACAACTGGAAAAAGTCTTTACATCCTCCATTACCACTGGGAAGAGGCTTCTCTCTTTCCTTCATCCTTCCTCTACAGGGCCCCAATCTTTAGGCCTAGTTTCAAAAATTTTTCCCCTTTTTACCGGGAAAATCCTTTTTTCTTGATTAAAATTTTTTCTCCCTTTTCTAACGGGAAATTTCCTTTCCTTCCCTCTTCTCTATTGGGAAGATTTCCTTTTTTATTTAAAATCTTTAGCTGTCTTGCCCTTACTTAACTTTGGTGCCTTCCTGCTTCAACAGTCCAATTAACTGACTGGGGTGCTGTAAGGGCTCCAATCAATGACGTCTCCTTTGGAGATATTAATTAGCACTCGAGGTTTCTCACTCTTACACTGTTGCTAATGTACCCAGTCAGATTCCTTGTTGGTAGCCCTCATCCCACAGAATGGTAGATTTATGGAATCAGTAGCATTAATCTTCTGTCCTTTAGAACCAGATGTATGAAGCGTATGAAACTTATCACGATAATCTTGTGTAGTGTTGACTATGGATAGCCACACTGGAGAGGTTATATTTAGGCACTGAATCCCACTTCCCATGCAAATAGGAATTCCTTGTGCTCCCATCACTTCACCCTCCTCCATTGGCTGAGCCAGACCTCAGTTGTCATGAGAACCAGGTACCAAGAAGATCCATCAACCTCTACAGGAATATTCACATCTCCCTCACATACTGCTATGTTAATTGGAAGATCGGGATATAAGTCCAATAATTATGATCCATCCCTTTTACCTGCACTGTTACCACGGAAACAAGTTTGTAGCATTCAGAGGCTTGTGCTCCTGAGTCATGGGAAGTGTCCTCTCTCCTTTGTCACACAAACTCTTAAGCTGTCCCCAGGGGAGAGGATTAGTTGTTTGTGGCAAAGGTCTCCTATGTCTCAACTTCGTCAGAGGCATTCCTGCATCTGCAGCATCTTGGAGATGTCTTTTGCTCATGGCAGATTTTTATCAATTTCCATGGAACCCACAATTTATTATCTCCTTTGGAAACATAAACATAACTTCGGCCCTAACTCAACACTTTCCCTCGACTACTTTGATGTTAAAATATTTATAATACATGGGCCGACTCAATTCAGCAATTCTTTCCATAACTCAATGTTGTTCCTGCTTCATTAGCATTTAAAAAACTTAAAGTTAGTAAGGCATTATGCAGTCTATCTCTGGGAGCCCTCATAGGCCCCTTTTGTTTAACAAGCATCTCTTTTAGAGCATGAGATCTTTTAACAGTTGTTTGTCCTGTAGGATTGTATGGTATCCTGGTAACATGGAAATGATATGGTGAATATATTTAATTTTTAAAAATCTATTAAATGAAATATATCCATCTGTCAAATTTTATTCCTAGTTTATTTGTCTCAGTATAGAATGTAAGAGCCCCAGAAATAGGTGCCCCTTTTATTATGTGGGGAAGAATCCATTCAGTTATTTTTATAAACTGAATTCGTCTATTTTTTGGATATTTGTTGATAATTTCTCCTCAATTACTACAAGCTCTTTGCCAATCATCGTTGATCTCCCACAACCGCCTAATTTCAGTATTGGTATAGGGCATCACAATCTCAGCTGGATGCAAACCTGATAATTGATGAAGTCTTAATCTTCCCTTTATGATTAGTTAAGAAACTTTTTCTATATAGGTTTTTAATTTTTTACTCTATGAGCTAAGAAAATCCATTCCACAATATAATCCTCTCTCTGTACAATGAATTCAGTAGGGGAATGATTTGAAGGTAAAATTATTAAAATACACATCTTTGTGAGGTCTAATCTATCCACATAGGCGTTTTGTATATTTTTCTTTCTACCAGGGCTAACTTTTTTCAGTCTCAGCTGTTAACTGTGTTGGACTGTTTAAATCTGAGTCACCTTGCAGAATCTGAAACAAATTAGTTAATTCTTGAGCAGACAATCCAATTGTAGGCTGCAAACAGTTATTATCACTCAAAAATTTTTGAAAATCATTAAGAATGTGCAGTTGATCTCTCCTAATCTGTACCTTCTGCAGCTGAATTCTCAGTTTACTTAATTTATGGGCTAAAAAGCTAAGATAATCTCCTCTTTGTATTTTTTCAGGAGAAATTTGTAATCCCCAACAGGGTAAATTTTTCTATACTACCTGGGATTAAAGGCGTGCACCACCACCGCCAGGCAAGATACACTTTTAACACAGAAAGTTGAGCTCTATGATGGGCCATGCCTTCTGCTGGAAGCCTGTGTAAGGACATGGAAGAAGGAAGCTCTTGCTCTTGGCCTGCTTTCTCTTGCCTTGGCAGTAAGTCCGTTCCTTCACTGGTATTAGAGCTACGTCTTCAGGATTCCAGCATATACAGAAGACCAGCTGAGACATCCAACCTCATGAACTGAGCAATTACTGGATTCCAGGACTTTCTATTAATAACCAATTGGACCACAGCCTGTGAGTCATTCTAATTCATCCCCTTTGTATATGTGTCTGTCTTTATTTCATATATACATATTCATTCTATAAGTTCTGTTACCATAATGAACCCTGACTAACATACAGACCCAGAAAAGGCTGAGAAAACATGGCATGTGATGTGGAGTGCAGGGAACCATGGAGTTGGCCTGGCTGGCCTAGCTGCCTTGAGAGGCATGCATCATAGGTTTTATCAGGTTGGAGTCCATGGCTCCTGGAGCACAACGTGCCTTCCAGTTCCTGAGAGACAGATGCACTCCTTCAGGCAGTTAACCATTCAGGCCACTCTCTGTTTCTCTGTATGTCCCCTTAGTCGTCAAGGAAGCACGAGAGCTTGATAGCAAATAGGTCTTAGACATTAATCTTGTGTACCCAGTACAGCTTGCAGACTTGGTTGTATCCTGGCAACTACGGGTTGTCTTCTGACCCACACATGCACCTTAACTGGGGTGTGCCCTCATTCCCACACTACATACATACAATAATGCTATAAATACATAAATAGTTTAAAATTTCTTTGTATGACTTGACCTTAAATCCTTCTGACAGCTTCACCTCACAGCGTGGGTTTTGGACACAGGCAAATTCACCCACTGGAAGTCTGGAGGAAAACTGGACACAATGTATGCACTTGTGTTTCTGTGTTCTTTAACATGAAATCTTGTTTCCTTTTCTTGATTTTCGTTACATTGATTTACTATTTCTGTGAGGGGATGGGTGTGTCATGATGCCTGTGTGAGGCTCAGAGGATAACTTCTGGGAGTTGGTTCTTCCCTTCATGTGGCTTCCCTGGATCGAGCTCAGGTCATGAAGCTTGGGGACAAGCCCCTTTTTACCCCCTGAGCCATCTTGATGGTCCCCTTGGAGACCAGTGGGTTTGGACTTTTCCTCGTGAAGGTTCCCTACATTCCTGGACTTGGCTCACAGGAGAGCCAGCCACCCTGACATTAGAAAAGGCATTTCCTGGCCTCACATGTAGCAGTGTTGCCTTGGGTGGCTCTAGAGAACCCCGCCTTCTTGCCCAGGTCCCAGCTGCAGGAGTGTCAGCCAGCTGCTGCCTGGAAGATCCCAGATTGCACTGAGAGCTTGGGTGTCGCTGTGTGTGTTAGTCACTGTGGTCGTTTGAGTGAGATGACCCCACATCTTGGTCATTTGAATACTCAGTTCCCAGTGAAGGCTCCATGGCTGATTGTGCACGCTGCTCTTACAGAGAGAGGACCTGAGTTAGCTTCTGGCATTTACAAGGGACAGTTCACAGTTGCCTGTCACACAGTTCCAAGGGACCCAACATCCTCCTTGACACTGTACTACATGCACAAACCCACACTCAGACACATACATGCAATTAAACATAAAAATGAAATATTTAAACACTCTCAGGTTAGGCTGGAGAAACAGCTCAGAGGTTTAGAGCACTGGCTGCTCTTTCAAGAGGTCCTAAGTTCAATTCCCAACATCACATGATGGCTCATAGCCATCTATAATGAGGTCTGATGCCCTCTTCTGGCATGAAGACAAAATGCAGGCAGATAAACAAACAAACAAATAAATAAATAAAAACATCTTTGTCACCCCTGTACCCCCGCCCCACCGGGGCTGAGGACCGAACCCAGGGTCTTGCACTTGCTAGGCAAGCTCTCTACCACTGAGCTAAATCCCCAACCCCAATAAAAAAGTCTTGTAATAAAAGAAAGTTTAAAAACATCCAGGTTGAACTGGGCATGGTGGGCAGGCTTTAACCCCACAATTTGGAAGGCAGAGCCAGGTAGATCTCTGTGAATTCAAGTCCAGCCAGGGTACATAGTGAGACCCTGTTATAAGTAAAAAAGCTAAGGTTGAGACAATGCAGGAAGACATTCGACTATGGGTACTTCCAAACCAACATGCATCCATGTGCCAATATTGGTACACACAGACAGACAATATACATCCCCTCTCATATTGTATGATAAAGTGCTATTTCCTGCATGATGCAGGAGGATCATTAGTTTGTCCCAGTCTGCTCCACAATGTGAGTTCCTGGACAAGGTAGGTAACTTGGTGAATCTGACAAAATGCAAAGTGAAGGCGATATGGTGGCTGATCCTGCCATGCCAGCTCTCAGGAAGCTGAGGCAGAAGGATTGTATGGAGTTCTAGGCCAACCTGGGCTACATACTGGGTTCAAGTCCAACCTGGGCTACAGTGTGAAACTCTCTCCAAAACACAAACAAAAATCAAGTAAAAGAGGATACAGGTGCACACCACCATGTCTGCTTTCCTGGGGCATTCTTGATCTATCAGCACTAACAGAATGGAGGAAAATGTTCCTTGACGATCATCTGAAGCTGTTGAGAACGTCCCATAACATAAACTGTCCCCTCAAAATACAGGGAAGGGAAATGTATCCTCAGTGCTTTTGGAAAACCACTCTATCCGTAAGAGTCATGGAGGGAGAATGGTGACCTTTGGCCTGTCCATCCCATCTGAAACCCTGGAACATCTAGACCTTCCTGCCCCAGACCCTGGCCTGCACACTTTTATACAAACAGTGTCTGTGGAGTGTCCATTGGTAGACTCAGTGGAGGGCAGAGCTGGGTGCCTGCACCTGGGGCCCTGACCCTTGGGATCTTATGTCCTACAGGGGCAGACACCACCCAAATAAACACCCACAAATGCAGAGGTGTGACCATGCCAGCGCTCCACGGGAAGATACACTTTGGAGTGAGGTGCTGAAGAGGGGATTTGAGCCTAAAAGGAAGGTTTCAACCTTCCCCGAGAAGCTGCGGTCTGAGTGTGCAGTGGAACTAACTAGGGTGGACCCAGAGGCAGGAGCCTTCAGGTCAGGGCTCAGCAAACCCCAGGCTGTCTGCAGGTGGAAGCAGGGCAGGACTGGAACTGGAGTCCATTGAGTGAAGTGCGGAGTGATCAGTGAGCAGTGGGGCTGGAGAGGTGGGGCCACCCTCACAGGGCCTTGGAGACCAGGTTAAGGATGTGAGACCTGAACTCAAGTCAGTGGAACACCATTGAATGGGTTTAGTCAGGGAATGATACAGTCAGATTGTGTTTTTCATGATGGCCTTCAATCCCTCTAACCCCAGCATTTGGGAGGCAGAGACGGTGCATCTCTATGAGTTTGAGGCCAACCTGATCTACACAGAGCTTTGGGTGTCATCAAGAATTTCTGGAAAGAAGCAGTGTCTACAAAGACTGATTGGTTAAAACTATAGTGATGTGGAGAGGTTGGGATGATGCAGGTCCAGAGGCTAATTATCTCAAATTGGACTAGCCTCAGACTCTTGAAGAGCCATTTCTTGCCCACCTCTGAGTGGAAACTAACACCCAATGACTAATAGATTAAAAAAAAACCTAAGCCAGGTGGTGGTTGTTATTTAGCGGCGCTCTTACCCTGCGAGGAAATGTCATGCAACACAACAGAATCCACTAACAAGAGTTTTATTAAGATGAAAGAGACAGATGAGTGCTCAGGCCTTCAGAGAGACGTGTGTGGAGAAGAAGAAGAAGAAGAAGAAGAAGAAGAAGAAGAAGAAGAAGAAGAAGAAGAAGAAGAAGAAGAAGAAGAAGAAGGAAGCCAGGAATATGGCGCTGGCTCATAAAGGCTGGGTGGTGCATGCGTGTACACAGGTTGACCTACTCCATGCATGCGCAGATCACATGGTTGTGTTTTTTGCTCTTATGCAGCCATGCAAAGCCATAGGGTCCTGGTCACATGGCTATTTTGACCTGGATTGGTCTAGGCGGAAGTGTCTAGGTCCACCAGGTCCACCAGGCATGAGCAAACATGCCCAACTGTGGGGGCTTGTTGTGAATCCATCAATGGTGGTGCACGTCTTTAATCCCAGCACTTGGGAGGCAGAGGCAGGCTGATCTCTGTGAATTTGAGGCCAGCCGGGTCTACAAAGTGAGTTCCAGGAAAGGCACAAAACTACACAGAGAAACCCTGTCTCGAAAAACCAAAAAAAGAAAAAAAAGAAAAAACTTTGAAATCTATTAACTTAGTGACCACTGGCTTTCCCAGACCCAAAAGCTAAGAATGCCACCAAATAGAATCTGAGGCCCGTGGGGGAAGGGCTCATGGAGCCATGTGCTAGTAAAGCTGCTCCCCAGGGAAAGTGTGGAGAGTGGAACCCAAGCTGTTTACAAAAAAAATATGATTGGAGCGTCAGGTCAAGAAAGATGATGTCGGGCTGGAGAGATGGCTCAGAGATTAATACCACTGACTGCTCTTCCAGAGAACCTGAGTTCAATTCCCAGCAACCACATGGTGGCTCACAACCATCTGTAATGAGATCTGGTGCCCTCTTCTGACCTGCAGCCATACATGCTGTATACATAATAAATAAATAAATAAATCTTTAAAAAAAATAGAAAGATGATGTCAGTACATAATTCCCTCATATATAACACTGTAAATACTGTTGACTAGATTTGTGATTAGGTAACCTTTAAGCTGATTGGCCCAATGGGGCATTTGCGTCCTCCTCTCCCACCCTGTCTTATTTTCTTTATGCTTTAAAAAGGAGCTTGTTTTTAAATAAATGAGTCCTTGCCTGACTTGGCTCCCTGCTGCATCTGATTGTCTCCCAGAAAAAAGGGAGGCTGGGGAAGGGGTGAACAGCACACTTACCTTTCCTAGGTTCCAGGTCTACCATCTCAGGGGACCTAAGTTCCCTGTGGGGCAGGACCCTACAGAGGCCTGTAGGAGGGAATTTCCCCAACTTGCTGCAACCACCTCTAAAAGATTCTGTCAATGTGTTTGAACAGTGTCTTGATCTGTGGTTTTCTTTGTTCTGCTCCTATGAAAACTTCATGCAACTGCCTCCACGTTGGAACATGGGGTTTGGGGTGACTAAGTACATGGTCACTCAAATATGGCTCTCATGTTTTTCTGTCAGCTTAGCGGCTGCACACAAATCTACTGATATTTTAATTATTGTCTGCGACCCCTCGGCCCCTCAGTCAGTTCCCCACTGGCCACTCAGGACATGGCCTGATGGGGCTAGGTTTCCGATATGTAGGTTTAAATTAAACCTCTATTGTTCTATTTATCAACAAGACTCAGGAATCAAAGGCTGGGGTGAAAACCTGATAGTTCAGAGAGGCTGAGTAGCAACTGAGACTCTTCCCTCATTCCAGATCCTAGAGAAGCTCAAACTCCAGTCCCCACTCTTTCCTTCCTGTAAGTCTTTTCTATCCAAATTGCTGGCTTCTCTATGGCCAGTTCTGGTCAAGTAGTCCCTGGCTCTGCTCCCTGATTCAAGGTATAACTTTATTGGGTGGTCTCAGAAATGTCAGAGTGCGATAAAATATCCCACAACATGGCTCTACAATAAACAATTTGTTATTCCCTTTGATGCCAGAGCTGTGTGTTTGGATGACACAGGCCAGTCAGGGCTGCCCTGTGAGACTCTGTGGGAAGAAAACAAAATGGGGGAAGCTGGAGTGGCCTCTCCAGCGCCCTTCACCTCTGAAAGTGTTGAGTTCCCTCTTCTTCTGTCAGTTATCACCCTCTGAGCATCACAGGAACAGTGCTGCCAGCTTCCAAGAGTAAACTGTGGGGCAGGTTAACACAGGACGGAGGCCCGACTTGCTCTGTGACAGGAACAAAGTGCTGTTTCCTCAGCCAGTGGCTTCCCTAAGGGAACCTGCACCAGAGTGAACATGGCAGCTCCCTCTTCAGTGCCAGGCTGGGTGGAGGGGACTGCTGGTCAAGATCTGGTCAGAGCCAGCTTCCCAGACCTGCAGAAGGTCCTGTGGAAACCACAATTCCTGGATGGGGACAACTTGGTGTGCTCTCTCTCTCCCTTCCTCCCTCCCTCCCTCTTTTCTTCCTTCCTTCCTTCCTTCCTTCCTTCCTTCCTTCCTTCCTTCCTTCCTTCCTTCCTTCCTTCCTTCCTTCCTTCCTGTCTCTCTCTCTCTCTCTCTCTCTCTCTCTCTCTCTCTCTCTCTCTCTCTCACTGTCTTGTTTTTTCTACCCTGACCTCACCCCTGCACTTTATAGACAAGGATGGCCTTGAACTCAGAAAGATCCACGTGCCTCTGCCTCCTGAGTACTGGGATTAAGGCCTGTACCACTTTTCCTGGCCATAACTGGGTCTGGTCACTGGTTTGTGCTTTAACTAAAAGGGCCTCACCGAGGGCAGGAGGAGCCAACTGTGGACAAGTCAGAAGCTCGTCTGGCTCCCCATAGCTGTCCTTTCTCTGAGTCAAATGCACTTGGATGCTCCTTGGACCTTCTGAGGGCCCTGTTCTGAGGTGACCTCTCTATCCTAGGGGAAGCTGTGGGAGGATTCCTTCAGGGAGTCCCTGGGAGAACTCTGGTCAGGGCCAGAGCCATTCCTGCCCTCTGCTGCCCTCTTGTGACTGTTTGAGGTAATGCACTTGCTGCACA
This sequence comes from Peromyscus maniculatus bairdii, assembly GCF_049852395.1. Classification (NCBI taxonomy): domain Eukaryota; kingdom Metazoa; phylum Chordata; class Mammalia; order Rodentia; family Cricetidae; genus Peromyscus; species Peromyscus maniculatus. Next base: position 4,133,678 of record NC_134872.1, on the reverse strand, counting down.
CACCTGACCCCCTGAGTGTCATCCTGGGACCCACATGTGGGAAGGAGAGAACCAACTACCAAGTTGTCCTCTGACCTCCATACATGTGCCACAGCACGCGTGTGCCCTGCCCCCACACTACACACAATAATAGTTTGTTTTAAAGAAGAAACAAGATAAAACCCTCGTGACCAGAGAGGCCACTTTGTTTAAGAGCATATATTCAGGGGGCTGGAGAGATAGCTTGGAGGTTAAGAGCACTGGTTGCTCTTGCAGAGGTCCTGAGTTCAATTCCCAGCAACCACATGGTGGTTCACAACCATCTGTAATGAGATCTGGTGTCCTCTTCTGGCTTGCAGGCATACATGGAAGTAGAATGTTGTATACATAATAATAATAATAATAAAAAAAGAGCATATATTCAGTGTCCACAGTCAGGTGACTCAAAACAGTCTGTAATGTCATATTTGGGCCTCCAAGGGTCATGCATTCTCAGACACACACCCACACAGGTTCGCATATGCATATAATTAAACAATATAAGTCAGGCATGGTGGCACCCACCTTTAATCCCAGAACTCAGGAGGCAGAGGCAAGCAGATCCCTGTGAGTTTGAGGCCAGCCTTGTCTACATAGTGAGTTCCAGTTCAGCCTGGGCTACATAGTGAGATCCTGTCTCAAAAAGAAAAGAAATCATTAAACTATCAAATGCCTCTCTCAGTTACACTCACCCCATCCTCTCCTGTACCCATCACTCCCTCAGTTCCTTATCAGGTTTCAAAGTCTAAATATGACTCTGTTGATGTCACCTCCCTCTGTCTTCTCCAGCACAAACTGTGTCCTCAAAGACACCACCTTTGTCCCTCCACTGACCCTGCATCTCTAGTGAACATCTCAGCCCAGTGTCACCTACTGAGAACCTCCATGTCCCTCCTCATGTATCCCTGACAGTCTTCCTCTTCTTCACCCATGGCGACTCTGTCTTCCTCCAGGACAGTCTGCAGCTCTGCCTGCTGCTCCACCCCTCCCTCTCACACCAGAGTTAGTCCAGGGGGAAGAGCTGTGATGTCACCTGCAGAGTGGTCCCAGGATGCCTCACTTCCCATCCCCCATCTCACAGGGGAGGAGACTGCAGTGAGCAGCAGAGCAGGACTCTGCTTCCCCAGGTCCCCACTGCCTGCCTGGCTCCTCCCCTGCTAGAGTTCCCTCCAGCAGATCCTGTCAGGAGAGAAGTTGTGCCTCTGTCCCCCTCTGCTCAACTGCTCTGACTCCCTGTCACACTGTGAGCACAGGTCTGTGTTGTGTGACAGACTTTCCCTGGAAACACACACACATGTCCATTCACCTCAGATAGAGAACTCAGGCTGACAAGGTAACCATTGCATCAATGGCCAGCTTGTGAACCAGGGAGGTTTTTTTTATTTGGGGGGGGGCGGGTCACCAACAGGAGTGTGGGAGAGGGGTATTCACAGGAGCAGAGATAACTCACAGTCCAAAGTATCACTGAAAAGCCCACCCCAGCACAAGAAGTGACTCATGAACTTCCTCCCTGGAGCTCTCTGCACAGCTTCCAGGCAGACAGAGAAATCCCTTCCTCACAGCTGGATGGTCAGTCCTTCTTCTCTCCTCCAGATCCACTTCTGTTTCCTCAGAAAAGAGCAGGCCTCCCAGGATATCAACCAAACAGGCATAACAAGATGCAATAAGCCTGGGCAAAACTCCTCATATCAAGGCTGATTGAGGCAACTCAGTAGGAAGAAAAGGGTCCCAAGAGCAGGCAAAAGAGTCAGAGACAACCCCATCCCCATTGTTAAGAGTCCCATAAAATCTCCAAGCTAAACAACCACAGCATGTATGCAGAGTGCAGACCACGCAGGCCCCATTACTGCCTCTTCAGTCTCTCTGAGCCCCACGAGCCCTGCTTAGTTGATTCTCGGCCGTCTTCTCCTGGTGTCCTCAACCCTCTGACAACCCTGCAATCCTTCCTCCCCTTTCCCCAGGATCCCAGGAGCTCTGCCTAATGTTTCGGTGAGTGTCTGTGCATCTGCTCCCATCAGCTGCTGAATGAAGCCTCTCTGATGACAATTGGACTAGGAACCAATCTATGATTATAGCAGAATATCATTAGAAATAATTTCATTGACTTCTATTTTTTGTTTTGGTCAGACTTATTTGGTTCTACCTTAGACCTCTGAGCCATCCTATTTCTGGTTCCTGGCCATCCAGGCAGTGTCAGGCACGTGCTCCCTCTCATGGCTTGGGCCTCACGTTAGACCGGTCATTGGTTGGCCACTCCCACAAGCTCTGAGCCACCATTGCCCCAGCACATCTTGTAGGCAGGATAGGTGTGGGTCAAAGGTTTTGTGGCTGAGTTGATGTCCTGGTCCCACTCCTGGGAGCCTTGCAGGGTAAATGAAGATGGCCAGTTGAGGCTGCATATCCTCCATTACTAGGATCCTTGCTAATATCACCCTCATAGGTTCCAGGAAGTTTCCATTGCACTAGGTTTCCACAATGCCCTGTAAATGCCCCCCATTCCAATCATCTCTTCCTGTTCTCTCTCCTTCCATTCCTCCTGGCTCTCCTGATTCCTCCTGTTCACATCCCGACCCCACCCTCACTCCAAACACAGATCTATTCTATTTCTCTTTCCTAGGGAGATCCATGCATCAACCCTAGAGCCCTTCCTTGTTTCTTAGCCTCTCTTGGACTGTGCATGGTAGCACGATTATCCTTTACTTTACGGCTAATATCCACTTATAAGTGAGTACAGATAGTGTTTGTCTTTCTGGATCTGTCTGGGTGACCTCCATCAGAATGATTTTTTATAGTCCCATGCATTTGCCTGGAAATTTCATGATGTCATTTTTTCTAAAGGTTAAGTAGTACTCCATTGTATAAATATACCCCTATGAGCCCAGGTTAGCTGATTCTGTGAGTTTTCTTGTGGTGTCCTTGACCCTTCTGGCTCCTACAATTCTTTCTCCCCCTCTTCTGTAGGATTCCCTGAGCTCTGCTTCATGTTTGGCTGTGGGTCTGCATCTGTTTCCATCAGTTTCTGGATGAGGCCTCTGATGACTATTGGACTAGGCATCGATCTGGTCACAGGAGGTAGCCAGCTCAGGCTACATACAGATCACTATTGATAGGAGTCTTAGCTGGGATCACCCTTGTAGATTCCTGGGATATTCCCTTGCACCAGGTTTTAACCTGACTCTGAAATGCCCCCTTACCAGGAGTCTCTTCCAGCGCTCTTCCCCCTCCACCCAACCTGATACCTCAAGTTCCCATCCCCACCCCACCACCTGTCCACTCACAAAATCTCTTTTATTTCTTCTTTCTAGGGAGATCCTTGTCTTCCCCATGAACACTCCTTGTTACCTAGTCTCTCTGGGCCTGTGGATTACCATAGTTATCTTTTATTTTACAACGAATATCCATTTATGCATGAGTCCATACCATAGTTGTCTTTCTTGGTCTGGGTTACCTCACTCAGGATAATTTTTTATAGTTCCATCCATTGCCTTCATATTTCCTTGTATCCTTTGTTTTTTTTCCTATTTATTAAAGAAAAAATTTTTATTCATTTTACATACTAACCACAGTTCCCCCTCCTGTGGTTGATATATTGTGCAACCCAATAAACTTATCTGGGGGTCAGAGAACAGAACAGCCACAATATTACACATAGAGGTTAGGCAGTGGTAGCACATGCCTTTAATCCTAGCATTCCAGAGGCAGAGATCCATCTGGATCTCCATGAGTTCAAAACCACACTGGAAACAGCCAGGCATGTTGACACATACCTTTAATCCGAGGAAGTAATGGCAGTGAGCAAAAAGGTATATAAGGCGTGAGGACTAGGAACTAGAAGCTGGTTAAACCTTTAGGCTTTTGAGCAGCAGTTCAACTGAGATCCATTTGGATGAGGACACAGAGGCTTCCAGTTTGAGTAAACAGGATTGGCTGAGAAGTTGGCAAGGTGAGGTTAGCTGTGGCTGGTTCTGTTTCTCTGATCTTTCAGCATTCACCCCAATACCTGGTCCTGGGTTTGTTTTTATTAAAAGACCTTTTAAGATTCATGTTACACCCTCCCACCCCTCCTCCCACTCCCCCCAGCCTGCCTTCTACCCTATCCCCTCCTCCAAAAGGGTAAGGCCCATGGAAAGTCAGCAAAGCCTGGTATATTCAGTTGAAGCAGTCCCCCCCCCATCAAGGCTGAGCAAGTTGTCTCACCATAGGTAATGGGCTCCAAAAAGCCAGCTCATGTGCCAGGGATGGATCCTGATCCTACTGCCAGGGGCCCCTCAAACAGACCAAGCTACACAACTGTCTCCCACATGCAGAGGACCTAGCTGGATCCCATGTAGGCTCCACAGTTGTCGGTCTAAAGTTAGTGAGTTCTCACAAGCTAGGTTCAGTTGTCCCTGTAGATTTCCCCTTCATGATCTTGACCTCCCCCCACCTCCCCCCCCACCCCCACTCATATAATCCCTCCTTCTCCTCCCTGTATTCAGATTAGTGAATACCCAACTGTCATCATAGAGACTTCATCCAACAACTGATGGAAGCAGATGCAGAGATGGTGTCCCTGTGTTTAACAGCTGACTAATACTCCATTGTGTGCTGCTGGCTGTGTCAGAGGAGCAGCAGATGGCAACTGAAGATCAAGGTGTCAGCCCACCAGGAGAAACTCCCTAATGGTTGAATCTCAGACAGGAGAAGCCCTGAGACCACAGACCCTGGATGTCTTTTGCTTCTGCTGTGCTTGTACATGTTCACTGCTGCCATCTTTCTCTGGTGTCTGGCATGGTGTGAATGGGTGTGGGGAGATCCCCACTGCCTGTAATGTAGTGTGTTTATCTCATGGATACATCCTGTTCTACTGGGCATTTTTACCCGTGGATTATTGTGAAGATGATTCCTTCTTAAGATACACTGTCTAATTGATAATGAAAATGTTGGTTTAAACAGTTTTGATGATAAAATAAGGAAGTGTCACACAGCAGAACACCTGAGTGTATACTGAGGAGCCGTGGAGATGAAGGGTTAGGTTAACGGTTAAGAAAAACATTGGAGTCCCAGTAGCCCAGCTAGTTTAAATTCTTCTAATCTTAATGTTGGGAGATGTGTTCACAGGTGTTGGTGTGCATCCTTAGGTGAAACAAAACCTTCAGGTTAGATCAGATGTCTTGATAACAGCTTTGAGATGAAAAACCCAAGAAAACAATCTGAAGTTCACAAGGACACATAGCTGAGGTCAAAAATACAAAGCAGCCCAATTTTCCTTGCTAGGGTTGGTTGATAACCCAAGGTAATTATAATTCCTTCTAAATAATTTTGCCCTTAATCTCCTGATATAAAAAACGTATTACTGGGTGGGTACATATTCTAAAGATTGAAAGTAGAGATAACTGATTCTTTTTCATATATAAAAGCTCAGATTTGTGATTCCTTTAAGATTTCCTATAAGATTACCTTTCAAGATGAGTAATAAAGTCAATGGCCCTTTTTTTTGTAACTGCAAAACTGCAATCTGCAGGTAAAAGGCCTGACTGAGAAGAATATCTTTTTTGCCTACATGGTTAATCTATAACAAGTTTCTTGGGTATGAATGGATGTGGGCTCTTGGGATAATTTGTTTTTCACCCATAATATGTAAAATGTTTAATCATGTAAAGGATGTGGAAAACATGCTGTTTTTTTACTGCTTGTTTTGGATTCATTGTAATCATTCACATGAAAAACAGTATAACCACATTGTAATTCCTATATTGCCTGAAAAACTTTGTTGGAATATATAAGCTGTAGAAAAAAGTACCCAGTAGAAACAATGCAGAAGAACATAGAAGAACAGAGAATAAAGAAGGAAACCATTGGAGACATTGGCCCAACCTGAACCAATTGGGAACAAGTAAGGCTCCATCTCCGGACTGCGCAGACCAGATCCCTAGCCCCTAGGCCCCGGGGGCATACCCTGTGCCCCTCCCCCAAGCCATTGGAGCCCCAGGGACCAATTTCTAAGGAATTTAGATACACCCATGAAAATACAGGCAATAGATAATCCCACACCAACAAATACCAAAAAAGAGAAACACACAACACTACCAACAAAAAATAACAGGAATTAACAATCACTGTTCATTAATATCCATTAATATCAATGGTCACAATTTGCCTATAAAAAGACACAGGCTGACAGAATGGATACAAAACAGGATCCATCCTTCTGCTGCATACAAGACACACACATCAACTTGAAAGACAGACACTACCTCAGAATAAAAGGCTGGGAAAAGACTTTCCAATCAAATGGACTTAAAAAGCAAGCTGGTGTAGCTATCCTAATATCTAATAAAACAGACTTCAAACTGAAATCAACTGAAAGAGATCAGGAAGGACATTATATACTTATCACAGGGAAAATCCACCAAGATGAAGTCTCAATTCTGAAAATTTAATCCCCAAATACAAGGACACCCACATTTGTAAAAGAAACATTGCTAAAGCTTAAATTGCACATCAAATCCCACATACTAGTAGTGGAAGATTTCAACACCCCACTCTCACCACTAGATAGATCTGTCGGACTGAAACTTAACAGAGAAATAAGGGACCTAACAGAAGTTATGACTCAAATGGACTTAATAGGTATCTACAGAACATTCCACCCTAACACAAAAGAATATACCTTCTTCTCAGCACCCCATGGAACCTTCTCTAAAATTGACCACATACTCAGTCACAAAGCAAATCTCAACAGATACAAAAAAATTGGAATAACCTCTTGTATTTTATTGGACCACCATGGCTTAAAGTTAGATTTCAACAACAAAATTTACATGGAAACTGAACAATGCCCTAATGAATCATCAATGGGTCAAGGAAGAAATAAACAAATAAATTAAAGATTTCCTATAATTCAATGTAAATGAAAGTACAACATACCCAAACTTATGGGACACTATGAAAGCAGTGCTAAGAGGAAAATTCATAGCACTAAATGCCCACACCCTAATGAATCACCAATGGACCAAGGAAGAAATAAAGAAAGAAATTAAAGATTTCCTAGAATTCAATGAAAATGAAAGTACAACATACCCAAACTTATGGGACACTATGAAAGCAGTGCTAAGAGGAAAATTCCTAGCACTAAATGCCCACATAATGAATATGGAGAAACCTCACACTAGTGACTTAACAGCACTCCTGAAAGCTCTAGAACAAGAAGGAGCAAAGTCACCCAGGGAGAATAGATGCCAGGAAATTATCAAAGTGAGAGCTGAAATCAATAAAATAGAAACAAGGAGAACAATACAAAGAATCAATAAAACAAAGAGTTGGGGTTTTTTTGAAAAAAAAATCAGCAAAATAGACAAGCCCTTATCCAAATTAACCAAAAGGCAGAGATAGATATCATCCAAATCAACAAAATCAAAAATGAAAAGGGAGACATAACAACAGACAATGAGGAAATCCAGAGAATCGTCAGGTCATACTTCAAAAACCTGTACTCCACAAAACTGGAAAATCTGAAAGAATGGACAATTTTCTGAATAGGTGCCACATACCAAAGTTAAATCAAGACCAGATAAACTATTTAAATAGACCAATAACCCCTAAGGAAATAGAAACAGTCATTAAAAGTCTCCCAAGTAAAAAAAGTCCAGGACCAGTTGGACTTAGTCATCAGGGAAATGCAAATCAAAACGACTTTGAGATATCATCTTACACACAGAATGGCTAAGATCAAAAACACTGAAGACAGCTTATGTTGGAGAGGATAGGGAGCAAGGGGAACACTCCTACACTGTTGGTGGGAATGCAAACTTGTACAGCCACTTTGGAAATCAGTATGGTGCTATCTCAGAAAATTGGGAATCAATCTCCCTCAAGACCCAGCTATACCACTCTTGGGCATATTCCCAAGGAATGCTCAATCATACCACAAGGACACATGCTCAACTATGTTCATAGCAGCATTATTTGCAATAGCCAGAACCTGGAAACAATGTAGATGTCCTTCAACTGAAGATTGGATAAATAAAATGTGGTACATATACACAATTGAATACTATTCAGCAGAGAAAAACAATGACATGATGAGGTTTGCAGGCAAATGGATGGACCAAGAAAATATCATCCTGAATGAGGTAACCCAGACTCAGAAGAACAAACATGGTATGTACTCATCATAAATGGATACTAGATATAAAGCAAAGGATAACCAGACTGCAACCCACTGTTCCAGGGAGGCTAGCTAGTAAGAGGACTCTAGGAAGGATGCATGGATTGCCCAGTAATGAGAAATGAATGAGCTCTACATGAGCAAACTTAGGGTGAGGGGAAAGTGGGGATCAGAGCTTAGGATAGTGGGAGGTTTGAACTGGAACAGGAACAGAGTGGGAGAACAAGGAAAGAGATACCATGATAAATGAAGACACCATGGGAATAGGGAGACACAGAGTGCTAGGGTGGGGGTTCCCAGGAATCCACAGGGATGACTCCACCATAGACTATTGGCAATGGTCGAGAGGGTGCCTGAGCTGGCCTACTCTGGTGATTGGATGGCTGAATACCCTGGCTGTCATCATGGAACCCTCATCCAGTGACTGATGGAGACAGATACAGAGATCCACGGCCGGGTTCTAGGCGGAGCTCCAGGAGTCCAGTCAATGGGGGAGAGGAGTGACTGTGTGAGCAAGGGATATGGAGACCATGACTGGAAAAAGTACAGAGACAACTAGCCAAACCAGTGGATAGGCATGAACTGTGGACCAGTAGCTGAGGAGCCCCCATGGTACTGGACTAGGCCCTCTGGATAAGTGAGACAGTTGTTTAGCTTGAACTGTTTAGGGGGGCCCAGGCAGTGGGATCTTGACCCGTTCCTAGTGCATGAGCTGAATTTTTGGAACCTAGTGCCTATGGTGGGACACTTTGTGCAGCCTTGGTGCAGGAAGGAGGGGCTTGGATCTGCCTCAATTGAATGTACCAGGCTCTGCTGACTCCCCATGGGAGACCTTGCCTTGGAGGAGGAGATGGGAGGTGGGTTAGGGGGCAGCCTAAGGAGTGGAGGAGGGAGGACAGGGGAATCTGTGGTTGGTATGTAAAATGAATAGAAAATCCTTTAATAAAAACAAAATTAATCATCAAAAAGAGAAGGAAGCCATCAAGAGAGAGTGTGAGTGTCTTTTCCCCTAATCTCCTCAGATAACAAAGTCATAGTACTCACCAATTCCATAAATTCCCCTCGAGCCCTGTCCTCCTGGGGGCTGCCCTCCTCCAGGCAGTAGAAATTGTGTAAAATTACAACATTTTCTTTATCCATTACTCTGTTGATGAACATGTAGGTTTTTTCCAGGGTCTGGATATTACAAATAAAGCTGTTATGGACATAGTTGAGCAAATGTCCTTAAGATGTGATTGAGTATCCTTTGAGTAAATGCCCAAGAGCAGTATAGCTGGGTCTTGTAGTAGATTGGTTCCCAGTTTTCTGAGAAACCACCACACTGACTTCCAAAGTGGCTGTACAAGTTTGCACTCTTACCAGCAATGGAGAAGTGTTCCCCTTGCTCCAGCATGTGCTATCACTTGTGTTTTTGACCTTAGCCATTCTGACAGCTGTAAGATGGAATCTCAGAATCATTTTGATTTGCATTTCCCTGATGGCTAAGGATGCTGTACATTTCTTTAAGTGTTTCTCAGACATTTGTGATTCCTCTGTTGAGAATTCTCTTCGGATGTTCCCCATTTTTTAATTTCATTATTTGGTTTGCTGATAACTAGTTTCTTAGGTTTTATATATTTTGAAAATCAATCCTCTGTCAGATGTGGGGTTGGTGAAGATCTTTTCACATTCTATAGGCTGCTGTTTTCTCCTATTGACAGTATCCTTTGCCTTACCAAAAGTTTTCAATTTCATGAGGTCCCATTTATCAATTGTCGATCTATGTACCTGTGTTAGTGGTGTTCTGTTCATGAAGTTGTCTCCTGTGATAATGTTGTTGAACATTTCTTTAAGTGCTTCTTGGCTATTTGAATTTCTGTTGTTGAGAATTCTCTATTTAGATCTGTATCCCATTTTTAAATTGGATTGTTTGATTTGGCTATCAGTTTTTTGTTTAGGAAGTTATCTCCTGTATTGATGTACCCAAGGATGTCCCCACTTTCTCTTCTATCAGGTTCAGTGCATGTAGATTTATGTTGAGGTCTTTGATTCACTTGGACTTGAATTTTGTGCAAGGTGGTACCTATGGATCTATCTGCATTCTTCTACATGCAGACACCCACTTAGACTAGCACCATTTGTTGAAGATGCCTTCTTTTTTCCATTGTGTATTTTTTGGCTTCTTTATCAAAAACCAGGCATCCATAGGTGTGTGGGTCTATGTCTGGGTCTTTGATTCAATTCCACTAATCAACATGTCAGTTTTTATACCAATACCATGAGGTTTTATCACTAACACTATGTAGTAGAGCTTGAAATTAGAGATGGTGATAGCTCCAGAAATCTTTTTTATTGTATCTATCCTGGGTTTGTTGGTTTTTGATATGAAGGTCCATAAATGTTGCGTGAATTTCTAAGTGGTCTTAATAAAAACTCAGAGCCAGATAATGGGGTATATTCTGAAAGATCAGAGACAAAGGAACCAGCCACTGCCATGTCTCACCAACTCCACGAATCTTCTCACTGTTTGCCTCTGTGTCCTCAGCCGAAAGATCGAAGCCAAAATGCTTCAACCAAAAGAGAGCCTAAGCCAAAAGGTCTCAGCTGAATGTCTTCCTCAGCTAAAGAGCCTGACTGTTTGCCTCTGCATCCCCAGCCAAAAGACTCTCACAAAAGACCTCTAGTTTCTGTCTCCTCATACCTTATATACCTTTTCCCGTCCAGCCATATTATTTCCTGTCTCAGTCTTCCTAGTGCTGGGATTAAAGGTGTGTTACTCACAAGTACTGGGGTTAAAGGTGTGTGCCACCACTGCCTGGCTCTGTTTCTCTCCTAGACTGAGTCAATCTCACATAATCCAGGGTGTCTTTGAACTCACAGAGATCCAGACAGATCTCTGCCTACCAAATGCTAGGATTAAAGGTGTGTGCCACCACTGCCTGGCCACTATGTTTAATCTAGTGTCTTGTTCTATTCTCTAATCTTCAGGCAAATTTTATTTGACACACAATATATCACCACACATAAAAAATTGGATGGGGATTCTGTTGAATCTGTGGATTGATTTTGGTAAGGTGGCCATTTTTACTACATTAATCCTATCAATCCATGAGCATGGTAGATCTTTCCATCTTCTTCAATTTCTTTCTTCAGAGCCTTGAAGTTTCATTGCACAGGTCTTTCACTTGCCTGGCTTAGTTACCCCAAGATATTTTATATTGTTAGTGGCTATTGTGAAGGATGCTGTTTCCCTGATTTCTTTCTCAGTGTGTTTGTCAGTTGTATTTAGGAGGGCCATTGATTTTTTTTGCGTAAATCTTGTATCCAGTCACATCACTGAAGGTGTTTATCATCTGTAGGAGTTTCCTGGTCGAATTTTTGGGGTTCTCTTCTGTATACCATGATATCATATGCAAATAAAGATATTTTGACTTATTCCTTTCTTTTTTCTTTTATTATATATATATATATATATATACATATATATATTTTATTTTACAATACCATTCAGTTCTACATATCAGCCATGGGTTCCCCTATTCTCCCCCCTCCCACCCCATCCCCTTACCCCCAGCCTACCCCCCATTCCCACCTCCTCCAGGACAAGTCCTCCCCCAAGGACTACGATCAACCGGGTAGACTCAGTCCAGGCAGGTCCAGACCCTTCCTCCCAGACTGAGCCAAGTGTCCCTGCATAAGCTCCAGGTTTCAAACAGGCAACTCATGCAATGAGCACAGGACTTGGTCCCACTGCCTAGTTGCCTCCCAAACTGATCAAGCCAATCAACTGTCTCACCTATTCAGAGGGCCTGATCCAGCTGGGGGCCTCTCAGTCTTTGGTTCATAGTTCATGTGTTTCCATTCATTTGGCTATTTTTTTCAATAATTGAGTAAAACCGAAATTTATTATAAGCCACAGTCGTCCTAGGGACCTCCATGCTATATATATAGCCTCTATGGTTCTATGGGTTGTAGTCTGATTGTTCTTTATTTTATATCTAGAATCCACTTATGAGTGAGTACATACCATGACTGTCTTTCTGGGTTTGGGTTACCTCACTCAGGATGATTTTTTCTAGTTCCATCCATTTGCCTGCAAATTTCATGCTTTCATTGTTTTTCTCTGCTGAGTAGTACTCCATTGTGTATATGTACCACATTTTTTTCATCCATTCTTCCGTTGATGGGCATCTAGGTTGTTTCCAGGTTCTGGCTATTACAAATAGTGCTGCTATGAGCATGTATCTTTATGGTATGAATCAGCATTCCTTGGATATATGCCCAAGAGTGGGATGGCTGGGTCTTGAGGTAGTTCTGTCCCTAATTTTCTGAGAAACCGCCATACTGATTTCCACAGTAGTTGTACAAGTTTACATTCCCACCAACAGTGGAGGAGTGTTCCCTTTGCTCCACATCCTCTCCAACATTGACTGTCATTGGTGTTTTTGATCGTAGCCATTCTGACAGGTGTAAGGTGGTATCTCAGAGTCGTTTTGATTTGCATTTCTCTGATGATTAAGGATGTCAAGCATTTCTTTAAATGTCTTTCAGCCATTTGTAGTTCTTGTTTTGTGAATTCTCCGTTTAGCTCTTTAGCCCATTTTTTAATTGGACTCTTCAGTATTTTGATGTCTAGTTTCTTGAGTTCTTTATATATTGTGGAGATCAATCCTCTGTCAGATGTGGGGTTGGTGAAGATCTTTTCCCATTCTGTTGGCTGTCTTTTTGTCTTATTGACTGTGTCTTTTGCCTTGCAAAAGCTTCTCAGTTTCGAGAGGTCCCATTTATTAATTGTTGTGCTCAGGGTCTGTGCTGTTGGTGTTTTATTTAGGAAATGGTCTCCGGTGCCAATGCGTTCAAGAGTGCTTCCTAATTTCTTTTCTATTAAGTTTAGTGTAACTGGATTTATGTTTAGGTCTTTGATCCACTTGGACTTGAGTTTTGTGCATGGTGACAGATATGGATCTATTTGTAATCTTTTACATATTGACATCCAGTTATGCCAGCACCATTTGTTGAAGATACTTTCTTTTTTCCATTGTATAGTTTTAGTTCCTTTGTCAAAAACCAGGTGTTCATATGTGCATGGATTAATGTCAGGGTCTTCAATTCGATTCCATTGGTCCGTATTTCGGTTTTTATACTAGTACCAAGCTGTTTGTATTACTATGGCTCTATAGTAGAGTTTGAGGTCAGGGATGCTGATGCCTCCAAGGGTTGCTTTATCGTATAGGATTCTTTTAGCTATCCTGGGTCTTTTGTTTTTCCATATAAAGTTGAGTATTTTTCTTTCCAAGTCTGTGAAGAATTGTGTTGGGATTTTGATGGGGATTGCATTGAATCTGTAGATTGCTTTTGGTAAGATTGCCATTTTTACTATGTTAATCCTACCTCTCCATGAGCATGGGAGATCCTTCCACTTTCTGATATCTTCTTCAATTTCTTACTTTAGAGATTTAAAGTTCTTATCAAAAAGGTCCTTCACTTGTTTAGTTAGTGTTATCCCAAGGTATTTTATATTATTTGTGGCTATTGTAAAGGGTGATGTTTCTCTGACTTCTTTCTCAGCCCTTTTATCATTTGTGTATAGGAGGGCTACTGATTTTTTTGAGTTGATCTTGTATCCTGTCCCTTTGCTGAAGGAGTTTATCAGCTGTAGGAGTTCCCTGGTAGAGTTTTTGGGGTCACTTATGTATACTATCATATCATCTGCAAATAGTGAAAGTTTGACTTCTTCCTTGCCAATTTGTATCCCTTTGATCTCCGTTTGTTGTCTTATTGCTCTAGCTAGAACTTCTAGTACTATATTGAATAAATATGGGGAGAGTGGACAGCCTTGTCTTGTTCCTGAATTTAGTGGTATCGCTTTGAGTTTCTCTCCATTTAATTTGATATTTGCTGTTGGCTTGCTATAAATTGCTTTTATTATGTTTAGAAATGTTCCTTGTATTCCTGATATTTCTAAGACCTTTATCATGAAGGGGTGTTGGATTTTGTCAAAGGCTTTTTCAGCATCTAAGGAGATGATCATGTGGTTTGTTTCTTTCAGTTGTTTATATGGTGTATTACATTGACTGATTTTCATATGTTGAACCATCCTTGCATCCCTGGGATGAATCCTACTTGGTCGTGATGGATGATTGTTTTGATGTATTCTTGGATTCGGTTTGCCAGTATTTTGTTGAGTATTTTTGCATCAATGTTCATGAGGGAGATTGGTCTGTAGTTCTCTTTCTTTGTTGCATCTTTGTGTGGTTTGGGTATCAGGGTAATTGTAGCCTCATAAAAAGAATTTGGTAGTGTTCCTTCTGTTTCTATTGTGTGGAACACTTTGAAGAGGATTGGTACAAGTTTACATTTATTAGTTCTTCTTTGAAAGTCTGGTAGAATTCTGCACTGAAACCATCTGGTCCTGGGCTTTTTTTGGTTGGGAGACTTTTGATGACTGTTTCTATTTCTTTAGGGGTTATTGGTCTATTTAAATGGTTTATCTGGTCTTGATTTAATTTTGGTATGTGGTATTTATCCAGAAAATTGTCCATTTCTTCCTGGTTTTCCATTTTTGTGGAGTACAGGTTTTTGAAGTATGATCTGATGATTCTCTGGATTTCCTCGTTGTCTGTTGTTATGTCTCCCTTTTCATTTCTGATTTTGTGAATTTGGGTGCTCTCTCTTTGCCTTTTGGTTAATTTGGCTAGTGGTTTGTCTATCTTGTTGATTTTTTCAAAAAACCAACTCTTTGTTTCATTGATTTTTTGTATTGTTCTCTTGTTTTCTATTTCGTTGATTTCAGCCCTCAATTTGATTATTTCCTGGCATCTATTTGTCCTGGGTGAGTTTGTTTCTTTTTGTTCTAGAGCTTTCAGTTGTGCTGTTAATTCATTGGTATGGGATTGCTCCATCTTCTTTATGTGTGCATTTAGAGCTACGAATTTTCCTCTTAGCACTGCTTTCATAGTGTCCCATAAGTTTGGGTATGTTGTACTTTCATTTTCATTGAATTCTAGGAAATCTTTAATTTCTTTCTTTATTTCTTCCTTGACCCATTGATGTTTCAGTTGGGCATTGTTCAGTTTCCATGATAAGATACAGGAGATTATTCCAATTTTTTTGTATCTGTTGAGATTTGTTTTGTGTCCAAGCATGTGGTCAATTTTTGAGAAGGTTCCATGGGGTGCTGAGAAGAAGGTATATTCTTTTGTGTTAGGATGGAATATTCTGTAGATATCTATTAGGTCCATTTGAGTCATAACATCTGTTAGGTCCTTTATTTCTTTGTTAAGTTTCAGTCTGGTAGATCTATCTTTTGGTGAGAGTGGTGTGTTAAAATCTCCCACTACTAATGTGTGGGGTTTGATGTGTGTTTTAAACTTTAGTAGTGTTTCTTTTATGAATGTGGGTGCTTTTGTATTTGGAGCATAAATGTTTAGAATCGAGACTTCATCTTGGTGGATTTTTCCCGTGATAAATATGTAATGTCCATCCTGATCTCTTTTGATTGATTTTAGTTTGAAGTCTATTTTATTAGATATTAGGATAGCTACACCAGCTTGTTTCTTAGGTCCATTTGCTTGGAAAGCCTTTTCCCAGCCCTTTACTCAGAGGTAGTGTCTGTCTTT
The DNA here is from genome assembly GCF_049852395.1 of Peromyscus maniculatus bairdii. Taxonomy (NCBI): domain Eukaryota; kingdom Metazoa; phylum Chordata; class Mammalia; order Rodentia; family Cricetidae; genus Peromyscus; species Peromyscus maniculatus. The sequence continues at coordinate 4,117,913 of NC_134872.1, read as the reverse complement.
GAAGTTAAGGTGTGTTTCTTGTATACAGCAGATGGATGGGTCCTGTTTTCTTATCCATTCTGTTAGCCTGTGTCTTTTTATAGGTGAGTTGAGACCATTGATATTGATGGATATTAATGACCAGTGATTGTTAATTCCTGTTATTTTTTGTGGTTGTGTTGTGTTGTCCTTCTGTGGTGTATGTTGGTGTAGGATTATCTATTGCTTGATTTTTCATGGATGTGTTTACCTTCTTTGGGTTGAATTTTCCCTTTAAGTGCTTTCTGTAGGGCTGGGTTTGTGGACAGGTATTGATTAAATCTGGTTTTATCCTGGAATATTTTGTTTACTCCGCCTATGGTGATTGAGAGTTTTGCTGGGTATAATAGTCTGGGTTGGCATCCGTGGTCTCTTAGTGTCTACATGAAATTTGTCCATGATCTTCTAGCTTTCATAGTCTCTATTGAGTAGTCTGATGTTATTCTGATGGGTTTGCCTTTATATGTTACTTGGTCTTTTTCCTTTGTGGCTCTTAATATTTTTTCCTTGTTCTGTGTGTTTATTATTTTGATTATTATGTGGTGAGGGGCCTTTTTTTGGATCCAGTCTATTCGGTGTTCTGTAAGCTTCTTGTATCTTCATGGGTATTTCTTTCTTTAGGTTAGGAAAGTTTTCTTTTATGATTTTGTTGAATATATTTTCTGTGCCTTTGAGTTGGTATTCTTCTCCTTCTTCTATCCCTATTATTTTTAGGTTTGGTCTTTTCACGGTGTCCCAAATTTCCTGGACATTTTGTGATATGACTTTTTTGTCTTTAGTGTTTTCTTTGACTGATGAATCTATTTTCTCTATTGTGTCTTCAGTGTCAGAGATTCTCTGTTCCATCTCTTGCAATCGGTTGGTTATGCTTGTTTCTGCAGTTCCTGTTCGTTTAGTCAGGATTTCTATTTCCAGCATTCCCTCAGCATGTGTTTTCTTTATTGTCTCAAATTCATTTTTCAGATCTTGGAATGCTTCTTTCATCTGTTTAATTGCTTTTTCTTGGCTTGATTTGATTTCGTCCCATTTTTTGTTCGTTTTTTCTTCCATTTCTTTAAGGGAGTTTTTTATTTCCTCTTTAATGGAGTTTTTCATTTCCTCTTTAAGGGAAGTTTTTATTTCCTCTTTAAGGGAGTTTTTCATTTCCTCTTTAAGGAAAGTTTTTATTTCCTCTTTGAGGGAATGTTTTATTTCTTCTTTAAGGGCCTCTATCATCTTCTTAAAGTCATTTTTAGGGTTGATTTATTCTCTTTCTTCTGTCTTGGTATGTTCAGGTCTTGCAAGTATAGAATCCCTAAGTTCTGATGTTGCCATATAGGTCTTTATGTTGTTGCCTGTATTTTTGCACTGGCGTCTACTCATCTCTTCCTCTGTGTGGTGCAGGTGGTGTCTGTGTCTGAGAGTGCCTCTCTTGTTCTAATTTTTAGTCTTGGTTTAGTAGGGGTTCTTGGTTAAATTGGTGCTATTGGGCTATTTCTTCAGGGGCAGCTGATTTCAGTCGGTGAAGTATATACTTATGATTCTGGTGATCTGGTTTGGTGGCTGGGTAGCACCTTCTTCTGTGTTCCCAGGTCACGTTTTGTTCATTTGTCAACTCCTCAGCTGATCTTGTTTCTTCAGACTTCAAACTGTAGGCATCTGAATCCTCTCCCAGATGGGTTTCAGCTGAGCAGGGTAGTCTCACCAACACCTCCAAGTTGTTGGGTTTCACAGGATAAGCAGCTGGGCCCTGGGTTGTCCTCAGACGGAGTGTTCAGATTTGTTCTGGTTCCGTCGCATGGAGATAGCTTCTTCCCCAGGTGTTGGGGTTAGAGGCGTCCCTGTTCCAAGCTGTGTTTGCTTGTCTCCGTCACCGGGGCTGTCTACCTCTGCGGTCCGCCGCTGGGCCTGTATGTCCCTGTCGGCTGCCGCTGGGTCTGTCTGCCTCTCCGGGCCACCGCCGCCGGGCCTGTATGTCTCTGCCAGCTGCCACCGGGCCTGTATGTCCCTGTCGGCCGCCGCCCCCGGGCCGTCTACCTCTGCAGGCCACAGCCACAGGCCTACCTGCTTCTGCTTGTCTCCACTGCCGGGCCTGTCTTGACTTATTCCTTTCTTAAAGAAATCAAGGGAATAAAACAAAAAATTGGAGAAAAAGACTAAGTCCCTTAAAGAAAATCAGGAAAAACAAGAAAAAAAATAAACAGACAGTTAAAGGAAACAATAAAAGTGTTCAAGACCTAGAACTGGAAACAGAAGCAATAAAGAAAACACAAACTGAGAGAGTTCTGGAAATGGAACATCTGGGTAAGTGAACAGGAACTACAGATGCAAGGTTCACCAACAGAATGCAAGGGATGGAAGAGAGAATCTCAGGCATTGAAGATACAATAGAAGAGACAGACACATTGGTCTAAGAAAATGTTAAATCTAAAAAAATCCCTGACTCAAAACATCCAGGAAATCTGGGATACTATGAAAAACCAAATCTAAGGAAAATAGGAACAGAAGAAGGAGAAAAAAATCAGTTCAAAGGCTCAGAAAATATATCCTACAAAATAATAGAAAGTTTTCTTAACCTAAAGAAGGAGAAGTCTACAAAGATACAAACAGATTGGGTCAGAAAAGTTTCCTGGCCATATAATAATCAAAACTCCAAACATAAAGAAAAAAGAAAGAATATTAAAAGCTAGAAGGGGAAAAGAACAAGTAAAATATAAAAGTAGACCTATTCGAATTACAACTAACTTCTTAATGGAGACTCTAAAATCCAGAAGGGCATGGATAGATGTGCTGCAGACTCTAGGAGGCCTCAGATGTCATCCTAGACTACTGTACTCAGCAAAACTTTCAATTGCAGTAGATTCAGAAAACAAGTTATTTCAAGACAGTTAAATTTAAACACCATCTATCCACAAATCCAGCCCTACAGAAAGTGCTAGAAGGAAAACTCCAACACATGGGAGTTAATTACACCCATGGAAACACAGGAAATAAATGATTTCATAGTAACAAAACCAAAGAAGGGAAGCTCGCGCGAGTGTGCACACACACACACACACACACACACACACCACCACCACCACCACCACCAACAACAACAATAACAACACCAATAACAAACAACAAAATAACAGGGATTAACAATGGTTAGTCATTGATATCTCTCAATATCAACGGATTCAATGCCCCAATAAAAAGACAAAGACTCACAGAATGGATGCAAGAACAGGACCCATCTTTCTGATGCATACAAGAAACACACCTCAACATTAAAGATGGGCATTACCTCTGAGTAAAGGGTTGGGCTGGAGAGATGGCTCAGAGGTTAAGAGCACTGACAGCTCTTCCAGAGGTCCTGAGTTCAATTCCCAGCAACCACATGGTGGCTCACAACCACCTGTAATGAGATCTGGTGCCCTCTTCTGGTGCATAGACATGCATGCAAGCAGAACACTGCATGCATAATAAATCTTTAAAAAAAAAAGGGTTGGAAAAAGATGTTCTAAGAAAATATACCCAAGAAGTAAGCTTGGGTAGCTACTCTAATACTTAACAAAATAGACTTCATCCAAAATTAATCAAAAAAGTTGAGGAATATTAATATTCACCAAATTCACTTAATATTCACCAAAGGAAAAATCCATAAATATGATGTTTCAATACTTAACATCTATGCCATGAACGCAAGGGCACCCACGATTGTAAAAGAAACATTACTAAACCATATACCTCATGGAATATTCTCTAAAACTGATCACATACTCTGACACAAAGCAAGTCTCAACAGATACAAGAAAATCAAAATAACCACCCACGCCCTTCAGACCACCACTGGTTAAAGCTGGATTTCAACAACAACAGAAACCATACATCAACCCTCACACATCAATAGTGGGAGAATTCAGTAGACCCCACTCTCACTGGTGGACAGGTCAATGAGAAAAATATTAAACAGAGAAGTACTGGAGCTAACAGACATTATAAACCAAATGCACCAAGCAGATATCTACAGAACACTCTATTCAAACACAAAAGACTATACCTTCTTCTCAGAATATACCTCATGGAATATTCTCCAAAACTGATCACATACTCTGACACAAAGCAAGTCTCAACAGATACAAGAAAATAGAAATAACCACCCGCGCCCTTCAGACCACCACTGGTTAAAGCTGGATTTCAACAACAACAGAAACAACAGAAAGTCTACAAATTCATGGAAACTGCACAGCTCTCTACTGAATAACTACTGGGTTAAGACAGAAAGATATAAAGAAATGAAATGAAAGACTTCCTAGAACTTAATGAAAATGAATGCAAACATACCCAAACTAATGGGACACTATGAAAGTGGTGCTAAGATGAAAGTTCATGGCACTAAGCGCCTACATAAGATAACTGGAGAGATCTCATACCAGCAACTTAACAGCACACATGAGAGCTCTAGAACAAAAAGAAGCAGGCACTGTGGTGGTAATCTAATTGTACTGAAATGTGATTTTGATTGTATGTTAATAAATAAAGTTGTCCGGGGGTCAGAGCTATTAGAGCCATAGCAAGAGTGTGGCAGTGGTGGCACACGCCTTTAATCCCATAGATCTCTGTGTGTTCAGGGATATAGCCACCATTGGAGACATATGCCTTTAAGACCTAGGGGGCTGTACATTCAGACAGTGACGAGGCAGTCATGTGTATGGGTTTACAACCAATGAGAAGGCAGAACAACATACTATAAAAAAAAAACAAACGAACAGACAGGAAGTAGGTCTCTTTCGGGAAGCTGGGACACCGCAGGCGGAAGGGTGAGATTTTAGCTCTGAGCTCTGACCTCTCAGCTTTCTCTTTTACATGGTTTCTGTGTTTCTTATTTAATAAGACGGTTGGTTACATCAATATCTGGCGCCCAACGTGACAAGAATCCATTAAAAACCACTTGGCTTGGCGGCAGGTTCGCTTTCCTGCAAGGGCAGCAGACCGGGCGGCCGACGTCCTAGTCCGAGCTCCGGCTTCCTAGTCTGAGCGGCGGCCCCCTAGTCCTTGGCCTAAGGCCGGACTAACTGAGCTGCGTGCTTAAAGCCTGCTTGCTTAAACCCGGTGCTACAAACAACTCAGACCTGCCCTGCCGAACAGGACCCTGCCTGTAAAGCCAACGCACGTGGTCAGAGCTTAAGGAAGCCAGACCCAAGCCTTGACTCGGCACAAGAGGGAACACGTGGCTGCATTTAAACTTTAGCCAGCTACGCTTTCTTGTTCTCTCTCTCTCTCTCTCTCTCTCTCTCTCTCTCTCTCTCTCTCTTTCTCTTTGGATTTACACCTGGGACACTAGGTGGCTGTTTTGAAAATCCCCTCGGATTTCTACTGTTCTAGGCAGATTTAGTAAGTCATAACATATCAGATATTTTAAAGGAAACTATCTAAAAGAGAATTTTTTCCACATTAAAAAACAAATGGATTTTATGTGTATATTGGAAGAAAATTGGTTTTTGTTCGAAATTTTAGGCAGTCTGACAATGGAACAACTATATAATATTAGTATTGGTGGAATTATGCAACTTATCTCTATAGTAATCCACATTTTAATATTTAAAAAGATAGTCAATTTGAGTGCCAGGATAACAGCTTTAGAAGAACTTGTTAAACCTGTAAAAATTCAGACAGAAGAAATTAACAGTGAAGTTGTTTCAAGTCGGGATCATAGGGTTGCAGAAAGAAAGCCTGTTTTCACACAGTCACCCTTAATTTATCCTGTAACCATACAGCAGATGCCTGATCAAATGGCTACACAAAATATTTGGGCTCCAATTGAAATGTTGGATTTAAAAAGGTTTAAGGAGGCAATAGTATCTTATGGCATGCATTCCCCATATGTAAAGCAAATGTTAAACTCTTGGTCAACATATAATAGGATAGTACCACAGGACTGGCGGGACCTTGCACAAGGTGTTCTGGAACCCAGCCAGAGACTTCAATTTCTGACTTGGTTTAAGGAGGAGGCTAAAAACATAGAAAAACAATGGAGGGATAAAGGAATACAAGTTTGCCAGGATCAGCTTACTGGCGAAGGCCAATATGCTTCAGTTCAAACACAATGTTTATATGATGTCCAAACCCTAATTTTATGTCGAACGGCAGCCTTGAATGCATGGGACAGAGTTGAGGAACCAGGAAAAAAATCTGAGTCATTTACAAAGGTGAAGCAAGGCCCAAAAGAGTCTTTTACAGATTTTTTACAAAGACTGGCTTCAGCAGTAAAGAGAATGGTCTCGGATTCAGACGCTGGTAAGGCAATAATTGAATCTTTGGCCTTTGAGAATGCGAATGCAGCATGCAAAAGAATAATCAGGCCATTAAGGGCAAGATCTGCACCTATGGAAGATTGGATTAGAGAAACAATTAATGTTGAAGCTGATGAGCATGATGATACATGGGTAGGAGAAGTAATTTCAAAAGGTTTGAGGAGTGTTAGATGTTTTGGATGTGGAAAGCAAGGACATTTAAAAAGGGACTGTAGACAGGTCATTCCCAGAAACAATGTTTCTTCAAGGAACAATGGCAACAGAATGCCCCTTCCTTCTGGAGTATGCAGAAGGTGTGGTAAGGGAAAACACTGGACCAACGAATGTAGATCAACAAAGGACAGACAGGGTAATCCTTTGCCTCAGTCTTCAGGAAACTCCCAGAGGGGCCTCGCGCAGGCCCCCAGTGCAAATCCAGTTCAAACCTTTCCTGCAGCCATAGAGGAAATCCCTGCTCTGGAGAGCGATTAAATAACCAAATGCCTATTGGAATAAATCATGCTGGTCAGGTTGATGAAACAGAGAGAGAAGAGAAAATTCAGGAGAAAACATAAAGAAAATTTTTTGGCAAACTTCTATTAATGAACAAAGACCAAAATTAACGATAAAAATAAATGGTGTTTTGTTGTCTGGTCTGGTAGACACAGGTGCGGATGTTACCATAATTGCACCAGAATTTTGGCATCCAAGTTGGCCTCTTCAGGAGGTAAACGTTCAACTGTTAGGAACTGGGACATTATCTCAGGTGAAACAGAGTGCAAGATGGCTCGAATGTATAGGTCCAGAAGGACAAAGAGGAAAATTAAAACCATATGTGGCTAACATAACTATGAACCTGTGGGGTCGAGACTTGTTGCAACAATGGAATACTCAGATTAACATCCCTCCAATCTCAGAAACAAATCATAAACTAGCACATGTTACTGAGAGAAATATTAGAAGATATTGTTCTAATGAGTGGTCACCAGCCATCCATATTATACAAGAACAGGGCACAATAACTGATGATCTTCCAAAGACACCAACAGCTTTACCTTTAAAATGGTTAACAGACAAGCCTGTATGGGTCCAGCAATGGCCTTTAACAACAGAGAAACTCCAGGCTTTAGAAGAGCTGGTAGAAGAACAGTTAAATGTTCAGCATATTGAAGAATCAACCAGCCCTTGGAATTCTCCTGTATTTGTTGTTAAAAAGAAATCTGGTAAATGGAGAATGGTAACAGACCTTAGAGCAATTAACAAAGTAATTCAGCCAATGGGCTCTCTACAATCTGGGATGCCTTTGCCTACTCTGTTACCAAAAGGATGGCCTCTCATCGTTATTGATTTAAAAGAATGCTTCTTTTCAATACCCTTACAAGAAAAAGACAAAGAAAGATTTGCTTTTACAGTACCTACTTATAATAATTCTCAACCAGTTAAAAGATTTCAATGGAGGGTCCTCCCACAGGGAATGTTGAATAGCCCAACTCTGTGCCAATACTTTGTACAACAGCCATTGGAAGTGATACGTAAAAAATTTCCTAAATCTATAATTTATCATTATATGGACGATATTTTACTAGCTGACTCAAATGCAGATACTTTAGAAATAATGTTTGAAGAAGTAAAGAAAATTTTGCCTTGCTGGGGATTACAAATTGCTCCTGAGAAGATACAAAGAGGAGATTCTATTAATTATTTAGGATATAAAATAGAGCTACAAAAAATTAGACCCCAAAAGGTGCAAATTCGGAGAGATAGACTACAGACTCTTAATGACTTTCAAAGATTATTTGGAGACATTTCTCATCTACGAACTATTGTTGGGGTAAAAAATGATGAACTGACTAATTTGTTCAAAACCTTAGAAGATGACAAGGACTTAAATAGTCCAAGAGAATTATCACCTGAAGCTGAGAAAGAATTGGCCTTGGTAGAAAAGAAAGTGCATGAAGGACACATGGATCGTATTGATCCAAACCTGGATTGCATTTTGGTTATTTTACCTTCTAGGTGTTCTCCTACTGGAATATTAATGCAGAGGGAAGATATTATATTGGAATGGATATTTTTACCAAATAAACCAAATAAAAAATTAAAAACTTATGTGGAAAAAATCTCTGACTTGATTTACAAAGGAAAATTGAGACTTCGTCAATTAGCAGGCATAGACCCAGCAGAAATTGTTGTACCATTAACTAAGGAGGACACTGAAAAATTATGGACAGAAAGTGAACCTTGGCAAAGAGCTTGCAGTAATTTTTTGGGAGAAATTAACAGCAAATATCCAAAAAGCAATAGAATTGATCTTATAAAGAGAGCTGATTGGATCTTGCCTCGAATTGTACGGCAAAAACCCATATCTGGAGTTTGTACATTTTATACAGATGCCAACAAAGAAGGAAAGGCAGGTTACAAACCAGAAAATTTAAGTAAAGTGGTTCAAAGTCCGTATAATTCAGTTCAAAAATCAGAATTGTATGCTATTTTGTTGGTATTAATGGATTTTTCAGAACCTCTCAACATAGTAACTGACTCTCAGTATGCTGAAAGAGTGGTGTTACATATTGAGACTGCAGAATTTATCCCTGATGCTTCAGAATCAACTTCACTATTTATTCAATTACAAGATACAATCAGGAAAAGGAATCATCCTTTATATATAACTCACATTCGATCCCATACTGGTCTGCCAGGCCCTCTAGCACAAGGCAATGATGAGATTGATAAATTATTGATAGGAAATGTGCTGGAGGCCTCAGAATTTCATAAAAAGCATCATGTCATTAGTAAAGGTTTAAAAAAGGATTTTTCCATAACCTGGCAACAAGCCAAAGAAATGTCCTAGTTGTTCCTTCTACAATCAAACGCCATTACCAGCAGGATGTAACCCAAAGGGTACTCAGAGAAATGAAATCTGGCAGATGGACGTGTTTCACTTTGCAGAATTTGGAAAATTGAAATATGTACACCACACTATCGATACTTATTCAGGATTTCAATGGGCAACTGCTTTGAGTTCTGAAAAGGCTGATTCTGTAATCACTCATTTGCTAGAAGTTATGGCCATCATGGGTATACCTGCACAAATCAAAACTGACAATGCTCCATCATATGTCTCTGTTAAAATGAAACAGTTTTTTGCTTATTACAATATAAAGCATATTACAGGCATACCACATAATCCTACAGGTCAAGCAGTTATAGAAAGATCAAACAGAACTCTAAAGGATATGCTAAATAAACAGAAATGGGTAACAAAAACCCCCAGAAATAGACTGCATAATGCTCTTCTAACTTTGAATTTTCTGAATGCCAATGAGAAAGGAACAACAGCTGCAGAGAGACATTGGATGATAGAAAAAACTACAGAATTAAATCAGCCTATATACTTTAAGGATGTGCTGACTTCAGAATGGAAACCAGGGTATGTATTACATTGGGGACGAGGTTTTGCTTTTGTTTCTACAGGAGAAGATAAGCTGTGGGTACCATCAAAATTGATAAAGGTTCGATTTGAACAAGAGAGACCTCTTAATTAGAGGAGGTAATAGTTCATCAACCAGCATGAACATCCAATTTAAACTAACTTGTATCAATAACACATGCCTTTTCATTTAATCAGATAATAACTTGTCAAAAGGAAACATCCCCAAAATTAGTCTTGGGGAAAGGTTTTTGGTTTTGTCTTTGAGGAGAATGAAGGTTAAGGAATTTGAAGAACACTGGACAAATGAGACAACTGAAGAAAAGGGACAAATCATCTATCCCAAGAAACAGAGTGAAACGGTGTATGGATATATATTATCTAAAAAATTTTATGTCTTCCTAAATGTTTTTTTGCTTTTCTCTAAAGATTTAACACTATTGGTTTTCTAATAGTCCCAGTTCAATTAAAATTTAAAGCTGACTTTGGAGTTGGAGAATGGCTCTCTCCTTCTTTAAAATCAAGCATGTTGTTAAAAGGAAAATGCAAATTCCCTGTATCATGCCAGAATAAGAGCCATCTTCTGCTATGGTACAGGACAAAAGCCAAATTAATTAAGGGACTATTCTATTACTAATCTCAACTCTTTGATTCTATTCTGATTCTTTAAACTTTTCTCAAAGTATAAATTTTATATCAAAATTTACAAGATTTATATATATATATATATATATATATATATATATATATATATATATATACATTTTAAACTTTGTTAAGATATGAATGGTCACATAGAGTACTAACTAATTCTAGAAAAAAGGCTAGCTGTATATATATGTTTTTGTGTTCGAGTCTCTTATCAGTTTTCTGCAGGAAATCATGGCCAGGCTTAACATCAACTGAAGTCTCCAGAAAGATGATGGGGCCCCACAACAACAACAATTCCATGTGGACAATAATAATATCATTAAGCTGACAAACATCATCCATAGATCAGCTTTGAACTACAAGGTGCTCAGAGCAATTTTGAGATGACTAGCTGAGATGATCCAGTCTCAAAGACTACTTGAATAAGGACTTGAGATAAACCCTGAACTTTGGCATTATACACAGACTGGATAATGAAGGATATAGTTACCTCTCCTAGAACTTGACAATTAACCTAAAATTTTTCTTTCAGGATAAAGAAATCTTCGCCCATACCCAGCAGGAAGCAATTTTAAGAATACGACGCCCACATTCCCGAAGAGGTGGTGTGGGGCGGGTGGTTTTTTGGTCTTTTTAATGGGTTTTGGGTCTGGGATAATTTTCAGTATTTAGGGGGGTTGGTTACAAGTTATTGTGAAGGGTTAGGAAAAAGGCTAAGCAAAGGAGATTAGATTTAAGGTTCTTGTTTAAAAAAAAGAAAGAAAGAAAGAAAGAAAGAAAGAAAGAAAGAAAGAAAGAAAAGAAAAAGACAATTACTAATACTTTACATTGGATTGAATTGTTTTATATTGTATACAAATTTGAAACTGATATTGTTAGAAAATGCTATATGTATATTTCTAATTGTATTTATACCATTCATTTAACAATGTAATGCAATTTTCTGATCCTTGAATGTTATTATTATCAACTATTAGGATATAAAGAAATGAACGTTAGTAGTTAGACATTACAATAGAACTTGTAGTCATATTAGATATGTTTTAAAAATTGAGCAGAGATGTTTTAGACAGGTCATGTTCAAACCCTTCAGAGATCTACAGAATATGGCATTTAAAATATTTTAATAACTTGGAAAATTTTTCTTTTTTGAGACATGTTGGTTTTTGGCAGTACTAATCTACTTCAGAGAAAATATGGGCATTGAAGAAACTGTATACGGAGTCAACTTTCATTGTGGCAAAAGTTAGCCACTTGACAGCAAAGAATCCTCGAATCAACAGGACAAAATGGACAGACAGAACACGAAACAAGGGACTACTGATTCTTGCCAAAACAAGTGTGGTTATGGCTTTATCAAAAGGCATCTTCTGAGGCTAGGACAATATGGCCCCATCCCTGAAGTGGCCTTCGCATCCGGAAAAGGTACGGTGCCCTTTTCTTCGAAGGCAGCTTAACAGGCAGAGGGCCGATGGCTTCTGTTGTACAATGGAACAGCAGCTGAAAGCTCATGCCTCTCGATAGTAGACTGGCATTTAATAGAGGGACGTGGAGAAGAAGGGGATGCTGAGATGAAGCCATATATACAAAGCCAAGAAGAATGGACAGCTGAGTTCAAAAACTGTCAACAATTTCCAGAATTTAAAATCCTGAATCATGACAGGACACTAGTGGAATTCAGGTGTTTCTGATACGTGGACTGCTCTCACCCAATGTGAGGTTGAACTGTTGACCTTGTGTACATCCTACTTCACAAATGAGTCTGTCAGATACACTAAGCCTATAGGCTGAAGATGATGCCCCAACACTGCGGAGAAACCTCAGGTGACTGTCCAGGCAGCTGGCTGTTTCTGTCAACTCACAAAATTTTTTGGAAGTTGCTTGCATGCACTTCCTGTTTTTATTTTTGTTAGCTAATATTATTCCCTTCTTGGGTCTCTGAGGGAGTTGAAGATTAGTTAGTTATGGTTGAAGATTAGTTAGTTATAGTTGAAAATTAATTAGGATAGAAAGTACATTAGATACATCTTGGATTTGCCAAAATAGGATAGATAATGGAATTATTTTCTCTGATTTGTCAAATACCTGTTTAGGTATTTATTACTTGTATATATTGTATATAGTTATTGTACTTTTGTATATAGTTTTTCTTTTGTTAGTTATAACCTTTTGCTTTTTTTCTTTTTATTAAAATAGAAAAGAGGAAATGTGGTGGTAATCTAATTGTACTGAAATGTGATTTTGATTGTATGTTAATAATAAAGTTGTCTGGGGGTCAGAACTATTAGAGCCATAGCAAGAGTGTGGCAGTGGTGGCACACGCCTTTAATCCCATAGATCTCTGTGTGTTCAGGGATATAGCCAGCATTGGAGACATATGCCTTTAAGACCTAGGGGGCTGTACATTCAGACAGTGACGAGGCAGTCATGTGTATGGGTTTACAACCAATGAGAAGGCAGAACAACATAGTATAAAAAAAAAAAAACAAAAAACGAACAGACAGGAAGTAGGTCTCTTTCGGGAAGCTGGGACACCGTAGGCGGAAGGGTGAGATTTTAGCTCTGAGCTCTGACCTCTTGGCTTTCTCTTTTACATTGTTTCTGTGTTTCTTATTTAATAAGACAGTTGGTTACATCAATAAGGCACACCCAAGAGGAGTAGCTGGTGAGAAATAATCAAACTGAGGGCTGATATCTATAAAATAGAAACAAGGAGAACAATACAAAGAATCAATGAAACAAAGAGTTGGTTCTTTGAGAAAGTCAACAAGATAGACAAATCTTTATACAAACTATAAGACTGAAAGAAAATATCTAAATTAGCAAAATCAGAACTGAAAAGGGGGGCATAAGAACAGACACTGAGGAAATCTAAAGAATCATTAGGTCATACTTTAAAAACCTATACTCTACAAAACTGAAAACTCTAAAAGCAATGGACAATTTTCTTGATAGATACCACTTGCCAAAGTTAAATCAAGATCAGATAAACAATTTAAATAGACCTATAATCCCTAAGGAAATAGAAGCAGTCATTAAAAGTCTCCCAACAAAAAAGTCTAGGGCCAAACATTTTTGTCCAGAATTCTACCAGATTTTCAAAGAAAAATTATTACCTCCAAAACTCCTCAAATTATTCCACAAAATAGAAACCATAGGAACATTGCAAAAATTATTTTATGAGGCCACAGTCACCCTGGTACTCAAATGACACAAAGATACAACAAAGGAAATGAATTACAAACTGATTTCCCTTAGGAACATAGATGCAAAAATACTCCACAAAATACTTGCAAATAAATATACTGAAAGAAAAAAAACCCACATGATCATCTCTTTAGATGCTAAAAACAGCTTTGAAAAAATCCAACATTCCTTCTTGATAAACGTTTTGGAGAGATCAGGGATACAAGGGACCTGCCTAAGCATAATCAAGGCAATTCACAGCAAATCTACAGCCAACATCAAATTAAATGGAGAGAAACAAAGCTATTCAACTAAAATCAGGAACAAAACAAGGCTGTCAACTCTGTCCATATTTGTTCAGAATTGGTTTGGAAGTTCTAACTAGAGAAATCAGACAACTGAAGGAGATCAAGAGGCTATAAATAGGAAAGGAAGAAGTCAGAGACTGATTTTATAGGATCTTTGCTCAGATGTCACCATGTCACTTTGCTGAATGACACCATGCTGAACACCTATCTTTTTTTTTAAGCGTCCTTAAGGCAGGGTGGATGGCTGAGATGCAGAGAGCACCTTCTGATCCTGCCCAGAACCAAGTTCAGTTCCCAGCACCCACACTCAGGGAATATGACACCCTCTTCTGACCTCCAGGAGCCCGGCACTCACCTGACCACACCCACATGGATACCACACGTCCACTGTGATGGATTTCCTGAGCAATCTCCCCACAGTGCTGGGTAGTTGTACTTTGTTCCCTAGTTGGTGGGGCTATTTGGGGAGGTTGAGGTTTAAGAGGTGTGACTTGCTGCAGAAAGTATGGTACTGGGGGAGGGAGGGGCTAGGAGAGTCAAACAATCAGCCAAGCAGTGGTGGTGCAAGCCTTTAATCCCAGCACTCAGAAGGCAGAGCCAAGTAGATCTCTGTGAATTTGAGGCCAGCCTGATCTACAAAGTGAGTTCCAGGAAAGGCGCAAAACTACACAGAGAAACCCCGTCTCAAAAAAACAAACAAACAAACAAAAAAAAAACCAAATAAACAAAAAAAGAAAAACAAGAGTCAAACAATTTGCTTCTATATTGCTCTCTCTGCTTCCTGTTTGCAACTGAAGATGTGAGGTCTCAGCTTCCTGCTTGCCCCACCATGCCTGCAGCTCTGTGCACTGCTTGCCTGCCGTGATGCACTCTTATCCACTGTAGCTGTAGCCCAAACAAACTCTTTAAATGTTGTTTTGGTCATGGTATTTTATCATAGCATCAGAAAGGTAATTAACACAAACACATAATTAAAAAAATAATTTTGAGATGGTGTCAATATGTAGACCAGGCTAGACTTGAACTCAAAGATATCTACCTGACTCTACTTTGAAAGGGCCAGGAATAAACCATGTATGTGTCAGCATGCCACACTAAAAAAATTAATAAATATAAAAAAACAATAGCTCTCTACCCTGTTCCTCTCCCCTGCACTCTGGACACCTTCCCTTCTGCCCTACACCTCCCCACACAACCTGTCCTTTTTATTCCCTTACACTGTATCACAGGCATCTTCCCACCACAGCACTTGCTCCAGGAGACCAGCAACTCTGTATCACTTCCCAGTGTGTCTTAGAAACAGGACTTCATCTCACATCTGGAACAGACACTGTGGGCTGATCACAATGGGCACTGCTGTGTCCCCTGCTTGAGGAGTGGATTTCCTCCACCCCAGATGGAGACAGTGACAGCTGACCAAGGAAAACATCCATCCAGGTTCAGCTCGGTGAACCCTGAGCTCACTGGTCACTCACAGGAGCCCGGGTGAGTCAGGGGATAACCACTGGGCTGCCCACCCCAGTGTGCATGTCACTCACCCAGCTGCATCACTGCAGTCCCCTGCACAGCTCCCAGCAGCTCCACTCAACAGTCTCCTCTCCCTCAGGAACTGCAGCTGGTTTAACCCTGAGAGGGAAGTGCTACATTGTGTCAGCTCCGTGAACCTGTAGCTTCTTGTGTTTCCTGAGCCTCCTCAGCTCCTCCTGGCTCCAGCAGGGATGTTTCAGTCTAGAGGAAAATTCACACCCTCACCTCCCTCTTCTACAGAAGCTCCCTTGATTAACACAACCTCAGGCCACATGCTGGTGTGTCGGGTGCAGCACCAGGTCCCCTCACACTGAGGTCAGAGTCACCTGAGCTTCCCCTCAGCAAAGCCCTCCCTCCCTCTCCACCTGCCTTTCTGTCTTTGATCCATGATCCTATTTATTTTTTATTCATTCATCAAAAGTTTATTGAGTATGAATGTTTGCTGGGTCTGAAAGACCCCCACTCCATTATGAGGACATGGGGCGTTGGGCCGATGAAATGCCCCCCCCTTCCCCCCGGTTCCAGTAACTTAGCCTAAGAAACGCCATTCTGAAGGAATCAGAAAAACAGGAGTTCACAGTTGTGGCCAGCCATCCGGCCTTGAGAGAGAGATAACTGTGGTCGGCGGCCTTGAGAGAAAAACCGTTGAGTCAAATCAGGATATTTTATGGCTGGCCCCCTGGCCTTGAGGAATAAGCAGCTGGGCTGGAAAAACACCCACTATACCCTGGGCAAGGCCAAGTCAGCCACACATATCAAATTTCTGAGAATTAAGAATACGACCCCAAGTTCACCCTGGCCTTCACTGAAACAACCAATAGGAGCCCTGTAACTATGCTTCTCGCTTCTGTAACCGCACCTCTGCTCCTGGGATCCTATAAAAAGTCCCCCTTGCACTAGGAAGGCCCGCAAGTCCTCCGAGAGACTTCGCCCCAGGTACCTGTGTATCTGAATAAACCCTCTTGCTGTTTACATCTGATCTGTGGTTCGGCGTGTTCCTTGGGTTTGGGGTCTCTCCTGAAGGAAGATCTCCTCTGGGGGTCTTTCAGGTCCCAGGCACTGGAAGTCATCATCCCTCACAAGACAAAGACGGCTGCATCATGACAGAGATTGTCACCTTCTTGGTCTTCAAACATCTCAGCTAAACTCCTGGACTCCTGACTCAAGGTCACAAACCTAGAAAACTGCAGGGGCTGGACCCGGAGCAGGGGTGAAGTAATTTCCATCTCTGGTGTTCCCACAATCTATTTTATAAAAGGTTCATTAATTGTATGCCTATGAGTGTTTTTCTTGGCTGTATGTGTTTGTACCATGTGCCTATCTGATGTCCACAGGGGCACTGGAAACCATGGAACAGGAGTTATGGATGGTGTGAGCCATGGTGTGGGTGCTGGGATCTGAACCCGGGTCCTCTGCAGGAGCAGCAAGTGCTCATAACCCCTCAGCCAATTCTTCAGTCCTTGGGATCATTTTTTAAAAAAATAAACTTAAATCTAGAGTAGATTCAGCCTGTAAATCCTTGAGTCACCACTGGGGGCAGCACCAGGATTCCCAGAGACAGAGAGAGGGAGGGGACCTTGGGCAGAACCCAGCTCCAACAGGACAGACTGAGATGAGACACTGTGCATCCCTCCTCTCTGCCCATCCTACAACCCGGGTTAGATTCTGAAAGATGGAGAAGGAGAGGACCTCAGGGAGGGGCCTGGAAGGAGGCAGAAGCTCAGGAGACTGAAGTTCATCTCCTCAGCCCACAGTCTCCTGAGTCAGGGCCTTAGCTGGGCCTTGGGGGGCAAGGATGGACAAACACGTCTTTTAAAAAAAAAAAAAAAGATTTATTTATTTATTATGTATACCGTATGTATGACTGCAGGCCAGAAGAGGGCACCAGATCTGATCATGGATGGTTGTGAGCCACCATGTGGTTGCTGGGAATTGAACTCAGGTCCTCTGGAAGAGCAGTCAGTGCTCTTAACCTCTGAGCCATCTCTCCAGCCAGACAAACACCTCTTAATGCTGTCACTCATGGAGCCCGAGGGACAATGAGACAGGCACCATTCACAGGAACAAGAACAGGCCTAGTCCTCCATACAAACTAAAAAGGTAAGAAATAAACAGAGAAGACGGGGTGAAGAGTCATGGCCAGGTCAGAGCCCAGGCTGACCTGTCACAGCAGCCCTGGCTGCTCACAATCCTGGGGATAGGACAAGGCTCTGTCATCCCAGTGTCCCTGTGATCACAGACTCTCAGCATGTGGTTCAAGTGATGAAGAGAACAGAGCCAGGAGGTGACAGAGCTGAGGAGTGACCATGTCACAGCCAACAATGGACTGAGCTCCACCTGGGCACAGTCCTGTTCACACTCAGCTCCCACAGCCTCATCTTGTCCACCAGATACACACAGCATAATGAACACAGATTCGAGAAGGTTCTCCATGATGCCATTTATTTCCTCCACAAGCTCTAAGTATTTCAATCCTTTAATTTACCCATCAATCCCCCTGTCAGATCAAGGACATGAACAACCAAGTTCACATTCAGATTCTTATTTTCAGTGGGGAGTCAGGGGCTGCAGCTCAGGGCAGCATGGAGGTGACAGGATGGAGATGTCCCCTCCTGCCTGCTGGACCAGGAAGGTTGGCTGTGGAAGGGAACACAGGCAGTGCAGGGACAGGGTCCTGGTGTGCAGTGGTGGCCGGGCTCCCCAGTTCTTCACATTGAGCCCACAGGGTCACAGGGAACATCAGACACTGTTGCTGAGAGTGAACTGAGGGGCTCAGGACATCACAGGAGAGACCTGAGCACATCTCTGTCACTCTGTCAGGACAGGCAGCTGTCTTCACACTACAAACAAGAGTCATGAACAATCATTGTGAAGACAACATCCCAAAACATACCACTCACTCAGAGGGGATTCTGGGAGTCCCTGAACCCCAATCATGTCCACTTCCCCTCCCCAAATCAGGTCCCCAGAGTGTCACCTTTACAGCCTGGGTAAGACACATCAGAGCTCTGGGCACTGTGCCTACCCAGAGTAACACACACACACACACACACACACACACACACACACGAACATAAAAACAGGGCCCCAAAGATTTCCCTGAAGGAGTGATCATGGATGGCCAGAACTCATCAACATCTCCAGTCACTTCAATGGCTTCAGGGACAATCGTGCTCCCCACACTTACATGGAAATGGAGCATAGTTCTCTCTTCTTCTACCTGTGAGAAGAAAAGCTGTGAGAGACCAGGGAAGACCCCGACCCTAGGAAGGTTCCAGAACTGACAGCAGACCCAGGTCAGAGACAGGAGCAATGAGGGGTGTGGATGTTTCCCATTAGCGAGGCAGAGCACACTTCTAAAAGGGGCTGAGAGAGAACCAGACCTGACCTTTCCTACCTGTGTTTCTCCTCCTCATCTTCACAACAGCCACCACAGCCCCAATGATGGCCACAGCTCCAAGGAGAACCAGAACAGCAATGTTTGCCATGATGGGGACAGTGGACTGAGGAGGCTCTGGGAAGGGAAAGACAGGAAAATAGGTGAGGGTCATGAACCCAGCTGTCAGCCCTGACCCTGCTCAGATTCTGCAGAAAGCTCCAGCTTCCCCTGACCCCAGCTCTGCACCCACACCCTCCTTACCCCATTTCAGGGTGAGGGGCTCAGACAGCCCTTCATGGTGCACATGGCATGTGTATCTCTGCTCCTCCCCAGAAGGCACCACCACAGCTGCCCACTTCTGGAAGGTTCCATCCCCTGCAGGCCTGGTCTCCACCAGCTCCATGTCCTGAGTCTGTTCCTCCCCATCCCTCTGCCAGGTCATGAAGATCTCAGCAGGGTAGAAGCCCAGGGCCCAGCACCTCAGGGTGATGTCTCCTTTCAGTGTTAGGTGATGGGTCACATGTGTCTTTGGGGGATCTGTGTGGAAGATTTGAGAAATCCCACAATTAACAAGATAAACTGAAATCTGCCAAGACAAAGTTAAACCAATGCTGACACTAAACTGTGTCTGTTTGGACAATTCTGTCATCACACTAGTGACCTCAGGGAGAGCTGGTCCCCTCATCGCAGAACTGCACATTTTCTGGGGGGACTCAGTAGCTAAGAGGGAATCCACATGAGCCAGCAGGTCAGCATGGTCTTCCTCATGTGATGTTCTATAGCATTAGTTAGGTGGTAAAAGAATAGAAGGAATGGAAAATAATTAATTTATATATGTTATTAATTGATATCAAAATAAGAAATCAGGTACAAGGCCTACATGAAGGGTGCCACCAACTCCTGCTGCCACCACTGAGGCACAATCACTCTGCCAATCTTGCTGACCAGCATAACTGTCTGTCCAGTGAACAGCCATCACCAAAGTGTGCAGCAGAAATGTGGTGAACCTCTGACACTCAGCCAGAGAAAATGACTCCCCAAGCCCTGCCTCTGGGGGACCAGATACAAGGTATTGTCACCAGGACCCCTGGAAGTGTGCTGTGGAGCCCAGGGCAGCATTCCCTGGGACCCAGCGGTGCTCACAGGGGTGTGTGGATCGTCCCTGTCACTCCTGTCCTGGAGCTGCAGAAGACCCTGTCTCTGAGGAAGTTCAATTCCTAATCCACTGGGGCAACACTGTGACTTGTTGGGGCTGAGAGAGAGCAGGAGGGCTCTGGATGTTAATATGGCAGAAAACAGTCTAAACGCATAGGAATCGTTCTTGATTAAAGGGAACACTGACCTAACTTGTCTAATTATGAAGATTAGTGGTCTCCCCTGGCACCTGTAGAGACTGAAACAAAAAATAATACAAGCAGAGGAAGAAACAATATCACCCCAGTGAAGAAGAAAAACTGTCTCAACGCAAAATAATATCTAAAAAAAAGAAAAGAAAGAAAGAAAGGCAACTCCACGATTTAGGAGTTTTTCAGGGCACACTATAAATGCTCACACTTCAGTTCCAGGAATGGATAGAATTGGGGTGTGTGAGGGATGATAACCTCACCCACAGGGATACGGGAGAATGTATTTTTGGAAGGTTCTAGAAAGTGGGTGAACCAGCCTAGGGTAGGGGCGTCCATGTCTCCCATCAGGAAAGGAGACTTCCGGTCCTGGCGTGTAAGGCTGACACACTCAGATGACAGGACTCAGTTTCCACAACCCTGATGTGGGCAGAGACCCCGGCCTGGAGAGGCCATGGCTGACAGCGGCTGCAGACTGCAGGAGCCACTGTGGTTAGGTCGGGGTCTCCTCTCCCTCCTCTGAGACAGATTTGCAGCTGTCCAGGGAGAAGGCTGAGCCTGGGGATCAGTGCGGTCCCTGCCATGCTAAATCAGGAGACCCAGGGACACTGTCTGCCCTGAGACAGGGGCATGACCCCAGCTGAGGGGTTTCTTCTTCCTCAGGACTGAGCCCAGCCCGAGGGCAGAGGGAGGAGCTGCCCGCGGCCCTGCACCTGTGCGCTGCAGTGCGTCCTTCCCGTTCTCCAGGTATCTGCGCAGCCACTCCACGCACTCATCTTTCAGGTAGGCCCTGTGTCTCTCTGCCTCACCAGCCTGCTCCCACTTGCGCCGGGTGATCTGCGCTGCCGTGTCCGCCGCCGTCCACGTGGTCAGGTCGTCGTTCAGGGCGATGAAATCGCGGCCGTCGTAGGCGTCCTGACTGTACCCGCGGAGGAATTGCCCATCGGACCCAATGTGACAGCCACACCTACGCTGGTAGGTGTGAGAGCCTGCGGGGACCTGGCGGTCAGCCCCGCCCACCGGCCCGCCCCGCGGCCCCGCCCACCTGCGGACTCCCCTAAACTGAAAGTGAAACGGGGTTCAGGTCCATGGCTCTCCTCCTGAACCTTGAGACCCCAGGCGACTCCTGCCGGTACGTAGGGACGTGGAAGGATCACGCACCGCCCTCGCTCTGGTTGTAGTAGTCCAGCAGGGTCCTCAGGTTTCCTCGGAAAGTCTGCTCCCAGCCCTTGGCTCTCCGCGTCTCCCTCAGCAAATACTCAGGCTCCTGCTCCACCCACGGCGCCAGCGGCTCCATCCTCGGAGTCTCCGCGTCGCTGTCGAAGCGCACGAACTGCGTGTCGTCCACGTAGCCGACTTCCATGTACCGGGGCTCCCCGAGGCCGGGCCGGGACTCGATGGTGTGGCAAAACCGCAGCGAGTGCGAGCCTGGGGGCAGCGCGCGGTGAGACCCCGACCCTTTCTTGGGACCCCGGGCGGGTGCGCGGGCCGGGAGGGGAGCAGGGCGCGGGGCTCGGGACGCGGTGGAGAAGGGCGGGAGGGTCTGGCTGGGCGACGCGGGGACGCGGCTTCCCCGGGGCCGCCCCCGCCCTCCCCTCAGAGTCGTTTCTCTCCCGACCCCGCACTCACCCGCGCGGGTCCGGGTCGGGGCCAGGGCGGCCGCCAGCAGCAGGAGCAGCGCGCACGGAGCCATCGCCCCCATCTGGGATCTGGGACGTCTGAGTTCTGTGGGCTGTGTGGAGTTTATAACCCTTGACCATGGCGACGCTGATTGGTTCTCTGAGATCTCGTCACCCAATGGGGGTGCGAACAGGACAGTTGTCATCCATCATTGTCTGGGCAGAAGGACTGGACACAGGTCAGGAGCTGGAGAAGTGAAACCTGGGATCTGAAGGATTCCCAGCCCTGGGCTCCCACCCCAGACCTCACTGCCTGGGGACTGAGACTTTGCTGAACCCTGTGCTGCGGGATGGAGCGCTGTGTGTCATGGTGTCTCTGAGCCCCCTGAGGACAACTGTCTCCTCAGGTTAGTCAGGATGAAACCTAAGAGCGCGAAGTTTCCAGATAAAATACACACAGCACTTAAAATGAATGTTCAGGACACAGGTGCTGTCGGAGTCCTGGTGACGGTGTGGGGCTGCCGTGGACACCTGCATCGGGAGGTGACTGGAGTTTTCACAGCTCTGCTCAAGCACTTTTGACACACTGTGTGTTACATGTGACTCTCCGTGCTG
This sequence comes from Peromyscus maniculatus bairdii, assembly GCF_049852395.1. NCBI lineage: Eukaryota > Metazoa > Chordata > Mammalia > Rodentia > Cricetidae > Peromyscus > Peromyscus maniculatus. The sequence continues at coordinate 4,095,583 of NC_134872.1, read as the reverse complement.
GAGTCCTACTCACCTCTGCTTTCACTTTCTACTTCAGTTATGTGTGGCTGGGATTTGAAGACATCAAGTCAACATCCACAGAAAGAAGATGTTTATAAATTTAATTTAGCTCCACACTACTGAACAGGGATGAAACCTTGAATCCCCCGTGTGTACCACTGCCATGAGAATTATCCTCTGCCCAGTGTCCACACTGCACAGGCCTAAGAAACTCAGAAGCCAACTTTTACCAGATTCAGGGTCCCACAGGCCTGTAACATTCATCTCCCTCATCTCATGAGCTTATAAAGTGTGAGAAAATGTCAGAGGGAGAGTGCCATGGATTGTGTAACTTCTACTACTACACTGTTATCATTATTCTGCTTTATTATTACAACCACTTGGAGCCACAGATGATCATCTGGGAGAAAACTAGGAGTCTGAGTGTAAGCACCGCACTGTGAAGATAGGATCCTGAGTGAAAAGGCAAAGTGTCTATTTACAGGTGAGATTTCTGAGCCGCCCCCTGCAGGTGAACACAGGAGCCTGGTCTCTGTGGGAGTCTGTGTGGTGCTTGCAGGCCAGCACCTCTGCTTTAAAGAGAAGCATCTCTCCACTGTATCCCAACCTGCTTGTTCTTGCCATTGTATTCCAGTAGTGACTTTAGATCCAGAGTCTGAAGAGAGGAAGGAAGAGGAGGTTGAGGAGAGGAAAAGAAGGCAGCAGAGTCTGTCTGTGTGTCTCTCCTGGTGTGTTGTGGAATAATCTTTTTGCACAATGTGAAGAAATGTCACTTGCATTGGTTCAATAAAAAGCTATCAGCCAATAGCTGGACAGGATTATCAGGGCAAAGAGAATTGTAAGAAGAATGGTGGAGTCTCCAGGAGATGGGGAGAGAAGCAAGATGAACATATTATACCGAGGAAAAGTACAGAGCCACTTGGTAGAACATAGAAAAGAAATATGGGTTAATTTTAGTTGTGGGCTTAAGTTATAGATTTAAGTTATAGTTATAAACAAGCCTAAGCTATAGGCCATGAATTCATAATTAATAAAAAGTCTCTGTGTGGTTATTGGGAACTGTCTGGTGGGACATAAAATTCTACTTACAAATGGTGCACATTATGGGTCCTTGTGTGTGTGTGTGTGTGTGTATGTATGTATGTGTGTGTATATATATAGAGAGAAAGCTTAAAAAAGTTTCTAAATACACAATAATGGAGTCACACGCAGCTTCCTAATCTCATGTCTCTCATGCCGGCACGGCACAGAGATGTGTCTCCTGGCAGCTGCTTGTGTGCTTGAGCCGCCAATGTACCATGAGCTGAGCTGAGTGGTTGGTTTAAGGTTTTGTCCATGCAGACAGAAAAGGTTAGAGATACTCAGTAAAGCATGTTCAGATGGAAAAAAAAAATCTAAACAGGTTACTGTGTTTAATTTATAACAATGTGCATAGACTTAAGAAAACAAAATGGGTAAAGACATTCACAGGAAAAATAGTTTAAAAAATAGCAAAGTCTTTTAAGAAAGTCTAAAATTAAAAAAAAAAAAGCCATGTAAAGATGGAACATACACAGGGAGTCTGGATCCTACATGGTTTCCTGTTAACTTTAAATTATTTAAATGCTAATGTACAAAAAGGAATAGCTGCTAAGAAACATTGGATTATGGAAACTGCTAAATTAAACTAACCTATATATTTTAAAAATGACTTAACTTCAAAATGGAAGCTGGACATTATGTTACGTTGGGAGAGAGTTTATGCTTTTGTTTCCCCAGGAAACAAAATACTGTGGATTCCTACCAGAAAAAAAAAAGAGAGAGAGATCAGATTTGACCATGGAAGACTGCTGTGGGATGACCTTTCTGTATGCTGTTAATGTGTGTTGCTCTCATTGGTTAATAATAAAGCTGTTTGGGCCAATAGCCAGGCAGGATAAAGTTAGGTGGAAAAAACAAAGTAAGGAGGTAATAAAGAAGGGCACACTTGGAAGAGCTGCGAGCCAGATTGTTGAGGTAATGCCCGCATTACTGATACCCCTTCACCATGTCCGAGCTAGGGGCTGCAGATTAAAAAATAGAGACAAGAGACAGCGAGTCATTCCCATGGCTGAATGCCGAATGCCAAATGCTGAATGCCGTTTATTGATAGAGGGAGGAAACCTTAAATACAGGCTTACAACACAATGGAGGGTCCCCGGAGGGCAGAAGTTCGCTACCCAATGTTCTACATTCTTGCATCTAAGCTGTTTACACAAAATGCAGGATACAGGAACAAAGAACCTCCTGTGATCGTTAGGTGAGAAGGAAGCCGAAGCCGGCAGGGAATCTGAATAGGGAGGACATCTGGTCAAGGTCGGCAAGCAAGGCGGCAGCCACTCACAGTCGGGGGCAGGGGCCCACAGGTCCCCCCTTTTTATTAAAAAAAAATGAGCTTCTGACTTAGGTTGCGTGGGACGTCAGCAGGTCACCTTACCCGTCATAGAGACACCTGCCCAGGCCACACAAATGCTCTGACTTAGGTTGATGACCGCCCCCCAAGCATTACCCATCTCTGAATACTCATTATCATACAGACTCAACCATGTGAGCTGTAGAGTAACTGCTGCCAAAGATCTCAAAGTGGCACTGGGCTTGCAATCTGTGCGACACAGAAAAGACCAACAGAAGTCCTAACCCACCCATAGCCAGGAGGCTAAAAACACTTGAGCGATTCCCTTCTTAAACGAGCCTTACTGCAAATTAGAGTCCTTGTAAGGTGGTATCCCATAAGCAAATGGAACTTGAATTTTAATAATTTTTTACAACTTTCAAAGCCAATTTTAATGTATAATAGTGGAATTAAATTTATCATGCCCAATAAGATGAAAGATTAACTAATTGTGGTAGCTACTTTTGCTGCCAGGGTCTCCATTGTGCTAGCTGTAGTAACCAATTATGAAATAGCAATCCCAGCAACAATAGCAGTAGTGGCCACCACCGCTATAACAGCAACAATGGCAACAGCGATGTCAGAGTCTCTTCTGGAGCGTGTGAGCATCATCTGTGTCTAACTGCCATGGTCCACTGCCATGGACATGGCTCCAGGAAAACGAACCACCAAGGCCCATTTTTCTTGATCCCAGCACTACTTAGGCTGGCAGCTCTGCAAAAGAACAACTGAGAACCATAAAGAAAACAAAACAAAACAAAAAAAAAAAAAAAAAAAAAAAAAAAAAAAAAAAACAAACAAGGAGCAGAACTAATGGTCTCAATAATGGCTACATTCAGGCTCACAAATTTTGAGGTACCTTCAAAAAGGCTAGATGAGTTCCAGGAGGCCAATATATGTTGCACAGAGCCATTCCTGAAAAGTGGGTACTACACCAGCTTGAAGAGGGTTGCAAAATGTTAAAAGGCTTAGCTGGCATGCTACTGTTAGCAAATGAAGGTCATTGACTTTCAGAGTTATCCTTAATCTCCAAGGTGTGACATATTCTCAACATTTTTGAAAAAAGTTACCATACATTACCTTCTGAAGAATCCAACCACATGGCTAGAGTTCCTAGGCTTACAATAATGCTTGCCAAGGCTGGCCGTATTGGGCTCTCAATCCCCATTGGCATCAGAAGGGGAGAGTTTTTTACAAATGCCGAATAGGTCTCTGCCATGTTGGGATTCAGCAGCAGCCACAGGGTGCACACAGCGTTCAGGAACCCAAAGAGGAACTTCATTGTCCTGTGGAAAGACACAAACAGATCCCCAGGCCCACACTAACCCCGGATCGGGTCCCCTCCAAGTGCCAGTAGAAAGATCCTTCCATCGCACCAGAGGATGATTTGCAACAGGAGCCCTCCAGTGCTTATCTTCAGTGGATACTCCAGCAGAATTTAAAATATATAAAACAAGGGAAAGAATAGAATGTGGAGAGGAGAGATGAGCCCCTAGCTCCTGCCCTTTTTACTTTAGCAATATAAGTTTTTAAGGTACGACGGCAGTGTTCTACTACAGCCTGCCCTTGAGGATTATAAGGAATACCAGTCTTATTAACAATAGAAAAATCTTGGCAGAATTTTGAAAATCCCGTACTACTGTAGGCAGGACCATTATCAGTCTTTATGCATTTTGGCACTCCCATGTAAGCAAAAGCATGAAGACAATGATTCTTTACATCCTTAACCTTTTCCCCTGAATGGGCAGAAGCAAAAATTAGAGAAGAATATGTATCAATAGACACATGGACATATTGTAATTTTCCAAAGGAAGGCACGTGTGTGACATCCATCTGCCACACCTGATTAGGTAAAAGTCCTTGGGGATTAACTCCCAAATGAGGAACAGGTAAAAATTCCACACAAATAGGACATGATGTAACTATCTGGATGGCTTGTTCCCGGGTTATGCCTGTATGATGACAGAGAGATCCAGCATTAAGATGATAACATTGATGCAACTGAGTAGCCTTATCAAAGGCAGAACAAACTAATGTGACAGCCATACAAGTAATGGCATCAGCCCTCTGATTACCTTCACTTAGAGGACCAGGCAATTGAGTAAGAGCTCTAATATGGCCCACATAAAGGTTATGTGAGCGGGACCATATAAGTCCTTGCACTTGCAATAAATATTCATGAATGGAAGAAATGGATGGTATGTAGGCTGTCATCTCCAAAGGCATAATGGCATATGCCACATATTGGCTATCGGTATAAATATTTACAAGCTCATCAGAAAACATCTGTAAAGCAAGCAACAGCACCTGTACCTCTGCCACTTTTATTCTCTTTACTGTGTTACCAGAAACAACCACAGCAGAACCACGTGAAGTGCCATCAGTAAATACCACACGGGCTTGAGGAATAGGAGTCATTTGTACTATCTTGGGAAATATAACAGGATGCAATTTAAAAAGCTAACACACATCATTGGAGGGATAGTGAGTATCAAACCGACCCTGCATGGAACATGTCAATATGATCCGATCATTATCATTAGCTTGCAACCATGCTATTTGAGACTGGGTGTATGGGGTCACCACAATATCTGGCGCCTTACCAAAAGTTTGAACACTGATCTTGATTCCCTTAAATATAATCTGAGCACAGCCTGTGGATAAGGACTGATGATTTTTGCTGGAGAAGCTGGGGAATGTACCCAAAAAATAGGACCTGTTTGCCAAAACACTCCAGTAGGTGAATGAGTAAAACAAAATATCAAATACAATAAGGGAGAAGAAAGATCTATATTCTGCACGTGAGCCTGCTCCAGGGCCTCTTGCACTCGCTGTAGGGCTACACGCCCTTCAGCTGTTAATTCGCGGGGAGATAAAGGGTCAGAGTTGCCCTTTAAGACATCATACAAAGGGCGAAGCTGACCTGTTGGAATTTTTAAAGTGGACCAAAGCCACTGAATATCCCCCAGAAAGGTTTGGAAATCATTAAGCGTGCATAGCTGATCCGTACACAGAGTAATCTTTTGTGGGCATATGCCTGTGCGTAACAATTCATGACCTAAATAATGATAGGGAAAAGATACCTGTACCTTTTGGGGGCTATGTGTAAATTAGCCAGGCTAAGAACCTCTTGTAAATTAGAAAAGGCATCAAAAACAAGTTTTTTATATTTAGCAGCCATTAATATATCATCCATGTAGTGAATTATATAAACACCTGAAAAAGCTTTTCAAACTGGAGCTAGAGCCAAAGACACATAAATTTGACATATAGTAGGGCTATTGGCCATTCCTTGAGGCAATACCACCCACTGAAATCTCTGATAAGGTTCCTTAAGATTTTCTGAAGGAACACTGAAAGCAAAGCGAGGACTGTCCTCGGGATGCAAAGGAATGGTGAAGAAACAATCCCTCAAGTCAACCACAATTAAATGCCAATGTTTAGGAAATGCCACAGGGGCAAGCAAGCCAGGCTGTGTTGTTGCCATGAGAAGCATGGTTTTATTTACAGCTCTAAGATCCTGTAATAGCCTCCATTTTCCTGACTTCTTTTTAATAACAAATATAGGTGAGTTCCAAGGTGAAGTGGAAGCAATGATATGTCCAGCATCTAACTGTTCCTTAACTAATGCATATGCAGCCTCCAATTTTTCCTTAGTAAGGGGCTACTGCTCCACCCATACAGGGTCATCACTTTTCCAAGTGATTTTTTTTTTTTTTTTTGGTTTTCCGAGACAGGGTTTCTCTTGTGTAGCTTTGCGCCTTTCCTGGATCTCACTTGGTAGCCCAGGCTGGCCTCGAAGTCACAGAGATCCGCCTGCCTCTGCCTCCCGAGTGCTGGGATTAAAGGCGTGCGCCACCACCGCCCGGCTATTTTTATCGGTTGTATTATTGAAGGCTGCTGTGCAGTGACCCCTATGGAAAAGACCCTAATCCTCTAGTATCCCCAGGACCTCTAGTGACACAGTTTTTGTCTGCCACAGGTTGTGGGCCTCCTTGCAACATTTTCCCTAAGCCTCTGCCTGGGCAGTAGCCCTGAATCTTTAACATCTGTTGTACAGGCTGTGTAGTAAGCACTGCTCCCATACCATCTAACACATCCCTTCTCCACAAGTTCACTGGAATGTCAGGTAGCACAAAGGGTTGAAAAGTTCCTGCATGACCTTCCTCATCCTTCCCATTTAAAAGTAGCCTGCTCTGCAATGGCGTCCGAGCTGTGCCGATACTTTGTAGGTTAGAGGTAGAATTTTTAAGGAGCCAATTGGGATCTCAGGATTCTTGTGAAATTATAGATATATCCAGCACCAGAATCCAATAATCTTCCAATCTCAATCCCATTTAATTTTATTTTTAATTTAGGCTGTTTATCATTGCTAACTGTTTGTCAAAACACCTTTTTCCCTGTACTTCCAAAGCCTCCAGTTCTATATATCGGCGCCATTTTGTATTTAAAATATGAAAGCAATAATAATTGAGCAATTCTATCACCAGCTTCTGTTTCCATGGTCCCTTTTACATATGCCAATTATAAAAACATTAAATACAATCTCTATAGGATTTGAAGAGGTAACTTTAGGTAATACTCTGGAGTATTTTTATAAAATCTTAAAAAGATTTTTTTTTATAGATTTCAAGTAACACATTAATGCAAATAACCAATTATTAACAATGTGGACCAAACAATTTGCCTGTATTTTATTTACTGGAAAAATAATTTTGTAACCTTTTTATCAGTAAGAGATGATCATTTATGGGTTTATCTTAGCAACATTATTTAATAAGCTAATAACACAATTCATTTCAGGTGTTATATTTTTATAGAATTAAACCATAAATTTTTAGAAAGCAACTTAAATTGCAGAGCCAAATTTTCAGTAATGATCAACATACCTAATATATAGTTCAAAATTATGAATTTTGTTCCTCTAGTTTATGTACAATGAGGATTCAAACATTCATCCAAACATTTATCAAGACAATCAAAAGAACAGAACATCCTTTATTCAAACAGCATTGACTTAGTATTCAATGTCCCGACTGAAACCATTTTTCACCAGAAGTTAGGCCCGGTTTAAACTTTTAGTGCTAGTCCCTTCCCAGCCTCAGCTTGCTGGCTCTGCCCAGTGCTCAGGCTCTATTGCCAGCATCTGCCTGGGCTGCACTCCATCACGGCTCTGCCTCCCACCAGCACATACCTGTCTGCCCGCTGCTTCGGGCCATCCTGCATGTGCTGCACAAGCCTTTGTCCGCCACCGCCACTGGGTGTGTACCCTGCACACACAAAGTCACGTTTAAACTTCCTACTCCTAGGCTGTAGAACTGGCTCAGCGGTTAAGAGCACTGGCTGCTCTTCTAAAGGTCCTGAGTTCAATTCCCAGCAACCACATGGTGGCTCACAACCATCTGTAATGAGATCTGGTGCCCTCTTCTGGCCTGCAGGGATATATGCAGACAGAACACTGTATACATAATAAATAAATAAATCTTAAAAAAAAAAAAAAAAAAAAAAAAAAACTTTACTCCCATGAAGGGGCTACCTAATAACGAGTTATTCCCACCAAAAGGGAAAAACAGAAAAACATTTCCCACGAAGGGATCCTAAATATTGAATTATTCCCATTCTGAGGGAAAAATAAAAAACGTTTGAACCAAAATTAAGCAAACAGACAGCAAAACTTTAAGCTCTGGGCTCCCTTGCTGTTCAGCCAGCAGCAATGAGGCCTACCTGCCGATTCTTTGTAATTCAGATGCTGCTGCTCTGCACTGGCAGGAAGAAAAAACTGGAAAAAGTCTTTACATCCTCCATTACCACTGGGAAGAGGCTTCTCTCTTTCCTTCATCCTTCCTCTACAGGGCCCCAATCTTTAGGCCTAGTTTCAAAATTTTTCCCCCTTTTTACCGGGAAAATCCTTTTTTCTTGATTAAATTTTTTTCTCCCTTTTCTAACGGGAAATTTCCTTTCCTTCCCTCTTCTCCATTGGCAAGATTTCCTTTTTTATTTAAAATCTTTAGCTGTCTTGCCCTTACTTAACTTTGGTGCCTTCCTGCTTCAACAGTCCAATTAACTGACTGGGGTGCTATAAGGGCTCCAATCAATGACGTCTCCTTTGGAGATATTAATTAGCACTCGAGGTTTCTCACTCTTACACTGTTGCTAATGTACCCAGTCAGATTCCTTGTTGGTAACCCTCATCTCACAGAATGGTAGATTTATGGAATCAGTAACATTAATCTTCTGTCCTTTAGAACCAGATGTATGAAGCATATGAAACTTATCACGATAATCTTGTGTAGTGTTGACTATGGATAGCCACACTGGAGAGGTTATATTTAGGCACTGAATCCCACTTCCCATGCAAATAGGAATTCCTTGTGCTCCTATCACTTCACCCTCCTCCATTGGCTGAGCCGGACCTCAGTTGTCATGAGAACCAGGTACCAAGAAGATCCATCAACCTCTACAGGAATATTCACATCTCCCTCACTTACTGCTATGTTAATTGGAAGATCGGGGATATAAGTCCAATAATTATGATCCATCCCTTTTACCTGCACTGTTACCACGGAAACAAGTTTGTAGCATTCAGAGGCTTGTGCTCCTGAGTCATGGGAAGTATCCTCTCTCCTTTGTCACACAAACTCTGAAGCTGTCCCCAGGTGAGAGGATTAGTTGTTTGTGGCAAAGGTCTCCTATGTCTCAACTTCCTCAGAGGCATTCCTGCATCTGCAGCATCTTGGAGATGTCTTTTGCTCATGGCAGATTTTTATCAATTTCCATGGAACCCACAATTTATTATCTCTTGTGGAAACATAAGCATAACTTCGGCCCTAAGTCAACACTTTCCCTGGACTGCTTTGATGTTAAAATATTTATAATACATGGGCTGACTCAATTCAGCAATTCTTTCCATAACTCAATGTTGTTCCTGCTTCATTAGTATTTAAAAAACTTAAAGTTAGTAAGGCATTATGCAGTCTATCTCTGGGGGCCCTCATAGGCCCCTTTTGTTTAATAAGCATCTCTTTTAGAGTATGAGATCTTTTAACAGTTGTTTTTCCTGTAGGATTGTATGGTATCCTGGTAACATGGAAATGATATGATGAATATATTTAATTTTTAAAAATCTACTAAATGAAATATACCCATTTGTCAAATTTTATTCCTAGTTTATTTGTCTCAGTATAGAATGTAAGAACCCCAGAAATAGGTGTCCCTTTTATTATGTGGGGAAGAATCCATTCAGTTTTTTTAAAAAAGATTTATTTATTTATTATGTATATAGAAGAGGGTACCAGATCTCATTACAGACGGTTGTGAGCCACCATGTGGTTGCAGGGAATTGAACTCAGGACCTCTGGGAGAGCAGTTGGTGCTCTTAACCTCTGAGCCATCTCTCCAGCCCCCATTCAGTCATTTTTATAAACTAAATTCGTTTATTTTTTTTGGATATTTGTTAATTTCTCCTAAATTACTACAAGCTCTTTGCCAATCATCATTAGTCTCCCATAACTGCCTAATTTCAGTATTGGTATAGGGCACCACAATCTCAGCTGGATGCATACCTGATAATTGATGAAGTCTTAATCTTCCCTTTATGATTAGTTAAGAAACTTTTTCTATACAGGTTTTTAATTTTTTACTCTATGAGCTAAGAAAATCCATTCCACAATATAATCCTCTCTCTGTACAATGAATTCAGTAGGGGAATGATTTGAACGTAAAATTATTAAAATACACCTCTTTGTGAGGTCTAATCTATCCACATCTGTGTTTTGTAATTTTCTTTCTACCAGGGCTAACTTTTTTCAGTCTCAGCTGTTAACTGTATTGGACTGTTCAAATCTGAGTCACCTTGCAGAATCTGAAACAAATTAGTTAATTCTTGAGCAGACAATCCAATTGTAGGCTGCAAACAGTATTATCACTCAATAAATTTTGAAAACCATTAAGAGTGTGCAGTGTACCTTCTGCAGCTGAATTCTCAGTTTACTTAATTTATGGGCTAAAAAGCTAAGAGAATCTCCTCTTTGTATTTTTTTCAGGAGAAATTTGTAATCCCCAACAGGGTAAATTTTTCTATACTACATTAAACATTTTTTCTAAGGTATCTGTATCAGAAGCAGCCAATAAAATATAATCCATATAATGATAAAGAATAGACTAAAGAAATTGTTTATGAGTCATTTCCAGTGGTTGATTTACAAAATATTGACACAAAGTTGGGCTACCGGCAGTGGCCCTACTCTAAATTTGGATAGCCAAATCCTGTCAAATCTTGCCTTTCTATAACCGGCATAGCCTGTGCCCTGTCCTTATATTCTTCTCAATGCTCTTTCTAGGAATATATCCCAATTTAAATACCAATTTATGTGCTGTTTCTGAAATTGTAGGAATATCAACTTGAGCTCACCATGTTGTAACAAATCTCTTCCATAAATTCATGGCTGCATCAGCCATGTAAGGCTTTGATATCCCTTCCTGTCCTTCTGGCCCTATACATTTAATCCACTCTACACTCTGTTTTACTCCAGAGAAGGTTCTAATGCCTACAAATTGAGTGGAGACTTCTTGTAAAGGCCAGTTAGGATCCCAGGATTCTTGTGAAATTATAGATACATCAGTATCAGAATCCAACAATCCTTCAATCTCAATCTTATTTGATTTTATTTTTAATTTAGGCCATTCATCATTGGTAACTGTTTGCCAAAACACCTTTCCCCCTGTATTTCGAAAGCCACTATATATAGGTGCCACTTTGCATTTAAATGGAAGCAATAATAATTGAGCAATTCTATCACCACCTTTTATTTCCATGGTCCTTTTTATATATGCCATCTGTAAAAGCATTAAATGCAATCTCTATAGGATTTTAAGAGGTAATTTTAGGCAATACTCTGGAGTATTTTTATAAAATCTTAGAAAGAGGATCCTTTTTTTATAGATCCCAAGTAACACATTAATGCAACTTGCCAATTATTAACAATGTGGATCAAACAATTTACCTGTATTTTATTGAATGGAAATAATAATTTTGTAACCTCTCTATCAGTAAGAGATTATTTTCTATGGGTTTTTATCCTAACAACAAAATTATTTAATAAGCTAACGACACAATCCATTTCAGGTGTTGCATTTCTATAGAATTTAACCAAGAATTTCTAGAAAGCAACCTAAAGAGCAGAGCCACATTCTCGCAATGATTAACAGACAAGAGCATACCTAATATATAGTTGAAAAAATATGAATCTTGTTCCTTTAGTTTATCTACCATGAAAATCAAACATTCATCCAAACATTTATTAGACAATCAAAAGAAAAGAACGTCCTCTATACAATGAATGATTAATATCTCTGGAGATTCAAAGAGCATCGACTTAGCATTCCATGTTCTGATCGCAACCGTTCTCCACCAGAAGTTGGGCTTGTTTAAACTTCCTCTTTCTCCCATGAAGGGACTACTAATAATGAGTTATTCTCACCATTAGGGTAAAACAGAAAACATTTCCCATGAAGGGAATCTTTAATACTGAGTTATTCCCACTCTGGGGTGGGGGGACGACCATTTAAACCAAAGTTAAGCAAACAGACAACAAAATCCTGAGCTCTGGGTTGCTCTTCTTCAGGCTGCAGCAGTGAGGCCCACCTGTTGATTCTTTGTAATTCAAATGTCGCAGCTCTGTGCTGGCAAGCAGAAAAAGCTCAGTTTTAACTATCCTGAAATTTCTTAATAGGAAAGAGCCTTTTCTTCCTCTATTTTTACTGGGAAGAGGCTTTTTTCTTTCCTTTACTTTTCTTTTATGGGGCCTTTTATTCTTTAGGTCTAGTTTCAATATTTTTCCCCTTTTTACTGGGAAAATCTTTTTTTCTTGATTAAAATTTTCTACCTTTTCTATTGGGAAATTTCCTTTTATTTCCTTTCCTTCCCTCTTCTCTACTGGGAAGATTTTCTTTTTTCTTTTTTTCCTCTTTTCTCTATTGAGAAATGTCTTCTTCCTTGATTTATTTCCTGTCTCGGGAGCCATTTTATTTCTATCTTTCAAAATTATGCAGTTATCGCTTTTTCTTTTGACAAGCATTTTAGCAACTGTACATGTTGTTGCTCCTGAGATGGGTAGTTTAAATGCCCCATGCCCCTGCCGATCCTGGAGTCCTCTTGCCCTGAGAGTGCTCCCTCCAGTTCCTAAGATGACCAGCTCCTCTGTCCTTCTTCAGGGGATCCTTTTCCTTCTTCAAGCCATATGTTGGGGCTCATTTGTCACTGCCACTTTGGGCACCAATTATCATGGATTGACACAGCATGGGTGTGTAGGTTCATGCAGATTCATGGAAAGAAGTCTCAGAGGCATCTTAAGAATGAATCTAGCCTTTCATGACTGCAAAGGGGTCCAGCCTCAAAGAACTGAAGCACTTTTCTTCACCCAGGGCATTTTTATTTTCTCTGTATTTATTGTTTAGCCAGTTAATTTCCAAGTCTTCAAAGCAACCTGAAAAGAGCTCCCAAAGATAAAATGCAAAGTGCAAATTCCTTGATTTCTCAGGTACTACAGTTTTCCTGGTTTCCTGGACCAAGGTTTGCATAGGCCTTTGATCCTTGGGGACTCTCAGATAAGATTCACATAAGGTGATAAGAGAAGCAAAAAGTGTCAGTTAAACAAAGGATGGATTAGGTCTAGGTGCTACTGTAGATGTAACCAACCATCTTGTTAAATAAGAAACACAGAACCAATGCAAAGAAGAAAAAAGCCAAGAGATCTGAGCTAAGAGCCTTAGCTCCTGATGCAGCTTGCCTCTTAAGCCAAGAGACCTCTCCGAAAGAGACCTACTTCCTGTGTGTTTGTCTTTATATAGTCTTTCTGTTCTGCCTTCTCATTGGTTGTAAACCCAAACACATGCCTGCCTCGTCACTGCCTGTCTGTAGAGACTTCCAGGTCTTCTATGGTTGGGATTGAGATTTAAGGCATGTGTCTCCAATGCTGGCGGTATCCTTGAACACACAGAGACCTACCTAGCTCTGTCTACCAAGTGCTGGGATGAAAGGCATGCACCACTGCTGCCATGCTCTTGCTATGGCTCTAATAGCTCTGACCCCCGGGCAATTTTATTTATTAACATACAATTAAAATCACATTTCAGTACAAATAAAATACCACCATATGCTACTCTCTGGAGCCAGGCCAAGAGTAGCTCAGCAGGAATGTAGCCACACAACACTATCGAAAAGTCCAAAGTTCAAAGTCTCTTCTGTGACTCATGACAATCTCTTAATTGTAATCCCTTGTAAAATAAGAATAAAAAAGCAGATCACATACTTCCAACACGCAGTGGCACAGGATATACATTACCATTCCAAAAGGAAGGAAGGGGAGCATAGTGAGGAAATACTGGACCAAAGCAAGACCAAAACCAAGCTGGGTAAACTCCAAACTCTGCATCTCCATCTCTGATGTCAAAGTGCTCTTTAGATCTCCAAGTTCTTTCAGCTCTGTTGACTGCCACACACTTCTCTCTTGGGCTGGCTCTAGTTTTCACACCTGTCCTTCAGAGGTGTCTCATGACTATAGCATCCCCAACATTTGGGGTCTCCATTGAAATCCAGGCTTCACTTTCACACCTTTGTACAGTAGCCTCTGTGGGCCTCCATGTAGGAGACCCTGACACACACAGCTGTCCTCAGCTGCTTTCCTGAGCTGCAGAGGGAGATTCTCCAACTCCATGGACCACTTTCTCCATGGAAAGGACAACACTTTGTCCTTACTGGAGTGGATACTTATTCTGCCTGTGGATTTGCCTTTCCTGCTCATAATGCTTCTGCCAAACCCACCATCCACGGACTTAGAGCATGCCTTATTCACTGCCATGTTGCTTCTGACAAGGAGCTCACTTCACAGCCAGAGAAGTGGGACAGTAGACTGGTGATCACGGAATCTTCTAGTTTTGCCATGTTCCCACCATCCTGAAGCAGCTGTCTTGATAGAAAGACGGAATGGCCTTTTGAAGACATAGTTACAGCACTAATTAGCTGACAGTAGTCTGGTGGGCTAAGTCAGCGTTTTCAGAAGGTGGTGTATGCTTTGAACCAATGTCCAAAACATTGATACAGTTTCTCCCATAGCCAGGACCATGGGTCAGGAATCGCAGGGTAGAAAAGGGGACAGTTCTACTTACTGTCACCTCTAGTGACCACTGGGAATGTTTTTGCTTTCTGTCCTTAAGTTCTGCTGACCTAGAAGTTTTTATCCCACAGTGCAGAGAGCTCCTGCTAGGAGACATAACAAACATTGCACTGAACTGGAAGCTCAGACTTCCCCCTGGACACTTTGGATCTCTGATGTCCTTCAGCCAACAGACTAAGAAAGGAATAACAGTGTTAGGAGAGGTGACTGACTCAGATTACCAAGGGAAAATTGGACTTCTTCTCCATGATGGAGAAAGGAAAGACTATGTTGCCAGGTAGTTGTGATGCACTCAAGAGGCAGAGGCAGGTGATCTTTGAGTTTGAGGCCAGTCTGGTCTACAGAGTGAGTTCCAGAACAGCAGGGGCTACACAGAGAAACCCTGTCTCAACAAAGAAACAAAGAGTCTTAGTTGGGGTTTCTATTGCTGTGAAGAGACACCATGACCATGGCAACTCATAAAGGAAAACATTTATTGAGACTGGCCTACAGTTCAGAGGTTTAGTTCATTACCATCATGGCAGGCAGCATGCAGGCAGACATGGTGCTGGAGAAAGAGCTGAGAGTTCTTCATCTTGAACCACAGGCAACAGTAAGTGAACTGTGTCTACACTAAGTACAACTTGAGCCTAGGAGACCTCAAAGCCCACCCCCACAATGACACCCTTTTTCAAACAAGGCCTCACCTACTCCAACAAGACCACACCTCCTAATAGTGCCACTCCCTTTGGGGGCCACTTTCTTTCAAACCACTTCACAAAGAAACCAAACAAACAAACAAAAAAAAAAAAACCAAAAGAAAGAAAGAGAGAGAGAGAAAGAAAGAAAAAAGAAAGAAAGAAAGAGCAAGAAAGAAAGAAAGGAAGGAAGGAAGGAAGGAAGGAAGAAAGAAAGAAAGAAAGAAAGAAAGGAAGGAAGGAAGGAAGGAAGGAAGGAAGAAAGAAAGAAAGAAAGAAAGAAAGAAAGAAAGAAAGAAAGAAAGAAAGAAAGAAAGAAAGAAAGAAAGAAAAGATAAGTAGATAGACAGATAAATGGACTATGTCTGGAGTGCAGAAGATCCTTTAGGGCATCTCTTGGAGCTACTGTGCCCTATGACTGAAGTCAATGGGAAATTACAACAGTCTAATCCAGGCAGGATGACAAAGGGCACAGGCCCTCAGGAATGCAGATATGGGTCACTTCTCCAGGAAAAGAGCCAAAACCAGCTGAGGTGCTTGCCAAGCAGAAGGAAACACAGAGTGGGTAGTAGAGGAAGGGAGTTATCAATACCAGCCAGGCCATGTCACTGGTTGCAGAAATGCTGATTATAATTGACATGAATATTTCTATCATTTTTGTTAATGTTTTTGTACAGATATTCGTGTTTTCTTTCCTCAGTTTCTTTATCATGTGATGTAACATCAATTAAGAGAATTATCAATGGTTATCATATTTAAGTTTGCAATACTAAAAGAATGTTTGTCAAGGGACATTGTTACTTATTCTACTTTAGTAGTGCACTTTTGGTTGTGTGAGGGATAGTTACACCATGTTAGATGTAATTATTACCAGGTTAAATATATAGTGCATTTGTGATTGTATATAGAATAATTATATCATGTTTAGACATTATTATGATTTGGTTATTGATTTCATTTGGGAATTAATCACGACATAAGGAGATATGATTGTGTGTCAGGTTGGTGAGGGATGGACATGTGATGGCTGTTCTTGGATGTCAACTTGACTCCATCTGGATTTAACTAAACCCCCAAATGGAGGGCTCATCTGTGAGGGATTTTTACTTAATTTAAAGTGGGAAATTCAACTTCTGATCCAGATCTTTGCAGCATGAACATACACTTTTAATACAGAAAGTTGAGCTCTATAATGGGCCATGCCTTCTGCTGGAAGCCTGTGTAAGGACATGGGAGAAGGAAGCTCTTGCTCTTGGCCTGCTTTCTCTTGCCTTGGCAGCAAGTCCGTTCCTTCTCTGGTATTAGAGCTACGTCTTCAGGATTCCAGCATATACAGAAGACCAGCTGAGACATCCAACCTCATGAACTGAGCAATTACTGGATTCCAGGACTTTCTATTAATAACCAGTTGGACCACAGCCTGTAAGTCATTCTAATTCATCCCCTTTGTATATGTGTCTGTCTTTATTTCATATATATGTATTATTCTATAAGTTCTGATACTATAAAGAACCCTGACTAATATAAAGTGTTAGGTTTTGCCTGCGTTGTGTTCTTACCCTTTGCAAGGAAACGTCACGAAACACGACAGAATCCGCTTATAGAGTTTATTAGAAACAGGATAGAACGTGCAGGCCTGTGGGAAAGACACGTGCGTGGAGAAGAGGGGGGAGGGAATATCGCGCCGGACTTTTAAAACCGGCTGGGGGCGTGGCCAGGTCACGTCACTACATGGTCACGTTGCGCGCTTACATCACCATGCAATGGCATGGGACTCTGATCACGCGAGACCCCTTGGCCCGGAACTTGCTAGGCGGAGGTATCCTAGCTACGGGACGCTCTTTTGATGCGGAAGTGGCTAGGCGGAAGTGTCCGCCCGGTAAATGTGGCCGCGTTGCTGATCACGCGAGACCCCTTGGCCCGGAACTTGCTAGGCGGAGGTATCCTAGCTACGGGACGCTCTTTTGATGCGGAAGTGGCTAGGCGGAAGTGTCCGCCCAGTAAATATAGCCGCGTTGTGAACCCTTCATTCCCGACTCTTTTACTTTTAAAAAAAAGAAAAATTGTGGTTGACTGGGTGCGGGGGCGACGTTTCTCTCAAAGACTGCTTCCAGCTGAATAGTGGGCGTCGGCTGGCTCTTGGGGCGGGGTGAGGGGTATCTTGTGAAGTCCGGGAGTAATGGTGAAAGTCCTGGAACGACGTTCTGCCTTCTCCTGGTTCCGCGGCTGTCCATCCGTGCTGGTGCTGGGGACCTCCTGTGTCGTGGCTGGGGGCCTCCCATTTAACAAGATACTGTTGACATAGAGAGAGCTTAGAGAGAAAGAATCATTATTATTTTGTTTTGGAGTTGGCATTTGTCTGAGGTAGATTTGGCCTGCCCAGATAGAGGCATGTGACATTTACCTGAGGTAGATCTGGTCTTAGTACTCTGCTTTAATTTTTTATCTGAGACAAGCCTCATTAGAGGTAATTCATTTAAAGCACCTGCTTTGGTAGTTTACTTAAGACACCTGTTCTCCTTATTAGGTTAACACTTGGGAAACACAGGTGATCAGTTGCTGAGTATTGAACAATGATAAATTATTGTATTACATTATTCCTTACCGCCTGGATATTTTTGATGGTCCTTTTTGCCTCCGGCTCTGTGTGGCCCTGGTTGGAAAAGGAAGGGGTGGTACCTTATTCCTCTGGAATTGGCGGCAAAGCAGGGGATCCTGATGTCCTCTGGAGCTTGAGAGTGAGAGGCCCTGTTTGTTTGACTGTATATGAAGAGAGATTTTTCTGGGATGGAGGTGAGATAAAAGGTTTTAGGTGAGACAGGTGGACCCAGTGAGGAAAGCCCTCGAGTTTAGCAGCTGTAGGGGTTACAAGAATTACTTTGAAGGGTCCCTGCCACTTAGGGGAAAGGGGTGTAGGACGCTGACCCGGAGGGGAAAGAAGAACCTGATCCCCAATGTGTATTGGAGATGGACAAGGATTGTCACATGGCTGAGGCAGTGAACAGTCCACATAGCTCCATAGAATAGACCTTAGATGACATAAAAGAGGGGTTAACAGACTGTCTGGAACAGCTGGAGGCTTGGAAAAGACCTGGTGTTAGAACTGGTCTGAGGAGATATTTAACTTTTCCTGCTGCATGGTCATTATATGGCCTGAGACATGGATCCTCCTTTTGCTGTGAGAAGTCCATGCTCCCTCCAAATAGCAGCGTGGGACAGGAGGATATGAAAAGCATATTTGGAGTCTGTAGAGTTAGTGGCTAGGAGGAGGAGGAGGGGAGCCGCTGGCGCGTCTGGGATAAGGCACATGTGTGGGGCGAAAGAAATGGACGCCCCTACCTTAGCTAGGAGATCCCTCCCCATTAAAGGTACAGGGCAGCTTGGCACCACTAAGAATGTGTGTGTGAGAGGGATGCCTCTGAAAATACAATTAAGTGGCGGTGTCTGTTGAGGCAGATAAGGCTGTCCCCCAACCCCGACAATAGGGAGACGAGGAGAGGTGGGCCCCCAAAACTCTCTCAGGACAGAGTAGGTAGCTCCGGTGTCCAAAAGGAACGAGATGGGGTGCCCATTAACTTTGATCACTACCCTTGGTTCCCTGTGTGAGATGGGAGTGGCCGGGGCGGAAACCGGGCAGCGTCAATCCTCGTTGTAGGCCACGCCTACAAAGTCAGCCGGAGAGTCGTTGTCACATTCATCCTCATCTGGCGTTCCTGTGTCGCTTGGGACATCAGGACAGTCAGCTGACCAGTGACCCCTCTTGTGGCATTTCGGACAAGGCTTTGCCGGTGCCTTTCGTGTGCCGTTGGTGCACGCCCGTGCCCAGTGGCCTTCTCTCCCGCACTTGTAACAGGAACCAGACGGCTTTCGGGGAGCCGGTCGGACAGTGCTTGCCAGCATCTGGCAGCTCCTTCTATGGGCTTTTTCATCTCTACCATGGTACACCTTAAAAGCTATTGCCAGCATGTCTGCCTGCGGAGTCAGTGGGCCATTCTCCAAACGTTTAAGTTTGTCTCTAATGTCGGGGAAGCTCTGAGAGACAAAGTGGGTCATTAACAGCTGCCTGCCCTCAGGGCTCTCCGGGTCTAAGCTGGTGAACTGAAGTAGAGCCTTGGTGAGCCGCTCTAAGAACTTAGACGGATTTTCATCCTTATCTTGGATCACCATTTTTAGTTTTTCATAGTTTACTGGTTTTAGGGCAGCCTTACGGAGGCCTGTCAGGAGACAGGTAATAAACCTATCTCTGGCTAGACAGCCACTCTGGGTGTTATAGTTCCAGTGTGGCTCCTGGTCAGGAACCGCTTCGGCTCCTGGGGGGTGTGAAAGGTTAGTCTGATGAATTTCGTCTGCGTGGGATCTAGCCTGTTCCCATACCCGCCTGCGCTCCTCCGGGAGTAAATTATTAGAAAGTATCATGTATATATCATGAAAGGTGAGACTATAAGATTGAGTTATATATTGAAATTGTTTAATGAAGGAAGCAGAATTAGACGTATAAGAACCCAGTTTACTTTCTATCTGAGAGAGTTCTGCTAGAGAGAATGGAACATGAACTTTAACCAGTCCATCCACACCCGCCACCTCTCGCAAAGGGAGAACAGTGGAAGGTTCTGGATGGCTGGAATCAGCCGATTTAGCAGCTCGAGAGCGGGTGGTAGGGGGAGTGAAGTTTGGAGCCAGGGCAGGGCTTTTGGAAGCAGCCGCTGCCGAGGAAGAAGCAGCTTTAGAAGAGGAAGAGTCTGGAGGGGGAGCGGAAGGAACGGTTGTTCTAGGAGCTGGAGCCGGAGGTCGGATAGGTGGGGGTTCATTAGCGGGGTCTAAAGTTAGAGAGTCCGGAGTCAGAGAATCCTCCGGTTTAGGCATAGCTAACATCATATGAGCAGGAGAAAAAGAATCCAGAAGAGACGGTTTAGCACTGAGAAAGAAAAACGCTATCACATAGGGTAACTCTTTCCATTTGCCTGAACGCTGACAGTAATTGGATAACTCCCGCAAAACATCGGGATCCAAGGAGCCGTTAGGCGGCCAGTTTTTGTTATTGTCTAGAGTATACTTTGGCCATTTTTTCATACATAAACGAATTAGTGTAGAAATCTTTATGTGAGGCATTAAACTGAGAGGTCTTAAAGCTTCAACAAGACAGCCCAATGGAGAGGAAGGAGTAACAGAGTTGGAAGCCTTGTTTCCCATGTCTGCAGCAGAGGCAGAAAAATAAAAAAAAAATAAAAATGAAAATAAAAATAAAAATAAACGTAATCCGGAGCCAAGACCTCAGGCGTCCCCAGAGTCTAGGACGGATTTCAGGCACAGGCTGCTTCTAGGCTCGTCAGCCAAAGAAGCAGGGGCCCCCTCCACGGTGAGGAAAGGACTCCCCGGGAGTCCAGACCACGTTTGCTCCTTCGTCAAGGAGATGGACCGGGTCGATCTCACGTGGATTTACAGGGACGCACCCGACGGTGGCCCCCAACGCGAAAAATATCTCAGGCTGCAGGCGTGGGAGACGGCTGGAAAAGTTGGGCCAGTTGGCCAGCGATAGGGGCCGACCGCAGCCAATGAAGACCGTGGTCGGGGGTTCCCCCGGTCTCCAGAACACGTGTGAGGCGCCGAACACACAGGTGCAGGAAACCGTCTACGCTGGCCGAAAGCGTGGGCACTCACCAATCCGGTCGGTGTTGGATGGAAATTGGATGCGATTCAGGCGAATGGAGAGCGGTCTGTCGCGTACGGAGCAGATTCCCCGGTCCGCGGGCTGCCGGCGGAAAGCGCCTGGGAGCGCCCGCCGGGAGCGCCCGCTCGGGCACGGCACCAGAATGTTAGGTTTTGCCTGCGTTGTGTTCTTACCCTTTGCAAGGAAACGTCACGCACCAGAATGTTAGGTTTTGTCTGCATTGTGTTCTTACCCTTTGCAAGGAAACGTCACGAAACACGACAGAATCCGCTTATAGAGTTTATTAGAAACAGGATAGAACGTGCAGGCCTGTGGGAAAGACACGTGCGTGGAGAAGAGGGGGGAGGGAATATCGCGCCGGACTTTTAAAACCAGCTGGGGGCGTGGCCAGGTCACGTCACTACATGGTCATGTTGCGCGCTTACATCACCATGCAATGGCACGGGACTCTGATCACGCGAGACCCCTTGGCCCGGAACTTGCTAGGCGGAGGTATCCTAGCTACGGGACGCTCTTTTGATGCGGAAGTGGCTAGGCGGAAGTGTCCGCCCAGTAAATATAGCCGCGTTGTGAACCCTTCATAAAGACCCAGAAAAGGCTGAGAAAACATGGCATGTGATGTGGAGTGCAGGGAACTGTTGCGGGAATCTTAAAAGTTCTTATTAATAAAATCAAACCTGAGGCCAGTTATTGGGGTCAATGCTGGTAGATCAGAGAGACAGAACAAGCCACAGCTATCTCACCTTGCCAATTCCTCAGCTGGTCTTGTTTCCTCAGACTGGAAGCTTCTGTGTCCTCATCCCAATGGCTCTCAGCTGAACTGCTGCTGGAAAGCCTGAAGCTTAACCAGCCACATGCTGCTAGTTTCTGGTCCTCATGCTTTATATATCTTTCTGCTTTCTACCACCACTCCCTGGGATTAAATGCTGGCTTTCTGGGATTAAAGGCATGTGTCACCATGCGTGGCTATTTCCAATGTGGCCTTGAACTCACAGAGATCCAGAGGGATTTCTATCTCTGGAATGCTAGG
Source organism: Peromyscus maniculatus bairdii (assembly GCF_049852395.1). NCBI lineage: Eukaryota > Metazoa > Chordata > Mammalia > Rodentia > Cricetidae > Peromyscus > Peromyscus maniculatus. Next base: position 4,073,625 of record NC_134872.1, on the reverse strand, counting down.
ATTAAAGGTGTGAGTGCCACCATTTTCTAGCCTTTGTATTTAGTGGCTGTCTGTTCTCTGACCCCAGATAAATTTATTAGAGTACACAATATTTTGGGGAACACAATACCACCACAGGGAACCATGGAGTTGGCCTGGCTGGCCTAGCTGCCTTGAGAGGCATGCATCATACGTTTTATCAGGTTGGAGTCCATGGCTCCTGGAGCACAACGTGCCTTCCAGTTCCAGAGAGACAGATGCACTCTTTCAGGCAGTTAACCATTCAGGCCACTCTCTGTTCCTCTGTATGTCCCCTTAGTCATCAAGGAAGCACGAGAGCTTGATAGCAAATAGGTCTTAGACATCAATCTTGTGTACCCAGTACAGCTTACAGACTTGGTTGTATCCTGGCAACTACGGGTTGTCTTCTGACCCACACATGCACCTTAACTGGGGTGTGCCCTCATTCCCACACTATATACAAATAGTAATGCTATAAATACATAAATAGTTTAAAATTTCTTTGTATGACTTGACCTTAAATCCTTCTGACAGCTTCTCCTCACAATGTGGGTTTTGGACACAGGCGAATTCACCCACTGGAAGTCTGGAGGAAAACTGGACACAATGTATACACTTGTATTTCTGTGTTCTTCAACAGGAAATCTTGTTTCCTCTTTTGATTTTCGTTACATTGATTTACTAATTCTGTGAGGGGATGGGTGTGTCATGATGCCTGTGTGAGGCTCAGATGATAGCTTCTGGGAGATGGTTCTTCCCTTCATGTGGCTTCCCTGGATCGATCTCAGGTCATGAAGCTTGGGGACAAGCCCCCTTTTACCCCCTGAGCCCTCTCGATGGTCCCCTTGGAGACCAGTGGGTTTGGACTTTTCCTCTTGAAGGTTCCCTACATTCCTGGACTTTGCTCACAGAAGAGCCTGCCACCCTGACATTAGAAAAGGCGTTTTCTGGCCTCACATGTAGCAGCGTTGCCTTGGGAGGCTCTGGAGAACCCCGCCTTCTTGCCCAGGTCCCAGCTGCAGGAGTGTCAGCCAGCTGCTGCCTGGAAGATCCCGTATTTGCACCGCGAGCTTGGGTGTCACTGCGTGTGTTAGTCACTGTGGTCGTTTGATGAGATGACCACACTTCTTGGTCATTTGAATACTCAGTTCCCAGCTGGTGCTGTTTGGGGAGGCTTGGGAGGTGGGGCCTTGGAGGCTTGTGTCACTGGGAGGGTGGTTGGAGATGTGAGTCCTCAGCTGTTTCTCCTGCCAGGCTGTCACCTTCTGCAACACTTCCCTGCCATGATGGTGATGGACTCTTAACTCTCTGGAACCCTAAGCCCCAGACAAAACCTTCCTTCTGTGAGTTGCCCTGGATATGATGTCTCTCACAGCAGCAGGTTAGTAACCGATACAGTTGCTTTCCCATTGCTGTGACTTAATGCCTGACAGGAAACCACTTAGGGAGGAGGGTTTATCCTGGTTTATGGTTCTAGGGGATACAGTCTGCCCTGGTGGGGAGGCTAGCAGCAGGAACTTGAGGTGTCTGGTCCCATTGAGTCTGCAGTGGGGAATGTTAGTGCCCAGCCTGTTTTTTTTTTTTTTTTTTTTTTTTTTGAGACAGGGTTTCTCTGTGTATCCCTGGCTGTCCTGGAACTCATTCTGTAGACCAGACTGGCCTCAAACTCACAGAGATCCTCCTACTGGGTTGCTGTGTCCCGCCTTAATATAATGTGTTAATCTGAGTCTTATTGCTACTTGATATGCCCATGTTTGGATGATATCCATGGGGGTCTGCCCTATTCCTGGAGAGAGACAAAAGAGGAGTGGATGGGGTGGGGGAGGTGGAGGGGAGGGACTGGAAGGGGAGGAGAAAGAGGAAACTGATATAAGGATGTAATATATGAGAGAATACATAAAAAAATTAAATCTTAAAAAGAAAAGCTAACACACAGTGTAACCCCAGCCCTGGGCAGAGACAGGAGGACCCAGCTGATCTGAATCAGTGAGCTCCAGAAGCAAAGGGAGGCTGAGGAAGTTTGGATAGGAATGGCCCCCACAGGCTCATATATTCAAATGCTTCTTCATTAGGAGGTGGCATTAGGAGGCGTGTCCTTGTTGGCAGACGTGAGCCACTGGGGTGGGCTTTGAGGTTTCAAATGCTCAAGCCAGACCCAGTGTCTTCTCTTCCTGCTGCCTGTGGATCCAGATGTAGAATTCTTGGCTCCTCCAGCACCATGTCGCCTGCATAATGCTATGCTTCCTGCCATGATAACAATGGACTAAACCTCTGAATCTGGGAGCCAGCCCCAATTAAATGTTTTCCTTTGTAAGAGTTGCTGTGAACCAGGTGGCAGTGGTGCATGTCTTTTTAATCCCAGCACTGGTGAGACAGAGGCAGGCGGATCTCTGTGAATTTGAGGCCAGCCTGGTCTACATGGTGAATTCCAGGACAGCCAAGGGCTACCCAGAAAACCCAGTCGCAAAAAAAAAAAAAAAAAAAAAAAAGTTGCTGTGGTCATGGTGTCTCTTCATGAAATAGAAAATAGAAATGCTAAGATATGACCATGTCTAAAAAAATAATGAGCCAGGAGGTGGTGGTGTACCCCTTTAATCCCAGCACTTGGGAGGCAGAGGCAGGCAGATATCTGTGAGTTCAAGGCTAGCCTGTTCTACAAAGCCATTTCCAGGAAAGGTGCAAAGCTACACAGAGAAACCCTGTCTCGAAAAACAAAGCAAACAAACAAACAAAAAACAAACAAAATAATGTATGCTGAGGTGCTGGAGTGAAGGCTCCATGGCCAATTGTGCATGCTGCTCTTGCAGAGAGAGGACCAGAGTTTGCTTCTGGCATCCACAAGGGACAGTTCACAGCTGCCTGTCACTCAGTTCCAGGGGAAACAACATCCTCCTTGACACTGTATTACATGCACAAACCCACACTCAGACACACACATGCAATTAAACATAAAATGAAATATTTAAACACTCTCAGGTTAGGCTGGAGAAACAGCTTAGAGGTTGAGAGCACTGGCTGCTCTTTTAAGAGGTCCTAAGTTCAATTCCCAACATCACATGATGTCTCACAGCCATCTATAATGAGGTCTGATGTCCTCTTCTGGCATGAAGACAAAATGCAGGCAGATAACTATGAATAAACAACAAACAAACAAACAAATACATACATACGTCTTTTTTTCCCCCCTGGAGTTGAGGACTGAACCCAGGGCCTTGCGCTTGCTAGGCAAGTGCTGTACCACTGAGCTAAATCCCCAACCCCAATAAATAAGTCTTTTAAAAAAATAAGTTTAAAAACTTCCAGGTTGAACTGGGCATCGTGGGCAGGGTTTAACCTCACTATTCGGAAGGCAGAGCCAGGTAGAACTCTGTGAATTCAAGTCCAGCCAGTGTACATAGTGAGACCCTGTTATAAGGGGAAAAAAAAAGGTTGAGACAATGCAGGAAGACATTTGACTATGGGTACTTCCAAAACCACATGCATCCATGTGCATTGTACACACAGACACACACACAGAGAGATACACACACAGACAACATACATCACCTCTCATATTGTACAATAAAGTACTATTTCCTGCATGAGGCAGGAGGAACATTAGTTCTAGCCCAGTCTGCTCCACAATGTGAGTTCCTGGACAAGGTAGGTAATGTGGTGAATCTGACCAAAATACAAAGTGAAGGTGATATGGTTGCTGATTCTGCCATGCCAGCTCCCAGGAAGCTGAGGCAGAAGGATTGTATGGAGTTCTAGGCCAACCTGGGCTACATACTGCGTTCAAGTCCAACCTGGGCTACAGTGTGAAACTCTCTCCAAAACACAAACAAACATCAAGTAAAAGAGGATACAGGTGCACACCACCATGTCTGCTTTCCTGGGGCATTCTTGATCCAGCAGCACAAACAGAATGGAGGAAAATGTTCCTTGATGATCATCGGAAGCTGTTGAGAACATCCCATAACATAAACTGTCCCCTCAAAACACAGAGAAGGGAAATGTACACTCGGTGCTTTTGGAAAACCACCCTATCTGTGAGAGTCACAGAGGGAGAATGGTGACCTCTGTCCTGTCCATCCTATCTGAAACTCTGGAACATCTAGACCCTCCTGCCCCAGACCCTGGCATGCACACATTTATACAAACAGTGTCTGTGGAGAGTCCATTGGTAGCTAGGGGAGGGCAGAGCTGGGTGCCTGCACCCGGGGCCCTGATCCTTGGGATCTTATGTCCTACAGGGGCAGACACCACCCAAATAACCACCCACAAATGCAGAGGTGTGACCATGCCAGGGCTCCACGGGAAGCTACACTTGGGAGTGAGGTGCTGAAGAGGAGATTTGAGTCTAAAAGGAAGGTTTCAAACCTTCCCCGAGAAGCTGAGGTCTGAGTGTGAAGTGGACCTAAGGATGGTGGAACCAGACTCAGGAGCCTTCAGGTCAGGGCTCAGCAAACCCCAGGCTGTCTGCAGGTGGAAGCAGGGCAGGACTGGAATTGGAATCCATGGAATGAATTGAGGGGTAAATAGTGAACAATGGAGCTGGAGAGATGGGGCCACCCTCACAGGGCCTTGGAGACCAGGTTAAGGAATGGGACGTGAACTCAAGTCAATGAAATGCAATTGAATTGGTTTAGTCAGGGAATGATACAGTCAGACTGTGTTTTTCATGATGGCCTTTTGTTGATGTAACCAACCATCTTATTAAAATAAGAAACACAGAACCAATGTAAAAGAGAAAGCCGAGAGGTCAGAGCGCAAAGCTAAAATCTTACCTCCTGCAGTGCTCCTAGCTTCCCCGAGAGAGAGCTACTTCCTGTGTGTCTGTCTTTAAATAGTCTTTCTGTTCTGCCTTCTCATTGGTTGTAAACCCAACCACATGACTGCCTCGTCACTGCCTGTAAGTACTGCCCTCCAGGTCTTAAAGGCATATGTCTCCAATACTGGCTGTATCCCTGAACACACAGAGATCTACCTAGCTCTTCTAACCACCATGCTCTTGCTATGGCTCTAATAGCTCTGACCCCAGGGCAACTTTATTTATTAACATACAATTAAAATCACATTTCAGTACAAATAAAATACCACCATTGCCTTTAATCCCTCTAATCCCAGCATTTGGGAGGCAGAGACAGGTGCATCTCTATGAGTCTGAGGCTAGCCTGATCTACACAGAGCTTTGGGTATCATCAAGAATTTCTGGAAAGAAGCAGTGTCTACAAAGACTGATTGGTTAGACCTGCAGTGATGGGGAGAGGTTGGGATGATGCAGGTCCAGAGGCTAATTATCTTATCTTAGGCTAGCCTCAGACTCCTGAAGAGCCATTTCTTGCCCACCTCTGAGTAGAAACTAACATTCAATGACTAAAAGATAAAAACCTTTGAAATCTATTAACTTAGTGACTTTCACAGACCCAAAAGCTAAGAATACCACTAAATAGCATCTGAGGCTGTAGGAGGGAATCCCCCATCTTGCTGTAACTGCCTCTAAAAGATTCTGTCAATGTTTTTTAACAGTGTCTTGATCTGTGACTTTCTTTGTTCTGCTCCTATGAAATGTTCATGCAACTGTCTCCATGTTGGAACATGGGGTTGGGGGTGACTAAGTACATGGTCACTCAAATATGGCTCTGATTTTTTATATCAGCTTAGTGGCTGCACATGAATCTGTTGACAATTTAATTATCTGTGGACCCTCAGTCAGTGCCCCCGTGGCCACTCAGGACATGGCTTGGTGGGGCTAGGGTTCCCATATGTAGGTTTAAATTTAGTCTCTATTTTCTATTTATCAATAGGGCTGGGGTAAAAACCTGCCATCTCAGAGAGGCTGAGTAGCAACTAGGATGAGTCTCTTCCCTCATCCCAGAACCTAGAGAAGCTCAAACTCCAGCCCCCGCCCTTTCCTTCCTGTAAGTCTTTTCTATCCAAATTGCTGGCTTCTCTATGGCCAGTTCTGGTCAAGTAGTCCCTGGCTTCACCCTGATTCAAGGCATAACTTTATTGGGTGATCTCAGAAATGTCAGAGTGCAATCAAAATACCCCACAACATGGCTCTACAATAAACAATTTGTTATTCCCTTTGATGCCAGAGCTGTGTGTTTGGATGACACAGGCCAGTCAGGGCTGCCCTGTGAGACTCTGTGGAAAGAAAACAAAATGAGTGAAGCTGGAGTGGCCTCTCCAGCGCCCTTCACCTCTGAAAGTGTTGAGTTCCCTCTTCTTCTGTCAGTTATCACCCTCTGAGCGTCACAGGAACAGTGCTGCCAGCTTCCAAGAGTAAACTGTGGGGCAGGTTAACACAGGACGGAGGCCCGACTGGCTCTGTGACAGGAACAAAGTGCTGTATCCTCAGCCAGTGGCTTCCCTAATGGAACCTGCACCAGAGTGAACATGGCAGCTCCCTCTTCAGTGCCAGGCTGGGTGGAGGGCACTGCTGGTCAAGATCTGGTCAGAGCCAGCTTCCCAGACCTGCAGAAGGTCCTTCTGTGGAAGCCACAATTCCTGGATGGGGAGAGCTTGGTGTGGTCTCTCTCTCTTCCTCCCTCCCTCTTTTCTTTCTTTCTTTCTTTCTTTCTTTCTTTCTTTCTTTCTTTCTTTCTTTCTTTCTTTCTTTCTTTCTTTCTTTCTTTCTTTCTCTTTCCTTTCTTCTCTCTCTCTCTCTCTCTCTCTCTCTCTCTCTCTCTCTCTCTGTCTTGTTTTTTCTACCCTGACCTCACCCCTGTACTTTATAGACAAGGCTGGCCTTGAACTCAGAAAGATCCACCTGCCTCTGCTTCCTGAGTACTGGGATTAAGATTTGCACCACTGTTCCTGGCCATGACTGGGTTTGGTCACTGGTTTGTGCTTTAACTAAAAGGGCCTCACTGAGGACAGGAGGAGCCAACTGTGTACAAGTCAGAAGCTCGTCTGGCCCTCCATAGCTGTCCTTTCTCTGTGTCAAATGCACTTGGATGCTCCTTGGACCTTCTGAGGGCCCTGTTCTGAGGTGACATCTATCCTAGGGGAAGGAAGCTGTGGGAGGATTCCTTCAGGGAGTCCCTGGGAGAACTCTGGTCAGGGCCAGAGCCATTGCTGCCCTCTGCTGCCCTCTTGTGACTGTTTGAGGTAATGCACTTGCTGCACACACCTGACCCCCTGAGTGTCATCCTGGGACCCACATGTGGGAAGGAGAGAACCAACTACCAAGTTGTCCTCTGACCTCCATACATGTGCCATAGCACGCGTGTGCCCTGCCCCCACACTACACACAAATAATTTGTTTTAAAGAAGAAACAAGATAAAATCCTGGTGACCAGAGAGGACACTCTGCTTGAGAGTATGTATTCAGTGTCCACAGTCAGGTGACTCACAACAGTCTGTAATGCCATGTTCTAGCCTGCAAGGGCCGTGCATTCTCAGACACACACACACACACAGGCTCATATATGCATATAATTAGACAATATAAGCCAGGCATGGTGGCACACACCTTTAATCTCAGCACTCAGGAGACAGAGCCAGGCAGATCCCCATGAGTTTGTCTACATAGTAAGTTCCAGTCCAGCCTGGGCGAAATAGTGAGACCCTGCCTCAAAAAGAAAAACAATTCATTAAACAGTCAGAATGCCTCTCTCAGTTACACTCACCCCATCCTCTCCTGTGCCCATCAGCTCCTCAGTTCCACATCAGTTCTCAAAGCATATGACTATGATGTCGCTTCCCTCTGTCTTCTCCAGCACAAACTATGTCCTCAGAGTCTCCACCTTTGTCCCTCTGCCTGAGAACCCACCCACCCTGCATCTAGTGGACATCTCAGCCCAGCATCACCTACTGAGAACCTCCATGTCCCTCCTCCTGTATCCCTGACAGTCTTCCTCTTCTTCACCCATGGCAACTCTGTCTTCCTCCAGGACAGTCTGCAGCTCTGCCTGCTGCTCCACCCCTCCCTCTCACACCCAGAGTTAGTCCAGGGGGAAGAGCTGTGATGTCACCTGCAGAGTGGACCCAGGATGCCTCACTTCCCATCCCCCATCTCACAGGGCAGGAGACTGCAGTGAGCAGCAGAGCAGGACTCTGCTTCCCCAGGTCCCCACTGCCTGCCTGGCTCCTCCCCTGCTGGAGTTCCCTCCAGCAGATCCTGTCAGGAGAGAAGTTGTGCCTCTGTCCCCTTCTGCTCAACTGCTCTGACTCCCAGTCACACTGTGAGCACAGGTCTGTGTTGTGTGACAGACTTTCTCTGGAAACACACACACACACACACACACACACACACACACACACACACACACAATCCTATTCACCTCAGACAGGGAACTAATAGCTGACAAAGTAACCATTGCATCAATGTCCAGCTTGGTGAACCAGTGAGTTTTTATTGGGGTCACCAATAGGAGTGTCGGGGAGGGGTTACTCACAGGTGCAGGTGTTGGGGAATGTTATTTTAAGGCATTTTATTTTAATGTTACTTTTGTTTATGTTGTATTTGTTTAACTCTCTGAAGCTGTGTTACTGTGCTTATTTAATACCCCTCATGGTTTAATAAAGAACTGAATGGCCAATGGTAAGGCACGAGAAAGGATAGGTGTGGCTGGCAGGCAGAGAGGATAAATAGAAGGAGAAACCTGGGAAGAGGGAATGGAGATTGAGGAGCCAGAGAAGGAGGAGGACTCCAGGGGCCAGCCACCCAGCTACACAGCAAGTCATGGAGTAAGAGTAAGATTTACAGAAGTAAGAGAACCGCAAAAGCCCAGAGGCAAAAGATAGATGGGACAAGTTAAGTAAAGCTGGCCAGAAACTAAGCCAAACTATGCCTGGGCATTCATAAGCAATGATAAGCCTCTGTGTGTGGTTAATTTGGGAGCTGGGTGGTGGATCCCTCATAAGAGTTGAGACAAACAACAAAACAAACTGTCTCCACGCAAAATAACAGGGATTAACAATAGTTAGTCATTGATAACTCTCAATATCAACGGATTCAATTTCCCAATAAAAAGACACAGACTAACAGAATGGATTCAAGAACAGGACCCATCTTTCTGATGCATACAAAAAGAAAAGAAAGAAAGAAAGAAAGGCAACTCCACGATTTAGGAGTTTTTCAGGGCACACTATAAATGCTCACACGACAGTTCCAGGAATGGATAGAATTGGGGTGTGTGAGGGATGATAACCTCACCCACAGGGATACGGGAGAATGTATTCTTCGAAGGTTCTAGAAAGTGGGTGAACCAGCCTAGGGTAGGGGCGTCCATGTCTCCCATCAGGTAAAGGAGACTTCCGGTCCTGGCGTGTAAGGCGGACACACTCAGAAAACAGTCTAAACGCATAGGAATCGTTCTTGATTAAAGGGAACACTGACCTACTTGTCTAATTATGCAGATTATCGGTCTCCCCTGGCACCTGTAGAGACTGAAACAAAAAATAATACAAGCAGAGGAAGAAACAATATCACCCCAGTGAAGAAGAAAACAAGTTATTTCAAGACAGTCAAATTTAAACAGTATCTATCCACAAATCCAGCCCTACAGAAAGTGCTAGAAGGAAAACTCCAACACATGGGAGTTAATTACACCCACGGAAACACAGGAAATAAATGATTTCATAGTAACAAAACCAAAGAAGGGAAGCACACACACACACACACACACACACACACACACACACACACACCACCACCACCACCACCAACAACAACAACACCAATAACAAACAACAAAATAAAACACACCTCAACACTAAAGATGGGCATTACCTCGGAGTAAAGGGTTGGAAAAAGATGTTCTAAGAAAATATACCCAAGAAGTAAGCTGGGGTAGCTACTCTAGTACTTAACAAAATAGACTTCATCCAAATTAATCAAAAAAGTTGAGGAATATTAATATTCACCAAATTCATTTAATATTCAACAAAGGAAAAAACCACAAAGATGATGTTTCAATACTTAACATCTATGCCATGTACTCAAGGGCACCCTAATTTGTAAAAGAAACATTACTAAAGCATAAACCATACATCGACCCTCACACATCAATAGTGGGAGACTTCAGTAGACCCCACTCTCACCGGTGGACAGGTCAATGAGACAAACATTAAACAGAGAAGTACTGGAGCTAACAGACATTATAATCCAAATGGACCAAGCAGATATCTACAGAACACTCTATTCAAACACAAAAGACTATACCTTCTTCTCAGAATATACCTCATGGAATATTCTCCAAAACTGATCACATACTCTGACACAAAGCAAGTCTCAACAGATACAAAAAAAATAGAAATAACCACCTGCGCCCTTCAGACCACCACTGGTTAAAGCTGGATTTCAACAACAACAGAAACAACAGAAAGTCTACAAATTCATGGAAGCTGAACAGCTCTCTACTGGATAACTACTGGGTTAAGACAGAAAGATATAAAGAAATGAAATGAAAGACTTCCTAGAACTTAATGAAAATGAATGCAAACATACCCAAACTAATGGGACACAATGAAAGTGGGGCTAAGATGAAAGTTCATGGCACTAAGTGTCTACATAAGATAACCGGAGAGATCTCATACCAGCAACTTAACAGCACACATGAGAGCTCTAGAACAAAAAGAAGAAGGCACACCAAAGAGGAGTAGCTGGCTAGAAATAATCAAACTGAGGGCTGATATCTATAAAATAGAAACAAAGAGAACAATACAAAGAATCAATGAAACAAAGAGTTGGTTCTTTGAGAAAGTCAACAAGATAGACAAATCTTTATACAAACTAACTATAAGACTGAAAGAAAATATCTAAATTAGCAAAATCAGAAATGAAAAGGGGGCATACGAACAGACACTTAGGAAATCTAAAGAATCATTAGGTCATACTTTAAAAACCTGTACTCTATAAAACTGAAAAATTTAAAAGCAATGGACAATTTTCTTGATAGATACCACTTGCCAAAGTTAAATCAAGATCAGATAAACAATTTAAATAGACCTATAATCCCTAAGGAAATAGAAGCAGTCACTAAAAGTCTCCCAACCAAAAAGTCCATGGCCAAACATTTTTGCCCAGAATTCTATCAGATTTTGAAAGAATTATTACCTCCAAGACTCCTCAAATTATTCCACAAAATAGAAACCAAAGGGACATTGCAAAAATTATTTTATGAGGCCACCGTCACCCTGGTACTCAAACCACACAAAGATACAACAAAGGAAATGAATTACAAACTGATTTCCCTTAGGAACATAGATGCAAAAAATACTCAATGAAATACTTGCAAATAAACATACTGAAAGAAAAAAACCCACATGATCATCTCTTTAGATGCTGAAAACAGTTTTTGAAAAAATCCAACACTCCTTCTTGATAAAAGTTTTGGAGAGATCAGGGATACAAGGAACCTACCTAAGCATAATCAAGGCAATTCACAGCAAATCTACAGCCAACATCAAATTAAATGGAGAGAAACAAAGCTATTCAACTAAAATCAGGAACAAGACAAGGCTGTCAACTCTGTCCATATTTGTTCAATGTTGGTTTGGAAGTTCTCACTAGAGAAATCAGACAACTGAAGGAGATCAAGAGGCTATAAATAGGAAAGGAAGAAGTCAAAGACTGATTTTATAGGATCTTTGCTCAGATGTCACCCTCTGAATGACACCACGCTGAACACTTATCTTTTTTTTTTTTTCTTTTTTTAAAGCGTCCTTAGGGCAGGGTGGATGGCTGAGATGCAGAGAGAACCTTCTGCTCCTGCCCAGAACCAAGTTCAGTTCCCAGCACCCACACTCAGGGAATCTGACACCCTCTTCTGACCTCCAGGAGCCCTGCACTCACCTGACCACACCCACATGGATAGCACACATCCACTGTGGTGGATTCCGTGAGCAATGTCCCAACAGTGCTGGGTAGTTGAACTTTGTTCCCTAGTTGGTGGGGCTATTTGGGGAGGTTGAGGTGTAAGAGGTGTGACTTGCTGGAGAAAGTATGGTACTGGGGGAGGGAGGGGCTGTGAGAGTCAAACCATCAGCCAGGCAGTGGTGGCCCAAGCTTTTAATCCCAGCACTCGGGAGGCAGAGCCAGGCGGATCTCTGTGAATTTGAGGCCAGCCTGGTCTACAAAGTGAGTTCCAGGAAAGGTGCAAAACTACACAGAGAAACCCTGTCTCGAAAAACAAACAAACAAAAAAAGAAAAACAAAAAAGAGTCAAGCAATCTGCTTCTATATTGCTCTCTCTGCTTCCTGTTTGCAACTGAAGATGTGAGGTCTCAGCTTCCTGCTTGCCCCACCATGCCTGCAGCTCTGTGAACTGCTTGTCTGCCGTGATGCACTCTTATCCACTGGAGCTGCAGCCCAAACAAACTCTTTAAATGTTGTTTTGGTCATGGTATTTTATCATAGCATCAGAAAGGTAATTAACACAAACACATAATTAAAAAAATAATTTTGAGATGATGTCAATATGTAGACCAGGCTAGACTTGAACTCAAAGATATCTACCTGACTCTACATCATGACATAAACCATGTATGTGTCAGCATGCCACACTAAAAAAATTAATAAATATAAAAAAACAATAGCTCTCTACCCTGTTCCTCTACCCTGCACTCTGGACACTTTCCTTCTGCCCTCCACCTCCCCACACAACCTATCCTTGTTGATTCCCCTTACACTGTATCACAAGCATCTTCCCACCGCAGCACTTGTTCCAGGAGACCAGCAACTCTGTATCACTTCCCAGTGTGTCTTAGAAACAGGACTTCATCTCACATCTGGAACAGACACTGTGGGCTGATTACAATGGCCACTGCTGTGTCCCCTGCTTGAGGAGTGGATTTCCTCCATCCTAGATGGAGACAGTGACAGCTGACCAAGGAAAACATCCATCCAGGGTCAGCTCGGTGAACCCTGAGCTCACTGGTCACTCACAGGAGCCTGGGTGACTCGGAGGATAACCAATGAGCGACCCACCCCAGCATGCATGTCACTCACCCAGCTGCATCACTGCAGTCCCCTGCACAGCTCCCAGCAACTCCACTCAACAGTCTCCTCTCCCTCAGGAACTGCAGCTGGTTTAACCCTGAGAGGGAAGTGCTACATTGTGTCAGCTCCGTGAACCTGTAGCTTCTTGTGTTTCCTGAGCCTCATCAGCTCCTCCTGGATCCAGCAGGGATGTTTCAGTCTAGAGGAAAATTCACACCCTCACCTCCCTCTTCTACAGAAGCTCCCTTGATTAACACAACCTCAGGCCACATGCTGTGTGTCGGGTGCAGCACCAGGTCCCCTCACACTGAGGTCAGAGTCACCTGAGCTTCCCCTCAGCAAAGCCCTCCCTCCCTCCCCACCTGCCTTTCTGTCTTTGATCCATGATCCTATTTTTTTTTATTCATTCATCAAACATTTATTGAGTATGAATGTTTGCTGGGTCCCAGGCACTGGAAGTCATCATCCCTCACAAGACAAAGATGGCTGCATCGTGACAGAGATTGTCACCTTCTTGGTCTTCAAACATCTCAGCTAAACTCCTGGAGCTCCTGACTCTAGGTCACAAACCTAGAAGAGAAAACTGCAGGGGCCAGAACCTGGAGCAGGGGTGAAGTAATTTCCATCTCTGGTGTTCCTACAATCTATTTTATAAGAGGTTCATTAATTGTATGTCTATGAGTGTTTTTCTTGGCTGTATGTGTTTGTACCATGTGCCTATCTGGTGTCCACAGGGGCAGTGGAAGCCATGGAACAGGAGTTATGGACAGTGTGAGCCATGGTGCAGGTGCTGGGATTTGAACCCGGGTCCTCTGCAAGAGCAGCAAGTGCTCTCAACCCAGCTATCTCTGCAGTCCCTGGATTATGTCTTTTATTTTCTTTGATCATTAAAACTTTTTTCATTCATTTTAGCACCAGTCAAAGATCCCCCTTTTCCCTCTGCCCACCCATCCTGCCTCCTCCTCCTCCCAACCCTGACTCCCACCCACAAGAAGGCAAGCCTTCCTTTTAAATAAACTTAGTTCTACAATAGACTCAGCCTGAAAATCCCTGAGTCACCACTGGGGGCAGCACCAGGATTCCCAGAGCCAGGGAGGGAGAGGGGACCTTGGGGAGAACATAGATCCAACAGGACAGATCTGAGATGAGAACCTGTGCATCCCTCCTCTCTGCCCATCCTACAACCCGGGTTAGATTCTGAAAGATGGGGAAGGAGAGAACCTCAGGGAGGGGCCTGGAAGGAGGCAGAAGCCCAGGAGACTGAAGTTCATCTTCTCAGCCCACAGTCTCCTGAGTGTGGAGGCTTAGTTGGGCCTTGATGGGACAAGGATGGACAAACACCTGTTAATGCTGTCACTCAGGGACCCCAGGGGATAAAGAGGCAGGGACCACTCACAGGAACAAGAACAGGCCTAGTCCTCCATACAAACTAAAAAGACAAGAAATAAACAGAGAAGACAGGGTGAAGAGCCATGGCCAGGTCAGAGCCCAGGCTAACCTGTCACAGCAGCCCTGGCTGTTCACAATCATGGGGACAGGACAAGGCTCTGTCATCCCAGTGTCCCTGTGATCACAGACTCTCAGCATGTGGTTCAAGTGATGAAGAGAACAGAGCCAGGAGGTGACAGAGCTGAGGAGTGACCATGTCACAGCCAACAATGGACTGAGCTCCACCTGGGCACAGTCCTGTTCACACTCAGCTCCCACAGCCTCATCTTGTCCACCAGATACACACAGCATAATGAACACAGATTCTGGAAGGTTCTCCATGATGCCATTTATTTCCTCCACAAGCTCTAAGTATTTCAACCATTTAATTTATTCATCAATCCACCTGTCAGATCAAGGATGTGAACAACCAAGTTCACATTCAGGTTATTATTTTCAGTGGGGCGTCAGGGGCTGCAGCTCAGGGCAGCATGGAGGTGACAGGATGGAGATGTCCCCTCCTGTCTGCTGCACCAGGAAGGTTGGCTGTGGAAGGGAACACAGGCAGTGTAGGGACAGGGTCCTGGTGTGCAGGGTGGCCTGGGCTCCCCAGTTCTTCACATTGAGCCCACAGCGTCACAGGGAACATCAGACACTGTTGCTGAGAGTAAACTGAGGGGCTCAGGACGTCACAGCAGAGACCTGAGCACATCTCTGTCACTGTCAGGACAGGCAGCTGTCTTCACGCTACAAACAAGAGATATGAACAGTCACTGTGAAGACAACATCCCAACAACCCACCACTCACTCAGAGGGGATTCTGGGAGTCCCTGAACCCCAATCATGTCCACTTTCCCTCCCCAAATCAGTCCCCAGAGTGTCACCTTCACAGCCTGGGAGAGACACATCAGAGCTCTGGCCACTGTCCCTGCCTAGGGAAAAATTATATATAGTCACAGGAAGATGAAAACATGGCCTCTAGAAGATTTCACTGGAGGAGGTATTATGGGTTGGCAGAGCTCCCCAAATACTCCAGCTTCACCCCAAGGGCCTCAGGGACAATCCCGCTCCCCACACTTACCTTTAGCTGGAGTATAGTTCCCTCCTTTTCCACCTGTGAGAAGAAAAGCTGTGAGAGATCAGGGAAGACCTGACCCTAGGAAGTTTCCAGAACTGACAGCAGACCCAGGTTAGAGACAGGAGCAATGAGGGATGTGGATGTTTCCCAATAGTGAGGCAGAGCACACTTCTAAAAGAGGCTGAGAGAGAACCAGACCTGCCCTTTCCTACCTGTGTTTCTCCTCCTCCACCACACAACAGCCACCACAGCTCCAATGATCACAGCTACAACAACAGCAATGATTGCCCAGATGTGGACAGGGGACTGAGGAGGCTCTGGGAAGCGAAGGACAGAAGGGGAAGTTGGGGGTCATGATGCCAGCTCTCAGCCCTGATCCTTTTCAGGGTCTTCAGAGGGCTCCAGCTTTCCCTGACCCCAGCTCTGCACCCACACCCTCCTTACCCCATCTCAGGGTGAGGGGTTGTTTCAGCCCCTCATGGTGCACATGGCATGTGTATCTCTGCTCCTCCCCAGAAGGCACAACCAGAGATGCCCACTTCTGGAAGGTTCCATCCCCAGAAGGTCTGGTCTCCACCAGCTCCGTGTCCTGAGTCTGTTCCTCCCCATCCCTCTGCCAGGTTATGGAGATCTCAGCAGGGTAGAAGCCCAGGGCCCAGCACCTCAGGGTGCCGTCTCCTTTCAGTGTGGGGTGATGGGTCACATGTGCCTTTGGGGGATCTGTGTGGAAGATTTAATAAATCCCTCAATTAATAAGATAAACTGAAATCTGCAAAGACAACGTTAAACCAATGCTGACACTAAACTGTGTCTGTTTGGACAATTCTGTCATCACACTAGTGACCTCAGGTGGAGCTGGTCCCCTCATCACAGAGCTGCACATTTTCCTGGGGGGACTCAGTAGCTAAGAGGGAATCCACATGAGCCAGCAGGTCAGCATGGTCTTCCTCATGTGATGTTCTATAGCATTAGTTAGGTGGTAAAAGAATGAAAGGAAAATAATTTATATATGTTATTAATTCATATCAAAATAAGAAATCAGGTACAAGGCCTACATGAAGGGTGACACCAACTACAGCTTCCACCTTTGAGGCACAACCACTGTGGCTTTCTTGCTGACCAGCATAACTGTCTGTCCAAGTGAACAGAGATCACCAAAGTGTGCAGCAGAAATGTGGTCAACCTCTGACACTCAGCCAGAGAAAATGACTCCCCAAGCCCTGCCTCTGGGGGACAAGATACAAGGTATTGTCACCAGGACCCCTGGAAGTGTGCTATGGAGCCCAGGGCAGCACTCCTTGGGACACAGCGGTGCTCACAGGGGTGTGTGGATCGTCCCTGTCACTCCTGTCCTGGAGCTGCAGAAGACCCTGTCTCTGAGGAAGTTCAATTCCTAATCCACTGAGCAACACTGTGACCTGTTGGGGCTGAGGGAGAGCAGGAGGGCTCTGGATGTTAATATGGCAGAAAACAGTCTAAGCTCACAGGAGCCTTTCTAGTGTAAAGGAAACACTGACTTGTCTAATTATACAGATTACCAGTTCCCCCTGGCTCCTGTGGAGACTGATACAGATGATAAAATGAGGGGGAGAGAGAGAAACAGTATCATCCCAGTGAGGGGGATAAAAAAACGGAGTAAAAGCAAAATGCAACTTAAAAAAAAAAAAATGAAGGAAGAAAAAAAAAAAGAAAAAGCCCCCTACAATTTAGTATTCACCAGGGCACACCATAAGGTCTCACGTGGCCATTCTGGGAATAGACGTAATTGGAGTATGAGGGGTGCAAACCTCAGCCAAAGGGATTTGGGAGAATGTATCTTTGGAAAGTTCTAGAAACTGTGGAAACAGCCTAGGGTAGGGGCGTCCATGTCTCCCATCAGGTAAAGGAGACTTCCGGTCCTGGTGTGTAAGGCTGACACACTCAGATGACAGGACTCAGTTTCCACAGACCCTGGTGTGGGCAGAGACCCCGACCTGGAGAGACCATGGCTGACAGCGGCTGCAGACTGCAGGAGCCACTGTGGTTAGGTCGGGGTCTCCTCTCCCTCCTCTGAGACAGATTTGCAGCTGTCCAGGGAGAAGGCTGAGCCTGGGGATCAGTGTGGTCCCTGCCATGCTGGATCAGGAGACCCAGGGACACTGTCTGCCCTGAGACAGGGGCATGACCCCAGCTGAGGGGTTTCTTCTTCCCCAGGACTGAGCCCAGCCCGAGGGCAGAGGGAGGAGCTGCCCGCGGCCCTGCACCTGTGCGCTGCAGCGCGTCCTTCCAGATCTCCAGGTATCTGCTCAGCGACTCCACGCACTCGCCCTCTAGGTAGGCCCTCCGTATCTCTGCAACACCAGCCTGCTCCCACTTGCGCCGGGTGATCTGCGCCGCCGTGTCCAACGCCGTCCACGTCGTCAGGTCGTCGTTCAGGGCGATGTAATCGCGGCCGTCGTAGGCTTCCTGATTGTACCCGCGGAGGAGGCGCCCGTCCGACCCCACATCACAGCCGTACATGACCTGGATGGTGTGAGAGCCTGCGGGGACCCCTCGGTCAGCCCCGCCCAACAGAGGTCAGCCCCGCCCACCCGAGGTCAACCCGGCCATCAGAGGTCAGCCCCGCCCACCCGCGGTCAGCCCCGCCCCGCGGCCCCGCCCACCCGCGGACTCCCCTGAACCGAAAGGGAAACCGGGTCCCGGTCCCCGACTCCTCCCGGACCTCAGACCCGGGACCCGGGGCGACTCCGGCCCTGACGTAGGGACGTGGAGGGGTCGTGACCTCCGACCCGCGGTCACTCACCGCCCTCGCTCTGGTTGTAGTAGCCGAGCAGGATCCTCAGGTTCTCTCGGAAAATCTGCTCGGCATTCTTGGCTCTCCGTGTCTGCTCCTCCCAATACTCCGGCTCCCGCTCCACCCACGGCGCCCGCGGCTCATATCTCGCAGTCTCCGCGTCGCTGTCGAAGCGTTCGAACTGCGTGTCGTCCACGTAGCCGACAGAGATGAACCGGGGCTCCCCGAGGCCGGGCCGGGACACGATGGTGAAGAAATACCGCATGGAGTGCGAGCCTGGGGGCGGCGCGCGGTGAGACACCGACCCTCTTCCCGGGACCCCGGGCGGGTGCGCGGGCCGGGAGGGGAGCAGGGCGCGGGGCTCGGGACGCGGTGGAGAAGGGCGGGAGGGTCTGGCTGGGCGACGCGGGGTCGCGGCTTCCCCGGGGCCGCCCCCGCCCTCCCCGCAGAGTCGTTTCCCTCCCGACCCCGCACTCACCCGCGCGGGTCCGGGTCGGGGCCAGGGCGGCCGCCAGCAGCAGGAGCAACGTGCGCGGAGCCATCGCCCCCATCTCGGATCTGGGGCGTCTGAGTTCCGCGGGCTGCGTGGACTTTATAGCCCGTGACCGCGGCGACGCTGATTGGTTCTCCGGGATCTCGTCTTCCAATGGGGGTGCGAACAGGACAGTTGTCATCAGTGTCCGGGCAGAAGGACCCGACACAGGTCAGGAGCTGGAGAAGTGAAACTGGGCACCTGGGGATCCCCAGCCCTGGGCTTCCACCCCAGACCTCACCGCCTGGGGACTGAGACTTTGCTGAACCCTGTGCTGCGGGACGGAGCGCTGTGTGTCATGGTGTCTCTGACCGGCGTGAGGACAACTGTCTCCTCATGTTAGTCAGGATGAAACCTAAGAGCACGAAATTTCCAGATGAAATACACACAGCACTTGAAATGAATGTTCACAGAAACAGGTGCTGTCGGAGTCCTGGTGAGGGTGTGGGGCTGCCGTGGACACCTGCATCGGGAGGTGACTGGAGTTTTCACAGCTCTGGTCAAGCACTTTTGACCCTGTGTTATCTGTGACTCTCCGTGCTGGAGTCCCACTCTCCTCTGCTTTCACTTTCTACTTCAGTTATGTGTGGCTGGGATTTGAAGACATCAAGTCAACATCCACAGAAACAAAAAATTTATAAATTTATTTTTTTCCACACTACAGAATAGGGATGAAACCTCAAGTCCCCAGTGTGTACCTCTGCCATGAGAATTACCTCTGCCCAGTGTGCACACTGCACAGGCCTGAGGAACTCAGGAGCCAGCTGTTATGAGACCCAGGGCTCCACAGGCCTGTGACATTCATCTCCTTCATCTCATCAGCTCATAAAGTGTGAGTGAAGGTCAGAAAGAGAATGAGAGGTCACAGGTTATGTAACTTCTACCACACCATCGTCATTATTCTGCTTCATCATTAGTTACAGTTCCTTCCTCACTGTGATTTATTCACTAAAGCAACTGTACCATGGCAGTGTGTAGACACAGGGAACCATGGCGTGTAGACAGGGATCAGTGCCCTGCTGTGCTCGGTCTCCACGGGGGTCTCTTCCCAGTGGAGAAGGGGGTCCACTGTGCTGAGACAAAGACCAGGTCCACACAGACATCTCAGGACTATGGACTGAAGATCCATGTAAAACACAACCACCTGGAGCCACAGATGATCATCTGGGGAGAAACACTAGAGTCTGAGTGTAAGCACCAGGCTGTGAAGACACGATCCTGAGTGAAGAGGGGAAAAAAAAATCTCAATTTACAGATGAGATTCCTGAGCATCAGGCTTGGCAGTGGGAGCTGCCCCTGCAGGTGAACACAGGAGCCTGGTCTCTGTGGAGTCTGTGTGGTGCTTGCAGGCCAGCGCCTCTGCTTTAAAGAGAAGCATCTCTCCACTGCATCCCCAACACGCATATTTGCCATTGGACTCCCAGAAGTGACTTTTCTTCTAGAAGATGCAGGGAATCATTCTTCTCTTCAAAAGGAGGAAGAGGAAGGTTGAGGAGAGAACTCAGTGAGTCTGGCCTGGGGGTCTCTCCTGGTGTTTTCTTGTCTTTTTTTTTTTTTTTTTAAGACCAGGCTGGCCTTGAACTCACAGAGACATGAAGCAGGCTTTCTTTCAGACCACCGACCAGCTCCCAAATCATGACAGAGAGACTTATTATTAGTTATGAATGCCTGGCCTTAGCTTAAACTTATCTCTAGTCAGCTTTTCCAAGTCAAGTGGACCTGTTTCTCTTCATCTATGCTTTTCCTCCAGACTTTTTACCATTACGTCCTTCCTTTAGTGTGTCTTACTTTTTGCATCCTATGTGGCTGGCTGGGTAACTGGGTGGTTGCCTGGCTGGCCCATCCTGTCCTTCTCCCCCTTCTTTTCTTCCTCTTCTCTTTTCTCTCTGCCCCAGCCCCGCCCATCCCTCCTCTGCCTAGCCATTGGCTGTTCAGATTTTTATTAGACGAATCAGGTGCCTTAGGAAGGCAAGGTGAGACATGTGTTGTGCTGTGTTCAGTTCATGTGGGTCCGTGGAAAATATGGTTACTCTAGGATGAATTTTAGCCTTCGTGTCGACAGGGGAGTCAGCCTCTGGCCAACTGACCAACTGTAGCTTTGCAAAAAGGATTTTTATAGCTATACAACTTACATCTTTAGCAAGTCAATTTCCATATACCAAAACCTCTTATCTAACGCTGTCCAAAGACACAAATGGCAAAGCAATTGCCAGTTCCAGGACATCTCTGTTTTTCTCCTACAACCAACTTTTGCATAGGCTTTGAACCTTTAGGAAATCATGGTAAGATTTACATACCTCAAGCCTAAGGTACCCTACGCAAAAGGTAGCAGTCACAAAAGGCATATCAAAGCTGGTGCTAACACTCCAGAATCAAACCAGCTGCAGAGTTCTGCTGAAACTCTTGCTACAGAAACAGCAACACATCTTTACATAATTAAACAAATACAACATAAACAAAAGTAACATGTCTTTATATTGTTAAAAAATAATCTTCCACAACAGACTCACCTACCTGTGCATCCCAAGTCCCAGGATTAAAGGCTTGTGTCACACACCTGGCTTAATTACTTTTCTAGGGCTGTGATAAGACATTGTGAACCTGGCAAGTTATAAAAGAAAGTTGAATTTGGGCCTCAATTTTCAGAGTTTGCATCCAGGATGTTAGAGGAAAGGTGTGGTGGCAGGAACAGCTGAGAGCTCACATCTCAATCCACAAGCAAGTGTCGGAGTCACTGGAATAGTGGGGGTCTCTTAAAACCTCGATGCCCAGCCCCAGTGACACACCTCCTCCCACAAGGCCACTCCTCCTGATCCGTCCCAAGCAGTTCCATCAACTGGAACTGAAGTATCCTGTAGCTGGAGATTTCTCTCTGTGTCCCACCAAGCCCCGAAATCCCATAGCCCACTTATAAAATAAACACACAGACACTTTTATTATTTACAAACTGTATGGCTGTGGCAGGCTTCTTGCTAACTGTTCTTGTATCTTAAATTAACCCATTTCTATAAATCTATACCTTGCCACGTGGCATGTGGCTTACCGGCGTCTTCACATGCTGCTTGTCATGGTGGTGGCTGGCAGTGTCTCCCAAACTCAGCCTTCCACTTCCCAGAATTCTCCTCTCTCCTTGTCCCACCTATACTTCCTGCCTGGCCACTGGCCAATCAGTGTTTTATTTATCCAGAATGATGTTCACAACACTTCCCCTTTTCTTTTCTTTTTCCAAAAAGTAAGGTTTTTACTTTCACATAGTAAAATTACCGATAACAAAACAATTACCAAACAAGAATTACAGTTATAATATCCAGTCTATTTATAGTTTATTTGGCAAAATTAAAGAAGATATCCTATCTATCTTATATTTGTGAGTCTAAGGTTTTATATCTAACTTATCTTTATCATAACTAAGGAAAATTGTAACTGTCTAGCTTTATATCAAAGACCTCATAAGGATGTAATACTACCTGAGAAACGGGAGAAGGATGCAAGCAACTTTCAGGTGTCTTGCAGGGTAGACAGAGACAGCTAGCAGCCTAGACAGTCATCCAAAATTCTCTTGTAAAGTTGGGGCATCTGTCTTCAGCCCACAGGCCTAGAGTCTCTCAGTCACTTATTTTAGTGTCCTGTAGAATGTCTGGTAGTTTCCTCTGTGAAGCAGGAACCTGAAGAACCATTTTGTCAAGCAAAGTTCAGTGGTCACCTTTTCATGGATCTTGTATGTCGAGTGAGTTGATCAAGCAGTCCAGGCAAGAAGTTTCTTTCCCAAATGGCTATTTTTGCCAAGGTGAAGATAAACTCCATATGGAGTGTCTTCGATGTCCATTCTTCTCTCTGAAGTAAATCGGTACTGCCAGGAGCAGACACTGTCCAAAAAGTCTAAATTTTTAAAACATTTTAAATGCCATATTCTGTAGGTCTTTGAAGTATTTGAAGATTACCTATCTATCTGAAATATATCTATGTATACCTAAAAGACTTCGCTAACATGGCTACGAGTATGATTGTGGTGGTAATCTAATTGTACTGAAATGTGATTTTGATTGTATGTTAATAAATAAAGTTGCCTGGGGCTCAGAGCTATTAGAGCCATAGCAAGAGTGTAGCGGTGGTGGCACACGCCTTTAATCCCATAAATCTCTGTGTGTTCAGGGATACAGCCAGCATTGGAGACATAGGCCTTTAAGACCTAGGGGGCTGTACATTCAGACAGTGATGAGGCAGTCACGTGTTTGGGTTTACAACCAATGAGAAGGCAGAACAAAATAGTATAAAAAGACGAACAGACAGGATATAGATCTCTTTCAGGAAGCTGGGACAGCAGGAGGGAGGGTGAGATTTTAGATCTGAGCTCTGACCTCTCGGCTTTCTCTTTTACTTTGTTTCTGTGTTTCTTATTTAATAAGACGGTTGGTTACATCTACATATGATTATCACAGATGACTCATTAGTAATCTATTTTTTAATTATCCATTACAATTTTAAATGAACTGTGCAAACATAACACCTCAAACAAGAGTAGAAATATACACACAGTATAACAAAATTAACTTTGAATTTGTATCAATAAACTAAAATCCATAGCAATGTAAAACATTTTAAACAAGTTGTTGCTCTTTAAAAGTAGATTCATTAATCTACCCTTTTATCCTATCATCTCTATATCCTATATATCTATATCATATCCCCTTTTCTTTTTTAGAAAGAGATTGCATTTATAATCAACCTGTTTTAAATAAAAATATTGGGTTTTCTCTGTCCCACACCACAGGGCTTTTTTGATTTGGGACACAAGAATCTCTTAACCTTTTATTTTAGCAATATGTCTGGGTTTAGAGGGGGGTGAGCCAATTCCATCTCCAAAGACAGCTTGGTATATTTGGGAATTTGGGCGTTGCATCTCTTACTACTTGCTGCTGGAGAGGGGGCACTGTATCTTGTGGGGACACAAACTTTTAAGCTTATGGGCGTAGTCCGTGAGGGTGTATCGTCTGAGCCAGTTGCCTTAAAACCATTTTGGATGTTGGATCATCTGG
Source organism: Peromyscus maniculatus bairdii (assembly GCF_049852395.1). Lineage (NCBI taxonomy): Eukaryota > Metazoa > Chordata > Mammalia > Rodentia > Cricetidae > Peromyscus > Peromyscus maniculatus. Next base: position 4,049,844 of record NC_134872.1, on the reverse strand, counting down.
GACATGGTGTCATCAGAGACCTTTCAGGGGGTCTTGGCTGGTGAAACTTGATGTGTCTTAATCTGGAACAAATCTATAGCCTCTGGCTTTCTGTGGAAACCAAAGCAGAGCCTCCTTTCCAAAGCAACATATCCTTACATCCAAATTTTGAAGTCAAGATACTTTTAAAATTTACATTTTTGTTTAACTCAACAGCTTTTACCATCAAATGTTTTCCTGTAGTTAAAAATATCAAAGAGAACATAATCCAGGTTCTCTGTGTGATATCCATTTTTACGGGGCTTATTTTTTATATTAGTATTACTATTTCTTTAAAGACTTTATTTTTTTAAACTATATATTTGTTTATATAACTGTGTATATCATCTTTTTGTCTCTTTCAAGCCATTGTCTATTTTACCCACAGTGTAAACTATTTCATCTGAATCTGTCTTATTGTGAATCTATTGCTTTAAACTGCAGCATTTGTAAGACTGAAATGGTGCTGTGGCTGCTGGCTCTGCCCACTTCAGCTTCCCAACATGGCAGTGGTACGTTTATTGCCAGCTCTGGGAGCCATTGTGGGTCTATGTTTTTATCCAAGCAGCATGTAGCCCAGAAACCTCTTTTTTTTTTTTTTTTTTTTTTTTTTTTTTTTTTTTTTAAACTAGCAAAGGCTAATTCCACCACACAGCAGCAGGGTAATGTGCTGCTTGTAGATGCCTCATTCCCGCCATATTGCAGGTCAAGTGCAAATGCCAGTAACCCGCCAGTAACACTTCACAGCCAGAGAAGCGGGACAGTCGTCCACAATCATGGAATCTACTAGTTTACCATGTTCTCCACCACCCTGAAGCAGCTGACCTGTTAGGAAAATGGAATGGTTCAAATGGTGCTTTTCATGGCCCAACTGCCTGGCGACAAATAACTGACTCAGAGGCTGAATATGAATTATAAATGCTCAGTCAGTAGCTCAGGCTTGTTACAAGATAACTATTACATTTTAAATTAGTCGATATGCCTTATTTATACTCTGTCACATAGTGCTACTGTTATTAACATGACACATTCATCTCCTACTCCCTCTGCATCTGGCTGGTGTGGGGGGCGGCTCCCCACCAACCCCACAGTTCCCCAGAGTTTTCTTGAGTGAGAGCAGCAGGAATTATTAGATAGAAGGATTTAGATTGTGGAGATAAACAGATAGAAAATACAGGATAGCCTCTCTATTCCAATGAGACCTGACTGCCTCTGCCCTAAGCTATTTTTAGAAATGCCAAGAGGTGGAGCAAAAGACCTCCCCTCAGCACAGCCACGTGCAGACCATCCCAGACACCTTCACTCAAGCCTGTAGTCCAATCATCCTCTCTGTGTGGACCTGCTGGGTAAAGTCACGAGGAACCTGAAAACGGGCTCCCACACTGGTGACTCCTGACTCCACCCTTCACCTTCCCATCATCCTTAATTTGGTCACCCTGTATATGCTTCCTGCCTGGCCAAGCCAATCAGCATTTTATTAAACCAATTTGAGTGACAAATCTTTACAGTGTACAAGAGGATTGTTCCACAGCATTTCCCCCTTTTTTTTCTAATTAAAAAGAAGGTCTTAACTTTGGCATAGTAAGATTATATACAACAAAAAGTTATTAAGAATTACATTAACACTAGCTAATCCATTTGCATTTGGCAAATTAGAGAAAATACTTAATTATCTATTTTATCTTGGTGAATCTAAAGTTTTGTATCTAATTTACTTTCTATTTTAAATAAGGAAAACTGTAATTACAACAATTACTCTTAAACTCCATCAAAGACCCTAGAAGGGTGAAATGTTACCTAATGACAGGGACATGACAGTCAGCCACAGTTCCTGAGTAATGCTGGGGCATCCATCTTTGGCCTACAGGCCTATCATGTCTGACAGACTTTTCTGTGAAGCTGGGAATTGTGAAGGACTGTTCTACCTTCTCTTGGTAGTTTGGCAGTCACTTTTCTTGTGTCCTGCTGGTCCAGTTTGGACAGTAACTGTCAGCAATTGAAGCAAAGGCAGTTTACTTGCCCACATGGGTAGCTTTTGCCATAAAGAAGACAAACTCCACACAGAGTTTCTTCAATGTCCCTAATATTTTTTGGAGTATATTGGTGAAGCCAGGAGCAGACATGTCTCACTGTCATGAAAAGTCTAAGTTATTAAAACGCATTAGTGCCATATTCTGCAGGTGTTTGAAGATTACCTATCTATCTGAAATATATCTTCGTATACCTAGAAATCCTAACTAACATGGCTATAAATTTGACTATTATAGATGAATAACTTTTTTGTGTTTTGTTTTGTTTTTTTGGGACAGGGTTTCTCTGTGCAGCTTTGCAGCCTGTCCTTGAACTTGCTCTGAAGACCAGACTGGCCTATAACTCAGAGATCTGCTTCTGCCCTCCCAGTGCTGAGATTAAAGGCATGTGCCACCACTGCCTGGTCTTATTAATATGTATTTTTAATTATATATTACATTTTTAATTGAGCTGTAAAAACACAATAACAAACAAGAAGAGAAATACACATACAGTATAACAAAATTAACTTTAAATTGGTATCAATCAACTAAAATCCATACCAATGTAAAAATATTTTGAGATTAACAATTGTTTTTTGAATTAAAGTAGATTCAATAATCTGCCCTTTCTCCCTATTATGAGAATCTACCCTTTTTTACATCATTTCTATATCATATCCCCCTTCTTTTTTTGGAAAAAGATTGACTATAACCAATAATAATTTGTAAACAGCCCTCCTTAAATGAAATCAAACATTTATAACCAATGTTTTGGGAATGTGGGCACAGTTTCTAGACTACTTCCTATTGATTGGTGGATGCTGGAAATCTTTGAGGGACCCTGAGAAAATTAGGATAATTGTTAAGTCTTGGCTGGAGTATTTTGTGAGGCTGGATCACTCATTCATCATCATTGAAAGTGTCTTGAATGTTGGATCATCTGGGCCATTTTTATTGGTGTCTGGTCCCCTTGTTTTGAAAATATATAAACTTTTAAAGGTAACATACATATCTGTATTAACACAAATATAAACTGTGCATTGTACATAAGCCAGCCAAAGATAACTTTTTGCTTTATGTTTGAGCAGGTAAAATACATGTCATGTGTCTTGTAGTTACTTTAAGTTTATTTTCTCATGTCTGTAGTCAGGATTTCATGGGGTCTTCCTTGATTAGATCTGATTTTCCTTAACTCAAAATGAATCCATAGCCTCTTATTTCCTATGGAAACAAAAGCATAAACTCTCCCCCAAGGTAACAAATTTTTGACTTAAATTTTGAAGTCAAGATAATTTAAAATATATAGGTTGGTTTAATTTAGGAGCTTTCACAATGAAATATCTCTCACCAATTAACAGTCAAGAAATCTAAAGACAACACAATAAAATATAAAATTTAGACTTGCGTATTTCCCATCCTTACATGGCTTATCATATTTTTTATTACTCTATTTCCTTTTTAAGGACTTCACTATTATTTTTAAATCATCTTTTTAGTCTATGACTATTTCTATCCTTTCTTTTCTCTCTCCCAAGCCTACACACATTTTTCAAACACATTGTGACCCATTTAGAGGCCTTTTTGCCCGAGTCTGTCCTTACTGTCTCTTTGACCCTTTTTGTCTGAATCTGTCCTTACTGTGTCTCTTTGACCCTAAATCCGCCACGCAGAGCACAGCTGGAGACGCCTCTCTGTGCCGTGGCCTGTGTCAGACTGCAGGAATCTGCCATGCTGCAGCTCAAGCCCATATGCCACAGCCAGGGGACCCGTCTCTGTACAGTGACTCACATGAGAGACATGAACTATGAAGCTGCTCTTGGCTCCATTTTCTGTGTGTATAGACCTTTTTTTTAACATATATATATATATATATATATATATATATATATATATATATCTCAGGTTTTATGTGGATTATGTGACCTATGTTGGGCCACCATATATAAACAGCACTTTTCCTGTCCCAACTGCCTGGTCCTAAATAACAGACTCAGAGGCTGAATATGAATTATAAATGCTCAGTCAATAGCTCAGGCTTGTTACTAGCTAACTCTTACATTTTAAGTTAACCCATATGTCTTATTTATGCTCTGCCACCTTTATTAGCATGGCATGTTCGTCTCCTGCTCCTTCTCTATCTGACTGGTAACTCCTGACTCTTCCTTCTCCTTCCCATCATCCTTTGTTTGTTCACCTTGACTAAACTTCAGCCTGGCTACTGGCCAATCAACATTTTATTAAACCAGTTTGAGTGACAAATCTTTACAGTGTACAACAGGATTATTCCACAGCAGAATGGCCTTTTGAAGACACAGTTACAAGTAGTCAGGTAGGTGACAGCAGACTGGATGGCTGAGCCAGGGTCTCTAGAAGGTGGTATATGCTTTGAATCAGCGTCCAACATATGGTATAGTTTCTCCCATAGCCAGGATCCATGAGTCCAGGAGGCAGAATGGAAACAGTTCTACTCACTCTCACCCCTAGTGACCACTAGGAAAAATTTTCCTTCCTGTTCCTGCACCTTAAGTTCTGCTGACCTAGAAGTTTTGTTCCAGAGTGGAGAGGACTGCCACCAGGAGACACAATAAACATTCCACTGAAGTGGAAGCTCAGACTCCTCCTGGACACTTTGGACTTCTGATGCCCTTCAGCCAACAGACATAGAAAGGAATAATAGTGTTAGGAGATGTGATTGAGCCATATTTCCAAGGGGAAATTAATTTGCTTCTCAGCAATGAAGATAAGAAAGATTATGTTGCCAGGCAGTGCTGGTACACCTCTTTGGTCCAAGCATTCAGGAGGCAGGGGCAGGTGAACCTCTGAGTTTGAGGCCAGCTTGGTCTACAGTGGTTCCAAGACAGCCAGGGATACACAGAGAAACCTTGTCTTTAAAAACAAAGTGTCTTAGTTAGTGTTCTATTGCTGTAAGAGACACCATGACCACAGCAACTCTTATAAAGAAAAACAGTTGGCTGGGCGGTGGTAGTGGTGCATGCCTTTAATCTCAGCACTGGGGAAGCAGAGGCAAGTGGATCTCTGTGAGTTCGAGGCTAGCCTGGTCTACAGAGCGAGTTCTAAAATAGGCTCCAAAAATTACACAGAGAAACGCTGTCTTGAAAAACCAAAAAGAAAAAAGAAAGGAAAGAAGGAAGGAAGGAAGGAAGGAAGGAAGGAAAATAAGAAAAAGAGAAAGGAAGGAAAAGATGCTTATAGTTTCAGAGGTTCAGTCCATTGTCATCACGGCAGGCAGATGTGGTGCTGGAGAAATCTCAGAGTTCTACATATTGATCCACAGGCAGCAGGAAGTGAACTGTGCCTACACTGAACAGCTACTTCCTTAAATCTCCCCAAATCTAATATTTCTATAGGATCCCACTAAATGTCTTAAACTGTGGGGTGCCTATTGTCTCTTGGTCATTCTTGTATTGTAACTGGATGAACTGGTTGGTTTTCTAATAACCGTGGGCCCCTCTTCAGTTTCATCATGTCGTGGTGTGGTAGGTTCTTATCTAAGTTCCTCTCTCTATGTCTGAATATTTTTCTTATTTTCATTTTTTTTCTCTCTCTTTTTTTTTCCAGAGCTGAAGACCAAACCCAGGGCTTTGCGCTTGCTAGGTAAGCGCTCTACCAGTGAGCTAAATCCCCAACCCCCTTATTTTCATTTTTAATCTTTCTAAGGCTTGTATTTTATCAATCAACTTTTCATATTTGGCACAAAAAGCCACTATGACTATTATGGATAAAATATGATTTACCACCAGGTGGTGGTGGCAGCGGTGGTGGTGCACGCCTTTAATCCCAGCACTCGGGAGGCAGAGCCAGGCGGATCTCTGTGAGTTGGAGGTCAGCCTGGACTACAGAGTTCCAGGAAAGTCACAAAGCTACACAGAGAAACCCTGTCTCAAAAAACCAATATATATATATATATATATATATATATATATATATATATATATATACACACATATACATATATATGATTTACCTGCTCAAACATAAAGGAAAAAATTATCTTTGGCTGGCTTATGTACAATGCACAGTTTATATTTGTGTTAATACAGATATGTATGTTACCTTTAAAAGTTTATATATTTTCAAAACAAGGGGAATGTAAACTTGTACAACCACTGTGGAAATCAGTATGGCAGTTTCTCAGAAAATTAGGAATCGAACTACCTCAAGACCCAGCCATCCCACTCTTGGGCATATACCCAAGGAATGCTGATTCATACCATAAAGATACATGCTCAGCTATGTTCATAGCAGCACTATTTGTAATATCCAGAACCTGGAAACAACCTAGATGCCCGTCCACGGAAGAATGGATGAAAAAAATGTGGTACATATACACAATGGAGTACTACTCAGCAGAGAAAAACAATGGAAGCATGAAATTTGCAGGCAAATGGATGGAACTAGAAAAAATCATCCTGAGTGAGGTAACCCAAACCCAGAAAGACAGTTATAGTATGTACTCACTCATAGGTGGATTCTAGATATAAAATAAAGAACAATCAGACCACAACCCATAGAACCATGGAGGCTATATATATAGCATGGAGGTCCCTAGGACGACTGTGGCTTATAATAAATTTCAGTTTTACTCAATTATTGAAAAAAAATAGCCAAATGAATGGAAACACATGAACTATGAACCAAAGGCTGAGGGGCCCCAGCTGGATCAGGCCCTCTGAATAGGTGAGACAGTTGATTGGCTTGATCAGTTTGGGAGGCAACTAGGCAGTGGGACCAAGTCCTGTGCTCATTGCATGAGTTGGCCATTTGAAACCTGGAGCTTATGCAGGGACACTTGGCTCAGTCTGGGAGGAGGGGACTGGACCTCCCTGGACTGAGTCTACCGGGTTGATCACAGTCCTCGGGGGAGGATTTGCTCTGGAGGAGGTGGGAATGGGGGGGCAGGCTGAGGGTAAGGGGAGGGGGTGGGAAGGGGGAGAATAGGGGAACCCGTGGCTGATATGTAGAACTGAATGGTATTGTAAAATAAAATAAATATAAAAAAAAAAGAAAGAAAGAAAGGTGGGGCTCCGCTGGAACTGGAGGGCTGTCCAGGAGGTGACATGGGGGGGGGGGGGAATGTAGGAGCATAAAAAAAAAAGCTCCTTCAGCAGAAATTTGAACTTTTTGTTTGGTGATCTCAGCTTGAGGAAGGTGTCGGGTGCAGCCCTGGGACTGTCCTGCAGCCCTGCAGCTCCCAGAGGGCACCGGCCTGTCTGTTCCTGCAGCTAATGAGTGGGATCCTTGTGGTCTTTCTGAGCAGTGTCAAAGAACAGGAGTCAGAGAGAATCTGATTTCAGTGGGTTTCTGTCTGGGGAAGATGATGGAGTCAGAGGGCTGTCTGTAGTGGGCAGAGGGGTGTAGCACAAATCCTAATTGGTCTTAATAATAAAAACCCAGATCCAGATATATCAGGTTCAAAGCTGAAAAATCAGAGAAGCTGAGCAGCGGCCACTAGAAAGACTTCTTACCTCTAAGAATCCTCAGCCAGAAAGAGATGATCCTGTCTCTCGGAATTCTCGGGCTGAATGGGCCCTAGTCCTCAGCTGAAAGGGCCAAACTCCTGTCTCCCCTGCCTTATGTTCCTGTCTTCAACCAGACATATCACTCCTGTCTCAACCTTCCTAGTGCTGGGGTTAATGACGTGTGTACTTCCCAAGTACTGGGAGAAAAGGCATGAGATCCCAAGAGGTGGGATTAAAGGTGTGTGCCACCACTGCCTGCCTTTGTTTCTGTTTTAGATTAGATTAATCTCCTTGTAGTCCAGGGTGGCCTGGAACTCACAGAGATCCATCTGTCTCTGCCTCCTGAGTGCTGTCACTGAAGGTGTGTGCCACCTCTGCCTGGCCTCCATAGCTAACCCTGTGGCCGGCTCTGCCCTCTGGTCAGCAGACAGACTTTGTTTGTTGATCACACACAAAATATCACCAGAGGGGAAAGCGGTGGACACTGTGCTTTGCCACCAAACAGGACTTGGCGGCCCCAGTTCCCCTCGGTAAGTCCTGCATCCCAGCGTGGTTGGCTCCTGGCTCTCCTTTTCCCTCTGTGTGCATGTCCTCACTAGTCCCCTCTGGTCCCAGGGCTGTCTCCTGGCAGCTCCTTTGACTCACATTCAGGACTTCTTGGAGGTCTGCTGCTCAGCGACCACTTCCCACCAGTGTGGGGACCGTTCTCAAGACCGTGAAGCCTTGTCCTCCTGGAGGAGGTCAGCAGCCCGTTCTCAGCACACTAGAGGCCTCAAGGCATGGGGTTCTCAGCTTCCTTTTACCCTGTTTGCCATCTGGGAGGGAGACCCCAGGCCCAGCAGCCTCTCCTCTGCCTAGGAGGAGGAGGACTGTGATTGCTGGAGATACCAGAGCTGAGGGGTTGGAGTCTGAGCTGTGGGAGGGGGAGGCCTGTGATTGGTGGAGATACCAGAGCTGAGGGGTTGGAGTCTGAGCTGTGTCTCTCACTGCACCAGACCCCTGCTTCCAGGGATCCTCTCCCCTGCAGAGCTCCTGTACACCTGTGACCTCTGCTGTCCCAATGATGCTGTCCCCCGGCTTCTGTCCTTCAGGCTGTCCCTTCCTGTCGTTATTACTAGGGAGTCTGATGCTCCGTCTCCCCCCCATGATGGACCATCACTAGGAGGGGCCTAGCCCAGAAGGCCACACTGCACTGTAGCTTCCCCAACACCCCGTCCTCCTGGCCAATGAGCTTCAGTGTGGGTTTATTTTATTTTTAACTAAAAAATGGTATCTATTTATTGCCTGGCTAGATGGCTCAGTAGTGAAGAGCACCTGTTACTCATGCAGAAGACCTGGGATCAGTTCCCAGCACCCACATGGCAGCTCTCAGTCCTTCCTGTCCTCTGTTCCAGGGGACCTGATGCCCTCTTCTGACTTGTGTGTGCACCAGGCATAGATACAGGCAGGGGAATTACTCAAGCACATCAAATGAATGAATTTCAACATTTGTAATTGAAATTTAAAATTCCAGTTATTTGTTTATTAATGAGTGAGTGAGAGAATGCTAAAGGACTGAGGTCAGAGGAGAATGAACAGGAGTCAGTTCTCTCCTTCCCCATGTGACTCCTGGATAGTGAACTCAGTCCTCAGTCTTGGTGGAAAGTGTCTCTACCCACTGAACAATCCTCTAGCTTGTGGATTTATTTTCAAATGCCTTTGAAAAGGTATCAGTTAACCAACAGTCACACACAGCTGGAGTGCACTGTGATGTTCTGAAGCATGTGTACATTTTGGAGTGATTATGGTGATTGTCTTATTAACAACTTAGTATAAAATGGCCCTATCCCGTCCTCACTGGCAGCTGCCGCTGTCCGTCTTTCTGCCCTCTGTCTCTCTGTCTGACTGCCTCTGGAGCCTCACTTAGTGGAACCACACAGTGTCTGTCCCTGTGTGGCGGGCTATTGTCACTTGGCACAGTCTCCTCAGATCCGTCCACAGTTCAGCATTTGGTGGATCCTCCCTGTCTGTTCATGCTGACCCAGTCACTGTTTCATTCCGACCATCAGCGTGTGGATAACTGGGTTGTCTCCACCTCTGGATGTTGATGACACTGTTGCTATGGACCTGGAGTCTCATCTGTTGTCCAAGTTGACCTTGAACACTTGGCAATCCTCCTGCCTCACCTTCCAGCGCTGGGATTGTGGGTGTCGGTCACAGTGCCTGGCTGCCTGTTTGGTTTTCCAGGCACTCATGGTTGTGAAGTGGGATCTCACTGCACTTGCTGGCATGTCTGTAACTGGCTGATATCGGGTCTCTCTTGCTCACTAGCCATTGTCTGTCTTCTAAAGACAAGGGATGGACTTTTTGTTGCTTCTGGGTTTCAGAATTATCTTGTATTTGTTTATTCTGGATGAGGGATCGAGTCCAGGGCCCTACACACAGTAGGTCAGCACTGTAATGCCGACCCACAACTCCAGCCTAGGAAGGGGAGGCGTTTCCTGATGCAGAATTTTGTTATGAAGTCAGTCTGGTTGGGCTGTGATGCTCCTGCCTCAGCCTCCTGAGCACTGGGATGACAGGTGCTTTCCTAACATGTCCTGCCTTTGGTGTCTCTTCATCTTTATGTATGTCCTCTGTGTTCATCTCTGAGCAGACAGGAGATTTTCGGCCACTCTCAGGGTGACATTTTTATGGCTGTCCTTTGCTTCACAGTGTTTCAGTTTTTAGCCCAGAGTACGTGTGTGTGTGTGTGTGTGTGTGTGTGTGTGTGTGTGTGTGTGTGTGTGTGTGAGAGAGAGAGAGAGAGAGAGAGAGAGAGAGAGAGAGAGAGAGAGAGAGAGAGAGAGAGTTTTGAGTCACATCTGTGAGAATGTTATCAATTCCTGCATGAAATTTATCACCATCACACTTTGTTCTAAGATTTTGGTGTGGGCTTTCAGGTTAGGTTCAGGACTCAGGTTCAGGGCTGTGCCATGGTAGAACCCCAGGGCTCTGCACGACTTAGAAGACATTCTGTCACTGAGCTTCATACAGCACTGTGCTTTTTGGAGATGGCCTAAGGGAGGGGACCAACCTCATGTGTCTGCATGTGGATGTCCAGTTCTCCCAGCACTGAGTGTTGAAAAGACACTGACCATTGGGGAACACTGCCACCTGCCTGTCCCCAGGGTACCAAGCAGGAGCATCGTCCACACCTAGGATTCAATATGTCCGAGTGGATGCACTTTGTGCCCACCCCACAGAGATACTTTCCTCTGGGGTTCAGCCTCACTCTTCACATGTGTGGTGCAGCCTCAGCACCTCATGTCTCCTCTGTGTCTTTTCCCCAGATCTCCCTCCCACAGTCCAGGATGACTGCACAACAGCAGCTCTGTCCTCCCTACTCCTGCCCTACCAGTGCTCCCACCACCTTTGGCCGTGGGTCCTCCCACCGGGACCCTTCCTGTGGCCCCTCCATCTGCTTTGGCCTTCTTCCCCTCCCATCCCCCTCAAGGCAGCTTCTCCCCTGCACACCCCGTCTGAACCCTCAGGGAGCCTGTGCCCGCCCTGTCACCCGTCACCAGCCCTTCTCCACACTGACCCTCTGTTTCTCAGTCCCTCTCCTTCCTCCCTCCTTCTTACCTTCCTGTGTTGGAACTCGCCTTCATGTCCTTCATCCCCTTGTGTGTTGTGCATCCACAGGAAGTTGAGAACAATAGGACTTTGTGCTGAGCTCCTGTGTGGTCATTTGCTGGGGAAGTGTGGGGGTTGAATAAACACGGCCCCCATAGGCCCACAGGAGTGGCACTATTGGGAGGCATGTCCTTGTTGGAGTAGGTGTGACCTTATTGGAGGGAGCGTGTCACTGGGGGCGGGCTTTGAGGTCTCAGAGGCTCAAGCCATGCCCAGTGTATCACTCTCTTCCTGCTGCCTGGGGATCCAGATGTGAAACTCTCAGCTCCTTCCAACACCATGTCTGCCTTCATTCCACTGTGCTTCCCACTCTGATGATAATGGACCTCTCAATGTGAGCCAGCCCTAATTAAATGTTTTCTTTTATACAAGTTTTAGACCCCAGTCATGGGGTCTCTTCACAGCAACAGAAACTGTGAGTCAGGAAGTGTCCTTCATGCTTTCCTCTTCCCCAGGATCTCACCATCTTCTTTACAAGCTCACAGTGAGGTCCCAGGCTGCAATGGTGCAGTTTTTCACCAAGGCTATTTAGGACTTTAGGGCAAGTCTTCCTGTACCTGACCCTGAGAAAGGCAGGGAGGAGTCCAGTGGAGTGTGGCAGGAACAGGGCTGGCAACTGAGACCCTGGAAACAGACACAGGAGTTGGCACAGGGTGAGAAGGAACTGAGAACGACCCTGTCCAGTGGCCATGTCCTGCAGGAGCACAGAGGAGGTGAGCACAGAGGAGGTGAGCAGAGAGGAGGTGAGGGCAGAGCAGGTGAGCACAAAGGAGGTGAGCATAGAGAAGTTCAGGGCAGAGAGGAGGTGAGAACAGAGGAGGTGAACAGAGAGGAGGTGAGCACAGAGGAGGTGAGCAGAGAGGAGGTGAGCACAGAGCAGGTGAGCACAGAGGAGGTGAGCAGAGAGGAGGTGAGAACAGATGAGATGAGCACAGAGGACGTGAGTGCAGAGGAGGTGAGCGCAGAGGAGGTGAGTGCAGGAGAGAGAGGGCACAGCTTCCTCTGGAAGGGGGTGGATATCAGGACCGGGTCTTCTCATTACATCTAGATGGGACTGGGTAAGGAAGGGGGTGTGAGGGGCTCATTCGCAGGTGACCCCTGCCCTCGCAGGCACAGTGGACAGGAAGTGGACACAGAGGGTGGGCTCTGGACTGCGCTGTTTCACATGAGCAGGAAGAACCATGGGAGAAAGGATGCCTGGGATGCAGAGGTCACTGCTGTCTGGGGGCGGTCTCTCATTCCCTGTGGAGACCTGGGGCTGGGAGGTCACAGAGGACAACTACACCAGAGGCTTCTGGGATTTCTGTATGCCTGGAAGCCCTTCCTCTCCTGTGACCTGGGACCCACAGCTGGATGGTGCTCTTGTCCTCGCCTCAGACCCTGGCTGTGAGAGTCACCAATGACTGGGGTGGAGATGTCACTGGAAGCAAGCCCCACTGTGGCTCTGTGCAGGGACAGCTGTGTAGAAGACTCCAGAAATACTTCCGCTCTTGGACAAGTTTCCAGTGCAGAGCAGGTGACCTCCCAATCCCTGGAATCCAGCTAAGCAATCCTCCCCTGCTCAGTGGGATCCTTGTGAGCTCTGAGAGGGTTTGCATCACATCTATGAAAACCAGCAGCTGAAGATTCTCAGGTCCAGGGTAAGAACCTGAGGCATCTGGACCTAGGAGGTGAGGCTCAGCCAGAGCAGAGGCTGCTGGGCCAGGGTCCTGGCCCCCTCCCTGCAGACTGTCCTTCAGGGAGAGCCCTCAGCTGTCCTCACAGACATTCATACCTTTCTTCAGAAGCACAGGGGGGGGGCACTGGGAGGCCTCCTGCCTGTCCTGTGGGGTCAAGAATTAGAGTGAGGACACACTGGAAGAGGGGCTGGGTGGGTCACTGAGGCGTTCTGCAGGCCGCAGAGGGGAGAAGACCGAGGCAGTTGACTGCCTCCTTAGAGAGAATCTGGGGTCACCATGCATCTCATCAGCTCTGCCTTCTCCAGAGTCCCCAGCAGGGAACGGGACCCGCAGTGTGGCCTTGGAGGGAACTGTCCATCTCCCATGCTTGGCTTCAGCCTCTGTTGTAAAATGTCTCTCTGACTGGGCTCTGGAGGGGTCACCCCTGAGCATGGACACCCAGAGTCTCAGGAGGTCTGCCCTATGGGAGTGGGACCCACAAGTCATGGGTGACAATCAGGATTCACAGGAGAAGAGGGAGGGTCAGCTGCCATGTGGAACTCAGCAGGGTCAGCAGGGAGGTTGATTTTGTGGGGTAACTCACAAGTGAAGGGATAGGTTACAGGGTCTGGGAAAGGTGTAGCACAGTCCAGAGGTGTTCTCTGAGGAACTCTGCTCGGTCTACTTCCAGCATTCATGGTCCAGGAACCAAGAGAGCTCCCCCATCTGGATCTTGGGTCTTCAGGGGTCCTTTCCAGCTCCACCTTCTAGGCGTGACAGTTACCAAAGCCTCAAAGGGGGTCTATTTCCAGGTCAAAGCTGGAATGGCTACCTACTACAATCAGATTGGGTTTTTCATGATGGCCTTGAATCCCAGCATTTGGGAGGCAGAGACAGGTGCATCTCTGTGAGTCTGAGGCCAGCCTGATCTACACAGAGTTCCAGGTGTCAACAACAATTTCTGCAAAGAAGCTGTGTCTGCAAAGCCTGATTGGTTAGACCTGCAGTGATGTGGAGAGGTTGGGATGATGCAGGTCCAGAGGCTAATTATCTTATCTTGGACTAGCCTCAGACTCCTGAAGAGCCATTTCTTGCCCACCTCTGAGTGGAAACTAACACCCAATGACTAATAGATAAAAACTTTTGAAATCTATTAACTTAGTGGCCACTGACTTATACTAGTCCCAAAACTAAGACTGTCACCAAATAGCATCTGAGGCCTGTAGGAGGGAATTCTTCCTCTTGCTGTAACCACCTCTCATATTTCTGCCATTGTGTTTGAACAGTATCTTGATCTGTGACTTTCTTTGTTCTGCTACTAGGAAAACTTCATGCAACTGCCTCCATGTTGGAACATGGAGTTTGGGGTGACCTAAATCCATGGTCACTCAAACATGGCTCTGATGTTTTTCTATTGGCTTAGTGGCTGCACATGAATCTACTGATATTTTAATTATTGTCTGCGACCCCTCAGCCCCTCAGTCAGTTCCCTCCTGGCCATTCAGGACACGGCCTGATGGGGCTAGGTTTCCGATATGTAGGTTTAAATTAAACCTCTATTGTTCTATTTATCAATAAGACTCAGGAATCAAAGGCTGGGGTGAAAACCTGCTAGTTCAGAGAGGCTGAGTAGCAACTAGGACTCTTCCCTCTTCCCAGACCCTAGAGAAGCTCAAACTCCAGTCCCTGCCCTTTCCTTCCTGTAAGTCTTTTCTATCCAATTTGCTGGCTTCTCTATGGCCAGTTCTTGTCAAGTAGTCCCTGGTTTCACCCTGATTCAAGGTATAACTTTATTGGGTGGTCTCAGAAATGTCAGAGTGCGATCAAAATACCCCACAACATGGCTCTACAATAAACAATGTGTTATTCCCTTTGATGCCAGAGCTGTGTGTTTGGATGACACAGGCCAGTCAGGGCTGCCCTGTGAGACTCTGTGGAAAGAAAACAAAATGGGGGAAGCTGGAGTGGCCTCTCCAGCGCCCTTCACCTCTGAAAGTGTTGAGTTCCCTTTTCTTCTGTCCGTTATCACCCTCTGAGCATCACAGGGAACAGTGTTGCCAGCTTCCAAGAGTAAACTGTGGGGCAGGTTAACACAGGACTGAGGCCCGACTTGCTCTGTGACAGGAACAAAGTGCTGTTTCCTCAGTCAGTGGCTTCCCTAAGGGAACCCACAACAGAGTGAACATGGCAGCTCCCTCTTCAGTGCCAGGCTGGGTGGAGGGCACTGCTGGTCAAGATCTGGTCAGAGCCAGCTTCCCAGACCTGCAGAAGGTCCTTCTGTGGAAGCCACAATTCCTGGATGGGGAGAACTTGGTGTGGTAACTCTGTTTCTCTCTATCTTTCTACCCAGACCCCACCCCTGTACTTTGTAGACCAGGCTGGCCTTGAACTCAGAAAGATCCACCTTCCTCTGCCTCCTGAGTCCTGGGATTAAGGCCTGCACCACTGTGCCTGGCCATGACTGGGTCTGGTCACTGGTTTGTGCTTTAACTAAAAAGGCCTCACCGAGGGCAGGAGGAGCCAACTGTGTACAAGTCAGAAACTCGTCTGGCCCTCCATAGCTGTCCTTTCTCTCTGTCAAATGCACTTGGATGCTCCTTGGACCTTCTGAGGGCCCTGTTCTGAGGTGACATCTATCCTAGGGGAACCTGTGGGAGGATTCCTTCAGGGAGTCCCTGGGAGAACTCTGGTCAGGGCCAGAGCCATTGCTGCCCTCTGCTGCCCTCTTGTGACTGTTTGAGGTAATGCACTTGCTGCACACACCTGACCCCCTGAGTGTCATCCTGGGACCCACATGTGGGAAGGAGAGAACCAACTACCAAGTTGTCCTCTGACCTCCATACATGTGCCACAGCACGCGTGTACCCTGCCCCCACACTACACACAAAAATAGTTTGTTTTAAAGAAGAAACAAAATAAAACCCTGATGACCAGAGAGGCCACTTTGCTTGAGAGTATGTATTCAGTGTCTGCAGTCAGGTGACTCCAACAGTCTGTAATGCCATGTTCTAGCCTGCAAGGGTGATGCATTCTCAGACACACACCCACACAGGCTCATATATGCATATAATTAAACAATATGATCCAGGCATGGTGGTACACACCTTTAATCTCAGCACTCAGGAGACAGAGGCAGACACAGATCCCTGTGAGTTTGAGGCCAGCCTTGTCTACATAGTAAGTTCCAGTCCAGCCTGTGCTAAATAGTGAGACCCTGTCTCAAAAAGAAAATAATTCATTAAACTATCAAATGCCTCTCACAGTTACACTCACCCCATTCTCTCCTGTACCCATCACTCCCTCAGTTCCTCATCAGTTCTCAAAGACTGTGACTATGATGTCACCTCCCTCTGTCTTCTCCAGCACAAACTATGTCCTCAGAGTCTCCACCTTTGTCCCTCTGCCTGAGAACCCACCCACCCTGCATCTAGTGGACATCTCAGCCCAGCGTCACCTACTGAGGCCTCCACGACCCTCCTCCTGTATCCCTGACAGTCTTCTTCTCCTTCACCCATGGCGACTCTGTCTTCCTTCAGGACAGTCTGCAGCTCTGCCTGCTGCTCCACCCCTCCCTCTCACACCCAGAGTTAGTCCAGGGGGAAGAGCTGTGATGTCACCTGCAGAGTGGACCCAGGATGCCTGACTTCCCATCCCCCATCTCACAGGGGAGGAGAGTGCAGTGAGCAGCAGAGCAGGACTCTGCTTCCCCAGGACCCACTGCCTGCCTGGCTCCTCCCCTGCTAGAGTTCCCTCCAGCAGATCCTGTCAGGAGAGAAGTTGTGCCTCTGTCCCCTTCTGCTCAACTGCTCTAACTCCCTGTCACACTGTGAGGACAGGTCTGTGTTGTGTGACAGACTTTCCCTGGTAACACACACACATGTCCATTCACCTCAGATAGAGAACTCAGGGCTGACAAGGTAACCATTGCATCAATGTCCAGCTTGGTGAACCAGGGAGGTTTTACTGGGGTCACCAAGAGGAGTGTGGGGGAGGTGTTACTCACAGGACCAGGAATAACTCACAGTTCATGGCATCACTCAAAGCCCACCCCAATGCAGGAAGTGACTCATGAACTTCCTCCCTGCAGTCCTCTGCACAGCTTCCAGGCAGCTGGAAGGTCAGGGAATTCCCTCCACAGCTGGATGGTCATTGGCTCCCCCAGAGCATGTTACTCCTTTCCATACTGCTGGGGAGGAATTCTAGAGAGTTGTCAGTTTCTTTATATAAAATTATTTTACTTTACATGTATGAGTATTTATTATATATGTATGTCCGTGCACCATGTGTGTGCAGTGCCCGCTGAGGTAAGGGAAGAGCTTGAATTCCTGGAACTGGAGTCACAGACAACAGTGAGCAGTCATGTGGGTGCTGGGAGTCAAACCCTGTGCTCTGGAGGAGCAGACAGTGCTCTTCCCCAAGGAGCCATCTCTCAAGACCCTCTTCCAACTTGCTGTTCTCTGAGAAATGTGACCTTTTGTCACCTCCCGAGTGTCATGGGCCTCCCTGTCCCTCCAAGAGGGAATGTTTCAACTCAGAAAAAACTGCTATGAAACAGTTGGACATTTCCAGCATTCCAGTCCTCATGGTATACAGACTGTGATCTGCTCCAGGCCTCTGCTTCCTTATACTCAGATCACACAGCCATGCTCCTGCCTCAGAGCATCTGATGGCATGATCCACAGCCTGGAAGGAACCTGGTTCAGTAGCCTTGAGAATGATTTCTTCTTCTCCTTCTTTCCTTCTCCTTCTCCTCCTCCTTCTCCTTCTCTTTCTCCTTTTCTCCTTCTCCTCCTCTTCCTCCTCCTTCTCCTTCTCTTTCTCCTTTTCTCCTTCTCCTCCTCTTCCTCCTCCTTCTCCTTCTCTTTCTCCTTTTCTCCTTCTCCTCCTCTTCCTCCTGCTTCTTTTTACTCTTACTCTTGTTCTTATTCTTCTTCTTTTTCCACCAGAGAGCCTTCATTCAGGAACTGAAGGAAGCAGATGCAGAGATCCATAGCCAAGCACTGGGCCGAGTTCCATGAGTCCTATTGAAGAGAGGGAGGAGGGATTGTAGGAGCCATCAAGGTCAAGGTCATGACAGGGGAACCCACAGAGACAGCTGACCTGAGCTCATGGACTCTGGCCTGACAGCTAAGGGGACTGCATGGGACTGACCTAGGCCCTCTGCATGTGTGTGATAGTTGTGTACCTTGGTCTGTTTGTGGGGCTCCTAGCTGTGAGATCAGTACCTGTCCCTGGCACTTGAGCTGGCTTTTGGGAATCCATTACCCATGCTGGGTCACCTCACCCATCCTTGATGCATGGGGAGGAGCTTGGTCCTGCCTCAACCTGACGTGTCATGCTTCGTTGACTCCCATGGGAGGCCTGCGTCTTGCTGGATGGAACAGAGGAGGAGTGGATGGTGGTAGGGAATGGGAGGAGAGGAGGGAGGGGAAACTGTGGTTGGTATTTAAAATAAAGAAAACGTTTAATAAATTATTATAATTATAATTATTATTATTATTGGTTTTTCAAGACAGGGTTTCTCTGTATAGTTTTGGTACCTGTCCGGGATCTCACTCTGTAGACCCGGCTAGCCTCTAACTCACAGAGGTCCACCTGGCTCTGCCTCCCGAGTGCTGGAATTAAAGGCGTGTGCCACCACCACCCATCAAATTATTATCTTTTATTTATTCTTCTTTCATACAATAAATGCCAACCAGAGTGTTCCCCCTCCAAGTCCCCCATCCTCTCCCATTTCCTTCATGGCTAAGGATGTTGAATATTTCTTCTTTTTATATAAAATTTATTTTATTTTACATCCCAGCTGCAGTTTCCCCTCCTCCTCTCCTCCCATCCCTCCCCCACCCCTGTGTTCCCATCCCCAATACACTCCTCCTCCATTTCTGTTTAGGTAAGCACATGTCTCCCATTGGTATCAACAAAACATCACATATCAAGTCACAGAAAGACTAAGCCCCTCCCCACATATTGAGTCTGGGCAAGGTGACCCAGTATGGGGAGTAGCATCCCAAAAGTCAGTAAAAGAGGTGAAAACAGCCCCTGCTCCCACTGTTAGGAGTCCCACAAGAAGACCAAGCTACACAACTATCACATGTAAGCAGAGTGCCTAGGTCAGTCCCATGCAGGCTCCCTGGTTGTCATTCAGTCTCTGTGAACCCCTATGAGCCTAGGTTCATTGATTCTGTGAGTTTTCTTGGGTGTCCTTGACCCCCAGGCTCCTATAATTCTTTCTCCTCCTCTTCTGTAGGAGTCTCCAAACTCCACCTAATGTTTGGCTGTGGGTCTGCATCCATTTCCATCAGCTGGTGGATGGAGCCTCTCTAATGACAATTGGGCTAGGCACCAATCTGGTCACAAGACAGCCAGTTCAGGTTATGTATCGCTATTGATAGGAGTCTTGCTGGGGTCATTCTTTGGATTCCTGGGAGATTCCCTTGCACCAGGCTTTTTACCTGACCCTGAAATGTCCCCCCTTTCTAGTAGTCTCTTTCAGTACTCTCCCCACCCTGTCCCCCAACCTGATCCCTCAAGTTCCCCGCCCTACCTGCCCCTAGTCCACTCACGAAATCTCTATTTCCCTTTCCTAGGGGGATCCAGGTGTCCCCCATGAACCCTCTTTGTTACTTAGTCTCTTTGAGTCTGTGGATTGTAGCCTAGTTATCCTTCATTTTACAGCTAATATCCACTTACGAGTGAGTCCATGTCATCTTTGTCTTTCATGGTCTGGTTACCTCACTCAGGATGATTTTTCTAGTTCCATCCATTTGCCTTCAAATTTCCTGGTCTTCTTGTAAATATACCACATTTTCTTTATACATTCACAGTTGAGGGACATCTAGTTTGTTTCCAGGTTCTGGCTGTTACAAATAAAGCTGCTATGAACACAGTTGAGCAAGTGTCCTTGTAGGATGATTGTGTGTTCCTTGGATAATTGCCTAAGAGTGGTATAGCTGGGTATTGTGATAGATTGTTTGCCAGTTTTCTGAAAAACCACCACACTGACTTCCAAAGTGGCTTCACAAGTTTACACTCCCGCCAGCAATGGAATTTACACTCTTCTCCAGCATGAGCTGTCACTTGTGTTTTTGATCATAGCCATCCTGACAGGTGTAAGATGGAATCTCAGAGTCGTTTTGATTTGTATTTCCTGATGGTGAAGGACGATGATGTACTCCATTTTTAATTGGATTTTTATTTGGTTAGTTGATATCTAGTTTCTTAAGTTCTTGATTTAGTTTGAAAATCAGTCCTCTGTGGAATGTGGGGTTGGTGAGGATATTTCCCAATCAGTAGGCTGCTGTTTTGTTGTATTGACAGTGTCCTTTGCCTTAGAAAAACTTTTCAGCCGGGCGGTGGTGGCGCACGCCTTTAATCCCAGCACTCAGGAGGCAGAGCCAGGCGGATCTCTGTGAGTTCAAGGCCAGCCTGGGCTACCAAGTGAGTTCCAGGAAAGGCGCAAAGGTACACAGAGAAACCCTGTTTCGAAAAACAAACAAACAAACAAAACTTTTCAGTTTCAGGAGGTCCCATTTATTAATTGTTGATCTTAGTGCCTCTGCTATTGGTGTTCTGTTCAGGAAGCTGTCTCCTGTGCCAATGTTGTTGAACATTTCTTTAAATGCTTCTTGTCCATTTGAAATTCTTTTGTTGAGAATTCTCTGTTTAGATCTGTACACCATTTTTTAATTGGATTGTGATTTGGCTATCAGTGTTTTCTTTAGGATGTTATCTCCTGTATTGATGTGTTCAAGGCTTTTCCCTACTTTCTCTTCTGTCAGGTTCAGTGTATCAGGATTTGAGGTCTTTGAACTCCTTGGACTTGGTTTTGTGCTGGGTAATACGTACATATCTATTTGCATTCTACCACATGCAGACATCCAGCTAGACCAGCAACAAATGTTGAAGATGATTTCTTTTATCTGTTGTGTAATTTTTTGGCTTCTTTCTCAAAAATCAGGTGTCCATAGGTGTGTGGCTGTATGTCTGGGTCTTTGATTCAATTCCATTGATCAACATGTCCGTTTTTATGCCAATACCATGCACTAAAGCTCTGTAGTGGAGCTTGAAATCAGGGATTGTGAAACCCCCTGAAGTTCTTTTATTATTCAGGATTGATTTAGCTATCCTGGGTTTGTTGCTTTTCCATATGAAGTTGAGCCTTTTCCTTTCAAGGACCATAAAAAAATTTGATGGGGATGGTGTTGAATCTGTGGATTGCTTTTGGTAAGATGGCTATTTTTACTATGTTAATCCTACAGATACATGAGGATGGGAGATCTTTCCATCTTCTGATATCTTCTTTAATTTCTTTCTTCAGAGACTTGAAGTTTTGCCATACAAGTCTTTCACTTGCCTGGTTTAGTTACCCCAAGATATTTATATTGTTGGTGGCTATTGTGAAGGACATTGTTTCCTTGATTTCTTTCTCAGTGTGTTTATCATTTGTATTTAGGAGGCCTACTGATATTTTTTGAGTAATCTTGTATCCAGCCATATCACTGAAGGTGTTTATCAGCTGTAGGAGTTCCCTGGTAGAATGTTTGGGATTCTCTTATGTATACCATGATATCATATGCAAATAAAGATACTTTGATTTCTTCCTTCCTTCCTTTCTTTTTCTTTTCTTTTCTTTTCTTTCTTTCTTTCTTTCTTTCTTTCTTTCTTTCTTTCTTTCTTTCTTTCTTTCTTTCTTTCTTTCTTTTGTTGTTGTATTTCGAGACAGGGTTCCTCTGTGTAGTTTTGGTGCCTGTCCTGAATCTCGCTCTGTAAACCAAGATGGCCTCGAACTTACAGAGATCTGTCTGGCTCTGCCTCCTGGGTGCTGGGATTAAAGGCGTGCGCCACTGCTGCCCGGCAACTTCTTCCTTTCTTAAAGAAATTGAAGGAATAAAAAAAAATAGAGGAAATGAGTAAATCCCTTAATGAAAGTAAGGAAAACCAAGGAAAAACAAACAAACAGTTGAAGGAAGCAAATAAAAGTGTTCAAGATCTGAAAATGGAAACGGAAGCAATAAAGAAAACACCAACTGAGAGAGTTCTGGAGATGGAAAATCTGGGTAAGTAACAGGGACTACAGATGCTTCACCAACAGAATGCAAGGAATGGAGGAGAGAATCTCAGGCATTGAAGATACAGTAGAATAGATAGACACGTCGGTCAAAGAAAACGTTCAATCTAAAACAAAACATTCAACCCAAAATATCCAGGAAATCTGGAACACTATGAAAGACCAAACCTAAGGATAATAGGAATAGAAATGAGGAAAAAACCCAGTTCAAAGGCCCAGAAAATATTTCCAACAAAATAATAGAAAGTTTTCCTGACCAAAGAAGGAGAAGTCTACAAAGATACAAACAGATTGGATCAGAAGGAAGTACCACGGCCACATAATAATCAAAACACCAAACATACAGAACAAAGAAAGAGTATCAAAAGCTTAAGGGAAAAAGAACAAGTAACATAAATGCAGACCTATTTGGATTACCTCTGCCTTTCAGTGGAAACTCTAAAATCCAGAAGGGCCTGGACAGATGTGCTGCAGACTCTAAGAGACCACAGATGCCAGCCCAGACTACTATACCCAGCAAAACTTTCAATTATAATGGCCCAAGGGAAAAAAAAGATATTTTTTGACAAAGTCAATTTTTTTTAAAGATTTATTTATTCATTATGTATACAGTGTTTTGCCTGCTTATATGACTGCAGGCCAGAAGAGGGCACCAGATCTCATTACAGATGGTTGTGAGCCACCATGTGGTTGCTGGGAATTAGAACTCAGGACCTTTGGAAGAGCAAGCAGTGCTCTTAACCTCTGAGCCATCTCTCCAGCCCAGCAAACTCAGTTTTAAACAGTATCTATCTACAATTTCAGCCCTATAGAAGGTGCTAGAAGGAAAACTCCAACACATGCGGGTCAATTACACCCACAAAAACACCGGAAATAAATGATTTCACAGTAGCAAAACCAAAGACAGGAAACATACACACACACCACCACCACCACCACCACCAACAACAACAACAAGAAAATAACAGGAATTAGCAATCATTGGTCATTGACATCTCTCAATATAAACCGATTCAATTCTCCAATAAAAAGACACAGACTAACAGAATGGATGCAAAAACAGGATCCATCCTTCTGCTGCATACAAGAAACACACTTTAACACTAAAGATAGGCATTACCTCAGAGTAAACATTTGGAAAAACAGATTCCAAGAAAATGGATTCAAGAAGCAAGCTGGTGTAGCCACTTCGATACCTAACAAATAGATTTCATCCAAAATTAATCAAAAAAGATAGGGAAGAACACTTCATATTCATCAAAGGAAAAATCCACCAAGATGATGTTTCAATTCATAACATCTATGCCCTGAACACAGGGGCACCCACGTTTATAAAAGAAACATTACTAAAGCATAAACCATACATTGACCCTCACACATTGATAGTGGAGACTTCAGTAGACCCCACTCTCACCAGTGGACAGGTCAACCAGACAAACACTAAACAGAGAAGTACTGGAGCTAACAGACATTATAAACCAAATGGACCTAGCAGATATCTACAAAATATTCTATCCAAACACAAAAGAATACACCTTCTTCTCAGCACCTCATGGAACTTTCTCCAAAATTGATCACATACCATGACACAAAGTAAGTCTCAACAGATACAAGAAAATTGAAATAATCCTCTCTAAATGAATAGACCTCCACTGGTTAAAGCTGGATTTCAACAACAGAAAATACAGAAAGTCTACAAACTCATGGAAACTGAACAGCTCTCTAATGGATGACTACTGGGTTAAGACAGGAATAAAGAAAGAAATGAAATGAAAGACTTTCTAGAATTCAATGATAATTAGTGTACAACATACTCAAACTTATGGGACACAATGAAAGTGGTGCTAAGAGGAATGTTCATAGCACTAAGTGCCTACATAGAATAATTGGAGAGATCTCATACTAGCAACTTAACAGCACACATGAAAGTTCTAGAACATAAAAAGCAAGCACACACAAGAAGAGTAGTTCACAAGAAATAATCAAACTGAGGGCTGATATCTATAAAATAGAAACAAACAGAACAACACAAAGAATCAATGAAACAAAGAGTTGGTTTTTTGAGAAGGTCAACAAGGTAGACAAACCTTTATCCAAGTTAAGTAGAAGTCACAGAGAGAATATCCAAATTAGTAAAATCAGAAATGAAAAGGGTATATAACAACAGACACCAAGGAAATTCAAGAATCATTAGGTTGTAGACAGAAGTTTCTGTCCTGCCACCAACTCCCAAATACCCAGCAGCAGTTTCCCAATTAATTGACTCAGAGGGTTAATATAAATTATAAATGCTAGGCCAGTAGCTCAGGCTTATTACTAACTAGCTCTTACATTTAAATTAACCCATAATTCTTATCCATTTAGCCTTGTGGCTTGGTACCTTTTCTCAGTATGGCGTTCTCATCTTGCTTCCTCTGTGTCTGGCTGGTGACTCCTGACTCTGCTCTTCCTCTTTCCAGCATTTTTAGTTTGGCTTTCCCATCTGACTTCCTGCCCAGTTACTGGGCTGTCAGCTTTCTATTAACCAATGAAAGTAATACATACTCATAGTGTAGAAAAGGATTATTCCACAGCATTATGTCATACTTTAAATATCTGTACTCCCCAAATATGTAAAATCCAAATGAAATAGCAATTTTCTTGATAAATACCACTTGCCAAAGTTAAATCAAGATCAGATAGACAACTTAAATAGACCTAGAATCCCTAAGGAAATAGAAGCAGTCTTTAAAAGTCTACCAACAAAAAAAGGTCCAGGGTCAGACATTTTTAGCCCAGAATTCTACCAGATATTAAAAAGAATTGCTTCCAATACTCCTCAAATTATTCCACAAAATAGAAACAGAAGGTACAAGCAAAATACATTTTATAGGACCACAGCCACACTGATAACCAAACCACACAAATATTCAACACAGAAAGTGAATTACTGATCATTTTCCCTTATGAACATAGATGCAAAAATACTCAACAAAATACTTGCATATAAACAAGCTGTAAGAAAAAAAAACATATGATCATCTCTTTAGATGCTAAAAAAAAGCCTTTGACAAAATCCAACACCCCTTCATGATAAAAATCTTGGAGCGATCAGGGATACAAAAAACATACCTAAACATAATCAAAGCAATTCACAGTAAACCTACAGCCAACATCAAATTAAATGGAGAGAAACTCAAAGCAATTCCACTAAAATCAGGAACAAGACAGGGCTGTCTACTCTGTCCATACCTGTTCACTTTGGACTGGAAGTTCCAACTAGAGAAATCAGACAACTGAAGGAGATGAAGGGGATACAAATTAGACAGGAAGAAGTCCAAGACTGATTTTATAGGATCTTCAAATCTTTCCTCAGATGTCACGCCATGAAACGTCACGGATCCTGGTCGCGCGAGACGCCTTGACCCAAAAATGGCTATCTTGACCTGGAACTGGCTAGGCGGAAGTGTCTGCCTGGCATATGCAAACACGCCCGACCGTGGGGGCGTGTTGTGAACCCTTCACCAGGTCCCATCATACTGAGGTCAGAGTCACCTGAGCTTCCCCTCAGCAAATCCTCCCTCCCTCTCCAACTACCTTTCTGTCTTTGATCCATAATCTTATTTATTTTTTTATTCATTCATCAAACATTTATTGGGCATTAATGTCTGCTAGGTCCCAGGCACTGGAAGTCACCATCCCTCACAAGACAAAGATGGCTGCATCATGACAGAGATTGTCACCTTCTTGGTCTTCAAACATCTCAGCTAAGGTTCCTGGAGCTCCTGACTGGAGGTCACAAACCTAGAAGAGAAAACTACAGGGCCAGAACCTGCAGCAGGGGTGAAGTAATTTCCATCTCTGGTGTTCCCACAATCTATTTTATAAGAGGTTCATTAATTGTATGTCTATGAGTATTTTTCTTGGCTGTATGTGTTCGTACCATGTGCCTATCTGGTGTCCACAGGGGCAGTGGAAGCCATGGAACAGGAGTTATGGACAGTGTGAGCCATGGTGCAGGTGCTGGGATCTGAACCCGGGTCCTCTGCAGGAGCAGCAAGTGCTCTCAACCCCTCAGCCATCTCTTCAGTCCCTGGATTATGTCTTTTATTTTCTTTGATTATTAAAAACTTTTTTCATTCATTTTAACACCAGTCAAAGATCCCCCTTTTCCCTCTGCCCACCCACCCTGCCTCCTCCTCCTCCCAACCCTGACTCCCACCCACAAGAAGGCAAGCCTTCCTTTTAAATAAACTTAGTTCTACAATAGACTCACCCTGAAAATCCCTGAGTCACCACTGGGGGCAGCACCAGGATTCCCAGAGTCGGAGGGAGAGGGGACCTTGGGCAGAACACAGATCCAACAGGACAGACTGAGATGAGACCCTGTGGATCCCTCCTCTCTGCCCATCCTACAACCCGGGTTAGATTCTGAAAGATGGGGAAGGAGAGAACCTCAGGGAGGGGCCTGGAAGGAGGCAGGAGCCCAGAAGACTGAAGTTCATCTCCTCAACCCACAGTCTCCTGAGTGTAGAGGCTTGGTTGGGCCTTGATGGGACAAGGATGGACAAACACCTCTTAATGCTGTCACTCAGGGACCCCAAGGGATAAGGAGGCAAAGACCACTCACAGGAACAAGAACAGGCCTAGTCCTCCATACAAACTAAAAAGACAAGAAATAAACAGAGAAGGCGGGGTGAAGAGCCATGGCTAGGTCAGAGCCCAGGCTGACCTGTCACAGCAGCCCTGGCTGCTCACAATCCTGGGGACAGGACAAGGCTCTGTCATCCCAGTGTACCTGTGATCACAGACTCTCAGCATGTGGTTCAAGTGATGAAGAGAACAGAGCCAGGAGGTGACAGAGCTGAGGAGTGACCATGTCACAGCCAACAATGGACTGAACTCCACCTGGGCACAGTCATGTTCACACTCAGCTCCCACAGCCTCATCTTGTCCACCAGATACACAAAGCATAATGAACACAGATTCTGGAAGGTTCTCCATGCTGCCATTTATTTCCTCCACAAGCTCTAAGTATTTCAATCATTTAATTTACCCGCCAATCCACCTGTCAGATCAAGGACGTGAACAACCAAGTTCACATTCAGATTCTTATTTTCAGTGGGGAGTCAGGGGTTGCAGCTCAGGGCAGCATGGAGGTGACAGGATGGAGATGTCCCCTCCTGCCTGCTGGACCAGGAAGGTTGGCTGTGGAAGGGAACACAGGCAGTGCAGGGACAGGGTCCTGGTGTGCAGGGGGCCTGGGCTCCCCAGTTCTTCACATTGAGCCCACAGGGTCACAGGGAACATCAGACACTGTTGCTGAGAGTGAACTGAGGGGCTCAGGACGTCACAGGAGAGACCTGAGCACATCTCTGTCACTCTGTCAGGACAGGCAGCTGTCTTCACGCTACAAACAAGAGTCATGAACAATCACTGTGAAGACAACATCCCAACACCCACCACTCACTCAGAGGTAATTCTGGGAGTCCATGCAACCCAATCATGTCCACTTTACCCCTCCCCAAATCAGTCCCCAGAGTGTCACCTTTACAGTCCGGGAGAGACACATCAGAGCTCTGGGCACTGTCCCTGCCTAGGGTAAAATTATATATAGTCATAGGAAGATGAAAACATGGCCTTTAGAAGATTTCACTGGAGGAGGTATTATGGGTTGGCAGAGCTCCCCAAATAGTCAAACTTCACCCCAAGGGCCTCAGGGACAATCCCGCTCCCCACACTTACCTGAAGGGGGAGCATAGTTCCCTCTCTTTCCGCCTGTGAGGAGAAAAGCTGTGAGAGACCAGGGAAGACCCGACCCTAGGAAGTTTCCAGAACTGACAGCAGACCCAGGTCAGAGACAGGAGCAATGAGGGGTGTGAATGTTTCCCATTAGTGAGCCAGAGCACACTTCTAAAAGGGGCTGAGAGAGAACCAGACCTGCCCTTTCCTACCTGTGTTTCTCCTCCTCATCTTCACAACAGCCAACACAGCTCCAGTGATCACAGCTCCGATATGACGACAGCTTTAATGATGGCCACAGCTCCAGTGAGAACCAGAACAGCAATGATTGCCATGATGGAGACAGTGGACTGAGGAGGCTCTGGAAGGGAAGGACAGGAGGGGAAGGTGTGGGTCATGACCCCAGGTCTCAGCCTTGACCCTGATCAGGGTCTATAGAAGGTTCCAGCTTCCCCTGACCCCAGCTCTGCACCCACACCCTCCTTACCCCATCTCAGGGTGAGGGGCTCAGGAAGACCCTCATGGTGCACATGGCATGTGTATCTCTGCTCCTCCCCGGAAGGCACCACCACAGCTGCCCACTTCTGGAAGGTTCCATCCCCAGAAGGTCTGGTCTCCACCAGCTCCATGTCCTGAGTCTGTTCCTCCCCATCCCTCTGCCAGGTCATGGAGATATTAGCAGGGTAGAAGCCCAGGGCCCAGCACCTCAGGGTGATGTCTCCTTTCAGTGTGGGGTGATGGGTCACATGTGTCTTTGGGGGATCTGTGAGGACGAATTAATAAATCCCTCAATTAACAAGATAAACTGAAATCTGCAAAGACAAATTTAAACCAATGATGACACTAAACTGTGTCTGTTTGTACAATTCTGTCATCACACTAGTGACCTCAGGGAGAGCTGGTCCCCTCATCACAGAACTGCACATTTACGCTGACCAGCATAACTGTCTGTCCAGTGAACAGCCATCACCAAGGTGTACAGCAGAAATGTGGTGAACCTCTGACACTCAGCCAGAGAAAATGACTCCCCAAGCCCTGCCTCTGGGGGACAAGACACAAGGTATTGTCACCAGGAGCCCTGGAAGTGTGCTGTGGAGCCCAGGGCAGCACTCCCTGGGACACAGCGGTGCTCACAGGGGTGTGTGGATCATCCCTGTCACTCCTGTCCTGGAGCTGCAGAAGACCCTGTCTCTGAGGAAGTTCAATTCCTAATCCACTGGGACAACACTGTGACTTGTTGGGGCCAAGTGAGGAGGAGGAGGCTCTGGATGTTCATATGGCAGAAAACAGTCTAAGGTCACAGGAACCTTTCGAGTGTAAAGGAAACACTGACTTGTCTAATTATCCAGATTAGCAGTTCCCCCTGGCTCCTGTGGAGACTGATACGAGGGGGAGAGAGAAACAGTATCACCCCAGTGAGGGGGGAAAAACTGACTAAAAGCAAAATGACAACTTAAAAAAAAAAGAAAAAAGTAAGGAAGAAAAAAAAAAAAAGCTCTCCACAATTTAGTATTTGTCCAGGGCACCCCATAAGTGCTCAGGTGGCCATTCTGGGAATAGACGTATTTGGAGTGTGAGGGATGCAATCTCACCCACAGGAATCTGGGAGAATGTATTCTTTGGAAGGTTCTAGAAACTGTGGAACCAGCCTAGGGTAGGGGCGTCCATGTCTCCCATCAGGTAAAGGAGACTTCCGGTCTGGCGTGGAAGGCTGACACACTCAGATGACAGGACTCAGTTTCCACAGACCCTGGTGTGGGCAGAGACCCCGGCCTGGAGAGGCCATGGCTGACAGCGACTGCAGACTGCAGGAGCCACTGTGGTTAGTTCGGGATCTCCTCTCCCTCCTCTGAGACAGATTTGCAGCTGTCCAGGGAGAAGGCTGAGCCTGGGGATCAGTGCGGTCCCTGCCATGCTGGATCAGGAGACCCAGGGACACTGTCTGCCCTGAGACAGGGGCATGACCCCAGCTGAGGGTTTCTTCTTCCCCAGGACTGAGCCCAGCCCAGGGCAGAGGGAGGGGCTGCCCGCGGCCCTGCACCTGTGCGCTGCAGCGCGTCCTTCCCGATCTCCAGGTATCTGCGCAGCCACTCCACGCACTCGCCCTCCAGGTAGGCCCTGTGTCTCTCTGCCTCACCACCCTGCTCCCACTTGCGCCGGGTGATCTGCGCGGCCGTGTCCGCCGCCGTCCACGTCGTCAGGTCGTCGTTCAGGGCGATGTAATCGCGGCCGTCGTAGGCGTCCTGACTGTACCCGCGGAGGAGGCGCCCGTCCGACCCCACATCACAGCCGTACATACGCTGGATGGTGTGAGAACCTGTGGGGACCCCGCGGTCAGCCCCGCCCACCCGAGGTCAACCCTGCTCACCGCGATCAGCCCCGCCCCTCGGTCCCGCCCACCCGCGGACTCCCCTAAACCGAAAGGGAAACCGGGTCCCGGTCCCCGACTCTCCTCCCGAACCTCGGACCCGGGACTCCGGGCGACTCCGGCCCGGACGTAGGGACGTGGAGGGGTCGTGACCTCCGACCCGCGTCACTCACCGCCCTCGCTCTGGTTGTAGTAGCCCAGCAGGATCCTCAGGTTCTCTCGGAAAGTCTGCTCGCTGGTCTGGGCTCTCCGTGTGTTCCTCCTCCCAATACTCCGGCCCCTCCCGCTCCACCCACGGCGCCCGCGGCTCATATCTCGGAGTCTCCGCGTCGCTGTCGAAGCGCACGAACTGCGTGTCGTCCACGTAGCCGACAGAGATGAACCGGGGCTCCCCGAGGCCGGGCCGGGACTCGATGGTGTGGAAATACCGCAGCGAGTGCGAGCCTGGGGGCGGCGCGCGGTGAGACCCCGACCCTCCTCCCGGGACCCCGGACGGGTGCGCGGGCCGGGTGGGGAGCAGGGCGCGGGGCTCGGGACGCGGTGGAGAAGGGCGGGAGGGTCTGGCTGGGTGACGCGGGGACGCGGCTTCCCCGGGGCCGCCCCCGCCCTCCCCGCACTCGTTTCCCTCCCGACCCCGCACTCACCCGCGCGGGTCCGGGTCGGGGCCAGGGCGGCCGCCAGCAGCAGGAGCAGCGCGCGCGGAGACATCGCCCCAATCTCGGATCTTGGGCGTCTCAGTTCCGCGGGCAGCATGGACTTTATAACCCGTAACCGGGGCGACGCTGATTGGTTCTCCGGGATCTCGGCACCCAATGGGGGTGAGAACAGGACAGTTGTCATCAGTGTCCGGGCAGAAGGACCCGACACAGGTCAGGAGCTAGAGAAGTGAAACTGGGCACCTGGTGATCCCCAGCCCTGGGCTCCCACCCCAGACCTCACCGCCTGGGGACTGAGACTTTGCTGAACCCTGTGCTGCTGGACGGAGCGCTGTGTGTCACGGTGTCTCTGAGCTGCCTGAGGACAACTGTCTCCTCAGGTTAGTCAGGATGTAACCTAAGAGCACGGAGTTTCCAGATAAAATACACACAGCACATGAAATGAATGTTCACGGAAACAGGTGCTGTCGGAGTCCTGGTGACGGTGTGGGGCTGCCGTGGACACCTGCATCGGGAGGTGACTGGAGTTTTCACAGCTCTGGTCAAGCACTTTTGACCCTGTGTTATCTGTGACTCTGCCTGCTGGAATCCCACTCTCCTCTGCTTTCACTTTCTATTCCAGTTATGTGTGGCTGGGATTTGAAGACATCAAGTCAATATCCACAGAAACAAAAAATTTATAAATTTAGTTTTTTTTTTTCACACTACATAACAGGGATGAAACCTCAAGTCCCCAGTGAGTACCTCTGCCATGAGAATTACCTCTGCCCAGTGTCCACACTGCACAGGCCTGAGGAACTCAGGAGCCAGCTGTTATGAGACCCAGGGCTCCATAGGCCTGTGACATTCATCTCCTTCATCTCATCCGCTCATAAAGTGTGAGTGAAGGTCAGAGAGAATGAGAGGTCACAGGTTATATAACTTCTACCACACCATCGTCATTATTCTGCTTCATTATTAGTTACAGTTCCTTTCTCACTGTGATTTATTCACTAAAGCATTGTACCATGGCAGTGTGTGAACACAGGGAACCATGGCGTGTAGACAGGGATCAGTGCCCTGCTGTACTTGGTCTCCACGGGGGTCTCTTCCCAGTGGAGAAGGGGGTCCACTGTGCTGAGACAAAGACCAGGTCCACACAGACATCTCAGGACTATCGACTGAAGATCCATGTAAAACACAACCACCTGGAGCCACAGATGATCATCTGGGGAGGAACACTTGGAGTCTGAGTGTAAGCACCAGGCTGTGAAGACACGATCCTGAGTGAAGAGCGAAAAAAATCTCAATTTACAGATGAGATTCCTGAGCATCAGGCTTGGCAGTGCAAGCTGCCCCTGCAGGTGAACACAGGAGCCTGGTCTCTGTGGGCGTCTGTGTGGTGCTTGCAGGCCAGCGCCTCTGCTTTAAAGAGAAGCATCTCTCCACTGCATCCCCAACACGCATATTTGCCATTAGATTCCCAGAAGTGACTTTTCTTCTAGAAGATCCAGGGAATCCTTCTTCTCTTCAAAAGGAGGAAGAGGAAGGTTGAGGAGAGAACTGAGTGAGTCTGGCCTAGGGGTCTCTCCTGGTGTTTTCTTGTCTTTTTTTTAAAGACCAGACTGGCCTTGAACTCACAGAGACATGAAGCAGGCTTTCTTTCAGACCACCAACCAGCTCCCAAATCATGACAGAGAGACTTACTATTAGTTATGAATGCCTGGCCTTAGCTTAAACTTATCTCTAGCCAGCTTTTCCAAGTCAAGTGGACCTGTTTCTCTTCATCTATGTTTTTCCTCTGGGCTTTTTACCATTACTTCCATCCTTTAGTGTGTCTTACTTTTCTGCTTCCTCTGTGGCTGGCTGGGTAACTGAGTGGTTGTCTGGCTGGCCCATCCTGTCCTTCTCCCCCTTCTTTTCTTCCTCTTCTCTTTTCTCTCCCCACCCCAGCCCCGCCCATCCCTCCTCTGCCTAGCCATTGGCTGTTCAGCTTTTTATTAGACGAATCAGGTGCCTTAGGAAGACAAGGTGAGACATGTGTTGTGCAGTGTTCAGTTCATGTGGGTCCGTGGAACATATGGTCACTCTAGGATGAATTTTAGCCTTCGTGGCCACAGGGGAGTCAGCCTCTGGCCAACTGACCAACTGTAGCTTTGCAAAAAGGATTTATTTTTTTACACATAAAACCCATTATTTTATTTTATTTTATTTTACAATACCATTCAGTTCTACATATCAGCCACGGGTTCCCCTATTCTCCCCCCTCCCACCCCCTCCCCTTCCCTCCAGCCTACCCCCCATTCCCACTTCCTCCAGTGCAAAGCTTCCCCTGAGGACTGCCATCAACCTGGTATACTCAGTCCAGGCAGGTCCAGTCCCCTCCTCCCAGACTGAGCCAAGCGTCACTACATAAGCTCCAGGTTTCAAATGGCCAGCTCATGCAATGAGCACAGGACTCGGTCCCACTGTCTAGTTGCCTCCCAAACAGATCAAACCAAGCAACTGTCTCACCTATTCAGAGGGCCTGATCCTGCTGGGGACTCCTCAGCCTTTGGTTCATAGTTCATGTGTTTCCATTCATTTGGCTATTTGTTTTTTCAATAATTGAGTAAATCTGAAATTTATTATAAGCCACAGTCATCCTAGGGACCTTCATGCTATACATATAGCCTCCATGGTTCTATGGGTTGTGGTCTGATTGTTCTTTATTTTATATCTAGAAACCACTTATGAGTGAGTACATACCATGACTGTCTTTCTGGGTTTGGGTTACCTCACTCAGGATGATCAAAAACTCTACCAAGGAACTCCTACAGCTGATAAACTCCTTCAGTAAAGTGGCAGGATACAAGATCAACTCAAAAAAATCAGTAGCCCTCCTATACACAAATGATAAACGGACTGAGAAAGAAGTCAGAGAAACATCACCCTTTACAATAGCCACAAATAATATAAAATACCTTGGGATAACACTAACTAAATAAGTGAAGGACCTTTTTGATAAGAACTTTTTTTTAAATCTCTAAAGAAAGAAATTGAAGAAGATATCAGAAAATGGAAGGATCTCCCATGCTCATGGGATAGGTAGGATTAACATAGTAAAAATGGCAATCTTACCAAAAGCAATCTACCGATTCAATGCAATCCCCATCAAAATCCCAACACAATTCTTCACAAACTTGGAAAGAAAAATACTCAACTTCATATGGAAAAGCAAAAGACCCAGGATAGCTAAAAGAATTCTATATGATAAAGCAAAAAGGATTTTTATAGCTATACAATTTACATCTTTAGCAAGTCAATTTCCATATACCAAAACCTCTTATCTAAGGCTGTCCAAAGACACAAACGGCAAAGCATTTCTCAGTCCCTGGACATCTCTGTTTTCCTCCTACAACCAACTTTTGCATAGGCTTTGAACCTTTAGGAAACACACAGTAAGATTTACATACCTCAAGCCTAAGGTACCCTACACAAAAGGTAGCAGTCACAAAAGGCAGATCAAAGCTGATGCTAACACTCCAGAATCAAACCAGCTGCAGAGTTCTGCAGAAACTCTTGCTACAGAAACAGCAGCACATCTCTACATAATTAAAAAATACAACATAAACAAATGTAACACATCTTTATATAGCTAAAAAATAATATTCCACAACAGACCTACCTGCCTGTGCATCCCAAGTCCAGGGATTAAAGGCTTGTGTCACACACCTGGCTTAATTACTTTTCTAGGGCTGTGATAAGACACTGTGAACCTGGCAACTTATAAAAGAAAGTTTAATTTGGGCCTCAGTTTTCAGAGAGTTTGAATCCAGGATGTTAGAGGAAAGGTGTGGTGGCAGGAACAGCTGAGAGCTCACATCTCAATCCACAAGCAAGTGTCAGAGTCACTGGGAATAGTGGGAGTCTCTTAAAACCTCCATGCCCAGCCCCGGTGACACACCTCCTCCCACACGGCCACTCCTCCTGATCCGTCCCAAGCAGTTCCATCAACTGGAACTGAAGTATCCTGTAGCTGGAGATTTCTTTCTGGGTCCCACCAAGTCCATGAAGTCCCACAGCCCACTTATAAAATAAACACACAGACACTTATATTATTTACAAACTGTATGGCTGTGGCAGGCTTCTTGCTAACTGTTCTTGTATCTTAAATTAACCCATTTCTATAAATCTATACCTTGCCACGTGGCTCGTGGCTTACCGGCATCTTCACATGCTGCTTGTCATGGTGGTGGCTGGCATTGTTTCCCCAACTCAGCCTTCCACTTCCCAGAATTCTCCTCTCTCCTTGTCCCACCTATACTTGCTGCCTGGCCACTGGCCAATCAGTGTTTTATTTATCCAGAGTGATATTCACAGTACTTCCCCTTTTCTTTTTTCTTTTTCCAAAAACTAAGGTTTTAACTTTCACATAGTAAAATTACCCATAACAAAACCACTACCAAACAAGTATTACAGTTATAATATTGAGTCTAATTATAGTTTATTTGACAAAATTAAAGAAAATATTCTATCTATCTTATATTTGTGAGTCTAAGGTTTTATATCTAAATTATCTTTATCATAACTAAGGAAAATTGTAACTATCTAGCTTTAACTATATCAAAGACTTCATAAGGATGTAATACTACCTGAGAAATGGGAGAAGGATGCAAGCAAATTTCAGGCATCTTGCAGGGTAGACAGAGACAGCTAGCAGCCTAGACAGTCATCCAAAATTCTCTTGTAAAGTTGGGGCATCTATCTTCAGCCCACAGGCTTAGAGTCTCTCAGTCACTTTTTTTAGTGTCCTGTAGAATGTCTGGCAGTTTCCTCTGTGAAGCAGGAACCTGAAGAACCATTTTGTCAAGCAAAGTTCAGTGGTCACCTTTTTATGGATCTTGTATGTCGAGTTGATCAAGCAGTCCAGGCAAGAACAGTTTCTTGTCCAAATGGCTATTTTTGCCAAGGTGAAGATAAACTCCATATGGAGTATCTTCGATGTCCATTCTTCTCTCTGAAGTAAATGGGTGCTGCCAGGAGCAGACATGTCTCACTGTCCAGAGAGTTTAAATTTTTAAAAATATTTTAAATGCCATATTCTGTAGGTCTTTGAAGTATTTGAAGATTACCTATCTATCTGAAATATATCTATGTATATCTAAAAGACTTCACTAACATGGCTACACAGATGACTCATTAGTAATCTATTTTTAATTATCCATTACAATTTTAAATGAACTGTACAAACATAACACCTCAAACAAGAGTAGAAATATACACACAGTATAACAAAATTAACTTTGAATTTGTATCAATAAACTAAAATCCATAGCAATGTAAAACATTTTAAACACGTTGTTGCTCTTTCAAAGTAGGTTCATTAATCTACTCTTTTATCCTATCATCTCTATATCCTATATATCTATATCATATCCCCTTTTCTTTTTTAGAAAGAGATCACATTTATGATCAACCTGTTTTAAATAAAAATATTGGTTTTTCTCTGTCCCACACCAGAGGGCTCTTTTGATTTGGGACACAAGAATCTCTTAACCTTTTATTTTAGCAATATCTCTGGGTTTAGAGGGGGATTGAGCCAATTCCATCTCCAAAGCCAGCTTTGTATATTTGGGAATTTGGGTGTAGCATCTCTTACTACTTCCTGCTGGAGGGATGGCACTGTATCTTATGGGGACACAAAGAAACTTATAGGCTTATGGGGGTAGTCTGTGAGAGTGTATCGTCTGAGCCAGTTGCCTTAAAACCGTTTTGGATGTTGGATCATCTGGGCCATGGTGTCATCAGAGACCTTTCAGGGGCTCTTGGCTGGTCAAACTTGATGTATCTTAATCTGGAACAAATTTATTGCCTCTGGCTTTCTGTGGAAACAAAAGCAGAGCCTCTTTTCCAAAGCAATATATCCTTATATCTAAATTTTGAAGTCAAGATACTTTTAAAATTTACATTTTTGTTTAACTCAACAGCTTTTACCATCAAATGTTTTTCTGTAGTTAAAAATATCAAAGACAACACAATCCAGATTCTCTGTGTGATATCCATTTTTACGTGGCTTATTTTTTATATTAGTTTTACTATTTCTTTAAAGACTTTATTTTTTAAAACTATATATTTGTTTATATAACTGTGTATATCATCTTTTTGTCTCTTTCAAACCTACGTCTATTTTACACACATTGTAAACTATTTCATCTGAATCTATCTTATTGCGAATCTATTGCTTTAAACTGCAGCAGTTGTAAGACTGAAACAGTGCTATGTCTGCTGGCTCTGCCCACCTCAGCTTCCCAACATGGCAGTGGTACATTTATTGCCAGCTCTGGGAGCCATCATGGGTCTATGTTTTTATCCAAGCACCATGTAGCCCAGAAACCTCTTTTTTTTTTTTTTTTTTTTTTTTTTTTTAAACTAGCAAAGGCTAAATCCACCACACAGCAGCAGGGTAATGTGCTGCTTGTAGACACCTCATTCCCGCCATACTGCAGGTCAAGCACAAATGCCAGGAACCTGCCAGTAACTCAAACGTGCGTGTTGTGGCATCTAGATACCCATATGAGACATGAAGCAGAAACCTGGTTTTGGCTCTGTTTAGAATTGCTTATTAAATATTCTGAGGTTTAAGGTGGAAGCTCAAGCCTTTGGGCGCCATTTGTAACTGGAGTTTTCTCTCCGGTTTTCATCAAGCCCCAGCAGTCCCACAGCCCACTTATAAATAAACACACAGACACTTATATTATTACAAACTGTATGGCCAAGGCAGGCTTCTTGCTAACTGTTCTTATATCTTAAATTAACCCATTTCTATCAATCTATACCTTGACACATGGCTCGTGGCTTACCAGCATCTTCACATGCTGCTTGTCATGGCGGCGGCTGGCAGTGTCTCCCCAACTCAGCCTTCCACTTCCCAGAATTCTTCTCCTCCTTGTCCCGCCTATACTTTCTCCTGCCTGACCACTGGCCCATTAGTGGTTTATTTATACAGAACAATA
Source organism: Peromyscus maniculatus bairdii (assembly GCF_049852395.1). Lineage (NCBI taxonomy): Eukaryota > Metazoa > Chordata > Mammalia > Rodentia > Cricetidae > Peromyscus > Peromyscus maniculatus. Next base: position 4,012,236 of record NC_134872.1, on the reverse strand, counting down.
CCCACAGCACTATCCAAACCTCTGAGCCTGGGTGGCCATTCTCATTCAAACCACCACAGCATTCGGTGCAGACGTAAGATGCCCTGCAGGGTTCTGCAGATGTGTCCATTGTGATCTGTGGACAAACACCCTCAAACAGGAGGACCCCACTGCGTTAGGATCTCCCCTTTGCTTCTGTCACCTCCTGCCCTTCTCCTTCAGTCCTCACCCCATCAGTACCAGCAGCCCTCCCTTCTCAGGTCGGCACTAACACTGTCTCTTCCTTTTAATCCAGTTTCTCTCTTGGTCATCCATCTTGTCTGCCATCTTGCTGTGAGGCAGGCTGTGTGGTGTCCTGTAAAATCTCCAATGGGGGCTGGAGAGATGGCTCAGGGGTTAAGAGCACCTGTTGGTGTTACAGAATGTAACACGAATCTTAAAAGTTCTTTTTAATAAAATCAAACCTGGAACCAGGTATTGGGTTAAAGCTGGAAGATCAGAGAAGCAGAATAAGCCACAGCTTCCTCACCTCGCCAATTCCTAAGCTGATCCTTCCTGTTTCCTCAGACTGTAAGCCTCTGAGACCTCATCCAAATGAATCTCAACTGAACTGCTGCTCAAAAGCCTAAAAGCTTAACCAGCCTAGTTCCTGGTCCTCATGTTTTATATACCTTTCTGCCATTACTTCCTGGGAGTAAAGGTCTTGTCACCATGCCTGACTGTTTCCAGTGCGGCCTTGAACTCACAGAGATCCAGGCAGATCTCTGCCTCTGGAATGCTAGGATTAAAGGCGTGTGTGTCACCACTTTCTGGCCTCTATATCTAGTGGCTGTTCTGTTCTCTGACCCCAGATAAGTTTATTAGGGTGCACAGTATTTTGGGGAACACAATACCACCACATGATGCTTCACTACAATCTGTGACTCCAGTTCCAGGGGCTCCAGTTCCTGGTGCACCTATGTACTCATAATCAAAAGACAAATATATCCAATAAAATGAAGTTTAAAAATCCATTTTGAAAAATACTCCACTGGTTCCCTTTCCCTCTCCTAAACTAGAGTGTGAAGACCAGGGGCTGAGAGCACAGGGCTGTCTGTCAACATTGTTGCAGCTCTGTAACAGGACAGGGACTGAAGACTGAAATAGGCTGTGCTGAAATGAAAATGTTCAAAACAGCATAAAGTTAAAAATACAAAAAGATTTCATTTTACAGACCTACTGTGCACAGTGGGTCACAGCCTTGTTCCAGGAAGAGCACACTGTGTGTGTGCTCATCATTGCACTTGAGCCGTGTGTTAGTTTTTAATTGCCACTGCACAAGACCAATTTGAGTTACTTAATGGTAATGTGTAACAGACCAGGACACCCCCAACATCAGGAGAGTTCCTGCACCTAGTGATCCCCCTTTCCCCATCTTCCCCTTACGTCAGGCCCCTCAGGGTCTCACTTTTTAATGAGAAAGAGAAGTGTTAGTGTCTAGGGCAATAGTTCAACACGATGCAGAAAGAAAACAGGACTGGGTCTGAGCCCTCAGGGAATAAGGCTAAGGGGACCCATGCTGGCTGAGCTGCCCCATTCCTCCTGTCCACTCTACTCCAAGGGTCTCAGGTCTCAGGCTGCCCTGCCCTCATCAAACTTAGAGCCAATGGAACTCTCCATCCTTTCCCACCTGTGGGAAGAAAGCACCTTGTTTTCTTTCAGGGAGGAGGCAGAGCCATGGAAACCAAAGGAGGCTGCAAAGCCTGGAACCAGGAAGTTTCCAGAACTCTGACACAGACTGTGATGTCTATTGTTGGTTGTCAACTTGACAATATCTAGAATCAAGGAAAACCCCAAATCAGAGGGCACACCTGTGAGGGATTTTTGCTTAATTTGAAGTGGGAAGATCAACTTTTGATGTGGATCTTGGCAACAACATTTGTGTGTGTGTGTGTGTGTGTGTGTGTGTGTGTGTGTGTGTGTGTGTGTGTGTGTGTATGTCTGTGTGTGTTTCCAGATAGGGTTTCTCTGTGTGACAGCTTTGGCTGTCTTGGAACTTGCTTTATAGACCAGGTGGCCTCAAACTCACAGAAATCAGTCTGTCTCCTCCTCCCAAGTGCTGGAATTAAAAGCATGAGCCACTACACTAGAAGACAACAACCTTTAATCCTGATTGAGGGTGGAAAGACCCACCTCTAGTCTGGGCCATGCCTTCTGCTGGCAGCATATACCAGGACATGGAAGAAGGAAGCTTGCTCTCTAAGCCTGCTTGCTCTTGCTGTTAGAGGCTACTTCTTCAGGATTTAGCACATACTGAAGACCAGCTGAGACTCCAGCCTAGTAGACTGAACAATTATTGGATCCTTGAACTTTCTTTTCATAGCCAGCCATTATTGGATTAGCTGGACCAGAGCCTATAGGTCATTCTAATGTATCATAGATAGATAGATAGATAGATAGATAGATAGATAGATAGATAGATAGATAGATAGATAGATAGACATTCATTCAGTTCTCTTACTCTAGAGAACCCTGACTAACCCAGATTTTTATAACAGAAATGATTCCAAAGCAACAGAAATATAAGAATGAATCTTTTATCTATCTGGAATAGACTTTCTAATTTACCAACACCTACAGCTACCAAAGCCTTTCCAGGTACTATGCGTCTCTTGGGAGCTGGAAGAGCACTGAAAGTCAATGGTGTGAACTATTTTACACTCTTAAGGAGACTAATGCATTTGATTTTCCTGATCCACCGATTGTGGGCCACAGTGGATTTGTTTATCCTATATAAAACTATTAACAGTTTGTAGAAAAATAAGGAAAATGATGATGCTGGTCTGTTGCTCTTAGCATCTGTGGATTAAATTGACTGAGGAAAGGAATGAGCTCTATGATAAAATCTACCAACTTCTAGTGTCTTAGTGTGGTGATTTGAAATAAAATGGCACCCAAAGGGAGTGGCAATATTAGGAGGTGTGACTTTGTTGGAGAAAGGGTGTCACTATGGGGCAGGATTTGAGGTCTCTTTTGCTCAAGCTTCCCTCAGAGTGATAGTCAAATTCCTGTTGCTTGCAAGATGTAGGACTCTCCGCCCCAGCACCACATCTTCCTGCATGCTGCCATGCTTCCCACCATGATAATGAACTGAACCTCTGACACTGTAAGGGAGCCACCTCAATTAAATATTTACTTATAAGGGTTGCCGTGGTCATGGTGTCTCTTCACAGCAATACAAACTCAAACTAAGACACTCAGAATACAGTGAATGACAACAGTTAACACAGTGATAAAACTGACATGCTCCAGATGGGAATAGAGTCTAGAGGTTTCTAAGTGTGACCTGGAAGACAATCTTCGCTCCAGCAGCCACAGAGCTCACGTTGCAGAAAATCAAACTGAAGCCCTCATTATAAGGTTGGCTGAATGACAGTGAAAATTCATGTCCCAGCCACGAAGAGTATCAGTTAAAGGGCATTAATTGGTAGAGAATGAGATCCTGTAACTTGGGATGAGGATGTGTGGCAGGACCCTACTGACACTGAGAAGTTTGACCCCTCAGATTCTCAGGGTTTATCTCACCTGAGGAAGTAGTCTCTCTACCCTCAGCCCCACCTTCTGAATACACCTTTGACTGAACAAATTAATCCTCCCTTGTTTGTTAAGCCAGTGGTGACTTTCTCTGAAGGAAATACCAGGCAAGACAATCCTGATTTCCCTCAGATCCCACCAACAGTTGCCTCTAGACCTTCACCAGACTGCAGGCAAAGCAGGATCTTTGGGGAAGGTAGAAGGGAGAAGCTTAGTGCCTGAGCAGGGCACTACACTGCTAAAGAGTTTAATGACTTTGCAAATTCATTCCAGCAGAAGTCTGGGGAATATGTGTGGGAATGGATTTTAGGGTGTGGGATAATGTTGGATTGAACATTGAAATTGGGTCAGACTGAGTTTATTGACATGGGCCCTCTAAGTGCAGATTCTAGATTGAATATGGAAGCTCCCACAGTTTGTAAAGGTGTCAAAAGAATGAAATGGTTGTCTGAACCATTTGTCAAAAGATGGCTTACTGATAAGGACTTGGAGATGCCTGATATCCCTTGGCCTAGTGATGATGAAGGGATTCTAAGGCTCAGGGAAATTGCAATGCTAGAGTGTATGTGCTGTATAAAAACCACTCCTCCACCATGGGAAGACCCAGAAGACCTGCTCTTCACTGATTCTGTAAGACACAAAATAGTGAGGGGGCACCAGCACGTTTCCAGAGTCTTGTCACCCTTTTCCTTGAGCCAGATCTTAGGGCTGAGAGGCTGCTGCTCAGTGGATGAATTAAAGGGAATGAGTTTACTTGGGTCCAATGATATCAGGGTCCAAATGGCAACATGGAATTGCTAAAGACAAGGTGATCATAGTTATTGTAATGTTCAGCACAGGCAAATTTAATTTTATGGTGGCATGATTCACATGCACTTTTGGTACTGGATTAATCATGACATTTCCAGGTATGAAATAAATGAGAAGCTATCTTAGTCAGTGTTATATTGCTGTGAAGAGACACCATGAACATGGCAAATCTTATAAAAGAGAATTTAATTGGGGTTTGCTCACAGTTTCAGAGGTTTAGTCCATTATCATCATGACGAAGACCTTGGCAACATGGAAGCAGACATGGTTATGGAGAAGTTGTTGGGATTTCTACATCCAGATCCTTAGGCAGCAGGAAGAGTGAGAGCCACTAACCCTGGCTTGGGCTTTTGAAAACCAAATCCCACCACCAGTGACACATGTCCTCAAGCAAGGCCACACTGACTCCACATGTCCTAATCCCTCTCAAGCAGTGCCATTCCCTGATGACCAAACATCCAAATTCATGAGCCTGTGGGGTCATTTTTATTCAAGCCTCCACATTCCACTCCTTGGCCCCCATAGCCTTGTAGTAATATCATAATGCAAAATGCATTCAGTCCAACTTCAAAAGTCCCCATAGTCTGTAACAGTCTCAACACTGTCTAGGAGTCCAAAGTTTAAAATCTCTTCTGTGACTCATGGTAATCTCTTGACTGCAATTCCTTGTAAAATGAAAATAAAAAGGCAGATCACATACTTCCATCACACAGTGTCTATTTTGGCCACTCCATGTAGTTAAAAGGATATTTATTTAATGGTGTAACTCACAAATTAAGTAATAGGTAGGTCGCAGGGCCTGGGGAAGGTGTATTGTAGTCCAGCGGTGTTCTCTGGAGCTCTGCTCGGTCAACCTCCACCGTTCAGCGTCCTGGCATAGAAAGAGCGCACAGAGAGAGCGCTGGCCCATCCAGGTCTCGGGTCTCCAGCCGCCTCCCCCGGCCCCACCTCGTAGGCGTGACAGTTGCCAGAGTCTCAGTGGGGGTTGGAACTTCCAGATCCAAGCTGGAATAGCTCCCCACTACATCACAGGATATACATTACCAGTCCAAAAGGGAGAAAGGGGGCACAGTGAGGAAATACTGGGCCAAAGCAAGACCAAAATCCAGGTGGCAAACTCCAAATCTGCATTTCCATCTCTGATGTCAAAACACTCTCCAGAGCTCTAACTCCTTTCAGCTCTGTTGACTGCAACACACTTCTCTCTCAGGCTGGTTCCACAGAGTTTTAGCACCTGTCCATGAGAGGTGCCCATGAGTACCATTCCTTCACACAATGGCCTGTCAGGGCCTCCATGCAGGGACACCCCTGATACACATGACGGGCCGCAGCTGCTTTCCTTAGATGCAGAGAGATTCCACAACCCCATGGACCACTTCCTCCATGGAAAGGACAACACTTTGCCCTTACTGGAGTGGACACTTATTCTGGTTAGGGATTTGCCATTCATACACATAATTCTTTACCAAACCCACCATCCATGGACTTAGAGCATGCCTTATCCACTGCCATGGTATTCCACACAGTGTTGCTTCTGAGCTCACTTCACTTCACAGCCAGAGAAGTGGGACAGTCGTCCACAACCATGGAATCTACTAGTTTACCATATTTTCCACTGTCCTGAAGCAGCTGGTCTGTTAGGAAAATGGAATGGTTCAAATGGTGCTTTTCCTGACCCGACTGCCTGGCCCCAAATATCTGACTCAGAGGCTGGATGTGAATTATAGAGGCTCAGTCAGCAGCTCAGGCTTGTTACTAGCTAACTCTTACATTTTAAGTTAACCTATATGCCTTATCTATACTCTGTCACATAGTGGTACCTTTATTACTGTGGCACATTCATCTCCTGCTCCCTCTGCATCTGGCTGGTGACTCCTGACTCCACCCTTCACCTTCCCATCATCCTTCATTTGGTCACCCTGCTTCTATTTCCTGCATGGCTACTGGCCAGTCAGCATTTTATTAAACCAATTTGAGTGACAAATCATTACAGATTATTCCACAGCATTCCCCCTTTTGTCTAATTAAAAATGTTTTAACTTTAACATAGTGAGATTATATACAATAAAAAGTTATCAAGTAAGAATTACACTATCTAATCCATTTGCATTTGGCAAATTAGATAAAGTACTTAATTGTCTATCTTAGTGATTCTAAAGTTTTGTATCTAATTTACTTTCTATTACAACTAAGAAAAACTATAGTTATAACTATTTACTCTTCAACTCCATCAAAGACCCCAGAAGGGTGAAATTTTACCTAACGACAGGGACATCAGCCCGCCTGGACAGTCACCCAAAGTTCCCTTCTAACATTGGGACATCCAATAAATGTCTCTTTCCAGTTCACATCCAGGCAAATCTGGAGGATGAACTGGTGAAGGAGGCTCTCAGAACAGTGAGGCTCTCCCCTATGACCATCTGGCCCCACCTTCCCCTCGAATGTCACCTTTGTGTCCTCTGGCCTGCCTGTGACTTCGTCCTGACTTCTCATGGTCATTTCCCCAGGGTGTGGATCTGCGACACTATTCGAAGCAGGTGGAGCTGGAGCTGCAGCAGATTGAGCAGAAATCGATCCGGGACTGTATCCTCCAGCAGAGGGAAGCCACATGGGGTTCAGGGAGGTGTGATGCAGGTAGTTGAATGGAATGGAATCTCTCAGATCTCTGTCACTTTGGGGAGAATTCAGGAGGAGGTGCTGCTGGTCTGCAGAGCTCCATGTTCACCGTGAAGCCCTTGACTTTTGTGGGTCAGACATCCAAGAGAGTGAGAACATAGCGTCTCTGCACAATCAGATCACAGCCTGCGATGCTGTCCTGGAGGTCAGTGGCCCTCGGCTGTGGCCCCTTACAAGCTCGGACCCGTCATGCCCTCTGCTCCTGGTTTTGTTGTTGTTGTTAGTTTGTGTCCCTTGGGCAATGAGATCTCCCAACCTCCTGGGCTGTTGACTGGGGTTATTCACCCAGACACTTGGTGGCACACTTGTCCCCGTCAACCCTGTGCATGCCCACAGTGTTTTCTGCCCTCCCTGTAGCGCATGGAGCAGATGTTGGGAGCTTTTCAGAGTGACCTCAGCTCCATCAGCTCTGAGATCCGGACCCTGCAGGAGCAGTCAGGAGCCATGAACATCCGACTTCGTAACCGACAGGCAGTTCGGGGGAGACTTGGGGAACTTGTAGATGGGCTAGTGGTGCCCTCCACTCTGGTCACGTGAGTTGCTGGCTGGGAGGGTCATACTGTCCAGAGCAGGTGGTTGGGCTGGGATACCTACCCAGTTTACAACATGGGTCTAGGCTGAGGTTTGTCAGGTGCAGTCTAGAAACCAGGTGTGCTGGCTCATGCCTGTAATCTCAGGCTTGGACTGCAGAGTGGGATTTTGTTTAAAAAAAAGAAGTGCATTCTAGAAATTAACGGATGGGTTAATAACTCCTAACCCGCTTTAGCCACCACAGGATAGGACATAGGTTAGGAGTGATCCAAGGTCAGGTGTGTAGTGGGGACCTGTGGGGGGCGGGGCTCAGGAGTTGAAAACTTGGTGCATATAATGAGGGTATGAGATCATGGAGAAAGGTAGGAAAGACATGAGCGGTGAGGGGTGTGGTTCGGGTGTTTCAGGACTGGTGAGGGTCCCTTCTGATCACCCTGTCATCCCTGCTCCTCAGAGCAATTCTGGAAGCTCCAGTGACAGAGGCCAGATTCCTGGAGCAGCTGCAGGAGCTGGACGCCAAGGCAGCCGCAGTCAGGGAGCAGGAGGCCAGAGGCACAGCTGCCTGTGCAGACGTCAGAGGCGTGCTGGACCGGCTCCGGGTCAAGGTGGGGAGTGGACCCCTAGGGTCACTTCCCATGACCCCCACTGCTTCCCTCCGGGCGGTGCATGTTGGCCCTCTCATTCCCCTGAAAATCTAAGGAGGCTAGAGATGTGCCTCAGTCGGTAGAGTGTTTGCTTAGCGTTCACAGAGCCCTGTGTTCCCTCCCCAGCCCTGCAGACATTGGCGTGGTGGCCCTTGTCTGCTGTCCCAGCACTCAGGAAGTGGCAGAGGAAAGATCGGAAATTTCAGAGTCGTTCTCTGCTACTAAGGGAGTTTGGGGCCATCCTGAGATACATGAGACCCTGTCTCAAAAACCAACAGCATAGAAACTAAAATTAGAACAGTACAGAGAAGATTAGCATGGCCTCTGTGTAAGGGATGACATGGAAATTCATAAAGCATTCCATACTTAAAAAAAAGAAAAACAACCTGAAAAAATAAGGCAGGGCCTGGTGGTAAGCGATTTTACCCAGCACTCGGGAGGCAGAGGCAGGGGGACCTCTGTGAGTTCTACAGAGTGAACTACAGGGTGGGTTCCAGACCAGCCAGGGCTACTCAGAGAGACCCTGACTCAACCAACAAAACATAAAACAACCAAAGTATTGTCTCCATTACCTTTACCTTCATGTCTGTCATCTCCTAACTTTCTCCACAGGGTAAAAGCCCGCAACTTCATGGCCTGTTTGTCCCCCACATCTAGGCAGTGACAAAGATCCGCGAGTTCATCCTCCAGAAGATTTATTCGTTCAGAAAGCCCATGACCAACTATCAGATCCCCCAGACAGCCCTGCTGAAGTACAGGTCGCCACCCCGGGACAGGGGCAGGGTGGCTTGTGAGCTTCTCAGCGGCCAGCATGGACGTCCAGGGGTCTGACTCGCCCTGGCCCTTCCAGGTTTTTCTATCAGTTCCTGTTGGGCAATGAGCGAGCAACAGCCAAGGAGATCAGGGATGAATACGTGGAGACGCTGAGCAAGATCTACCTGTCTTATTTCCGCTCCTACCTGGGGCGGCTCATGAAAGTTCAGGTGAGCCAGGCAGGGAGAGGTGCCCCTAATACTGGCTTGGAGGAGGGGTGGAGCTCCCCACCCGCTGGTGGTGAGGAGCCATGGTTCAACTCTCTGTTATTTTCTCTAGTAAGAGGAAGTTGCCGAGAAAGACGATCTAATGGGTGTGGAAGACACAGCAAAGAAAGATATCCTGGATCAGCTGGGCAGTGGGGGCTCACACATTTAATCCCAGCACCCGGGAGGCAGATACAGGTGGATCTCTGTGAGTTCCAGGCCAGCCTGGTCTACAGAGCGAGATCCAGGAGAGACATCAAAACTACATAGAGAAGCCCTGTCTTGAAACCCCCCCCCCAAAAAAAAAAGAAAGAAAGGAAGGAAGGAAGGAAGAAAGAAAGAAACAAAGAAACAAAGAAAGAAAGAAAGATGTCCTGGATCAATGAACCTCAGGCCAAACTCACAGGTGGGGTGCCTGACCCCAGCCAAAGGGTTCTGCTTTTCACCCACTCTGTGGGGTGGAACCTTTGAGGATGTGAGAGCCAGATCTTCCCCTCCCAGAGGGTTGTAGACTCCCTGAGGCCCATTACAGGTCAGATGAGGCAAGGCCCTGGTTCTGGAAAGGGGTGTCCCTGTCATAGTTAGCTTCTGGGGTCCCTCAGGTCTTGGCTCCATGGGAATGGTGGCAGCCCGAGTCACTCAGCTGATCCGGGGCTTTGGGAGTTCCTGGAAGGCCTCCGTGGAGTCTCTGAGTCAGGATGTCATGCGGAGTTTCACCAACTTCAGAAATGGAACCAGCATCATCCAGGTGCCTGCCACCCCAGCCCTTTGCCCGTGTCCCACGCTTGGGTGTTTTCTCGCTCTTTCCTCTGGGAAGGTCAGCAACCAGCTGTGTCTGAGCTGTGAAGCTCTGACCGTCCTGCCCCTGTCTGTCTGACCCCCGACTCCCCTCTGTGCAGGGGGCGCTGACCCAGCTGATCCAGCTCTACCATCGCTTCCACCGGGTGCTGGCACAGCCACAGCTCCGGGCGCTGCCGGCCAGGGCGGAGCTCATCAACATTCATCACCTCATGGTGGAGCTCAAGAAACACAAGCCCAACTTCTGACTCGGTCCCCGGGGTGACGGCTCCCATGCGCTCTGAATGTCACACACTGACACTGGGACCTGGAGGCTCCCACGGCTGTGCATGTCACACTCCGTCCCCTGGGTCCCCTTCCCCTTCCTGTTGTCTCTCAGGCTCCCACACTCCTCACCGCCTCCACTGCAGGATTCTGCCTCAGCAGAGCGTGGGCAAGTCTGCTCCTTCCTGGACGTGGAGGGGACATTATCATTCCTGTCCCTGTCCCTCCTCCCCTGTGCGTTCACACCTGTGAAAGCTCCCACACCTCAGTCTCTGATCAACTCTCAATCTTAGGACAGGGCAGTGGAGGCGGCCTTCCCTCTCTTGTAGCTAGTCGTCTACGGTCTCCACTTGAACACTAACCCATCACCTTCTGGCTGGGGTTCAGGCTGTCTGTCTGTCTGTCTGTAGGCAATAATTAGCACTTAATGTACTGTGACAGCATCCCTTCCTTTGTCCTGACGCCTTCGAGTTCTCCAGCATTTATTTCCTGTAGACCTCTCCGGTTCCCAGCCTGGGGGGGAAGAGGAAGAAGGCGGGGTGGTAACCTCGGTCCGTCACTGTTTCTGACCCAGGGTGGCTGGTTTGCTCAGGAGGGACTGGTCTGTAGCTCTCCAGGAAGGTGGCACATGTCACAAGGCCTGGGGACATGGACAGCTTTGGGCCCTGTCCTGAGGCTACCGTGGGAAAGTCCACACGTCTCTGGGATTGTCTGTCTGAGCCCCTAAGTGGCTGTCACGGCTCCTCTGAGGGGGAGGGCCTGCACCCCTGCACCCATATGGGGCCGGGGTGGACCTGGCTCCAGAGCATACGTCTTGTCTTTTCCATGTGGCCCTTCCTGCTGCCCTGCTGATGTGCCCAGTGAACTGCAGAACAGAGCTTCTCAGCCTTCCTGACGCTGCCACCCTTTGATACATTTCCTCACGTTGTGGTGACCCCAACCTCAAAATTATTTTCATTGCTATGTCATAATTAATTTTGCTACTGTTATGAACCCTAATGTAAATATCTGTGTTTTCTGATGGTCTTCAGCAACCCCTATAAAAGGGTCTTTCAACCCCCTAAGGTCGTGACCCACAGGTTGAGAACCACTGCTCTAGAGTGAAGGAACATCCTTGACCAAATCTTTTGGGGGTTTTCAAGACAGGGATTCACTGTGCAGCCCTGGCTGTCCTGGAACTCACTCTGTAGGCCAGGCTGGCCTCGAACTCAGAGATCACGAGCCTCTGCCTCCCAAGTGCTTGGACTAAAGGCGTGAGCCACCAACATCCACAACCCTGACCAAGCCTTAAAAGCCAGGATGGTTTGTAGACCTGTAATCCCAGCTAACTGGGAGACTGAGGCATGGGATGGAAAACCTGCTTGGGTTACAGAGTCAGTTCAAGGCCATCCTGGACCAGGTCTTAAAAGTAAAAGTGCTGGTGGAGAGATGGCTGAGCAGTTAAGGGCACTGGCTGCTCTTCCAGAGGTCCTGAGTTCAATTCCCAGCATCACATGATGGCTCACAGCCATGTATAATGGGATCTGGTGTCCTCTTCTGGCATGAATGCGTATTGCAGCTAGACGGCCATATACATGAGATCAATAAATCTTTAGAAATTAAAAAAAAAAAGTGGGTGGGGGTGGGGAATGTCGTTCGTTCAGTGGCAGGAAGCATGCTAGGCAGACAGCAGTCTATAGGTTCCTTAGACAATGGGGGAACTTTCAGGTGAAAGAAGCGTCATGTCCTCCACCCCATCACGTTCAGGTCCTTGGCCAGTGGGGGCTGTGAGCCCGTGCACCTAAGGGTCTGGCATGTTGGAGCCCAGAGAAGGGAAAGGAAGGAGGAAGACTCTTGATTGGGTCACGTGTCTCGTGGGCGGAGTCAGTGCTGTCCTTATGGACCTTGCCCTGTCCTCCACCATTTTCCCCTTCCTTGGGCCTAGTTTCAGCGTTTACAGTCTCTCTCTGGCTCCCAGGTTCCTTGAGACTTACCCGTCACAGTACTAGGCTGTGCGGGGCGAGGGTAGGGGGCGCGGGGACACAAGCTCACCCCAGACCCGGCCCTGGAGTCCTTCATGGTCCTTTCTCACCACACCTTACCACCTACTCCAGCCCCTCCCCAGGTGTCAGTCTTGGGGACCCCTGTGTTCTGGTCTCTCCTTATAGCCCTGGCTGTCCTTGAACTTGCTGTGTGGATCAGGAACTCAGAGATGCTCCTGCCTGTGTCTCCTGATGGCTGGGATAAAAGGTGTTCAACAAGAAACCGGGGACCCTTTCTTTGGGTGAGTTACATCAAACTAAGTTAGTGGGCTGAAGTGTGGTTCATTTAGGACGCGCTCAACATGCAGGAAGCCTGGGTTAAATCCCGGGCCACGTCAACAACTAAAGAGAAGGAAGCTAACGCTGTGATGTGAGGGGCTGTGAGAGGACAGCCGGTTCTTCAGTGTGGTCCAGACAGCCTGGGAAGCTCCTGAACCCTCCAGCAGTTGGGCAAATCTGCAGCCTGCAGGTTGATGGGACATTTAACTTTGCCCTGTGGGTCTCGGGACCCTCGGAAACCGCGATTCCACCAATGGCCGTCAGGGGGCAGCAGGACCCAGGATGGGAGCTGGTCCAGGTCCCTGCCCACCTGAGCCCCTGTGAGCTCTGAATGATGGGGAGGCAGGGGGGTCTCGCCCATGCCCCTTCATCCCTAAGCAGAGAGGGACTTTCGCTTCAGCCCCGAATACTCTGTTTTGTGGTTTGCTCGAGTCCTTGTGATCTCCGGGCTGAAACTCAACTGCAGAGGAAGATTTCTCCTCAAGCTCCACCCCAGATCATTACTCAACATCACAGTCTCCAGTTGTGGAGAATAAATCTCTCTCTCTCTCTCTCTCTCTCTCTCTCTCTCTCTCTCTCTCTCTCTCTCTCTCTCTCTCTCTCTCTCTCTCTCTCTCTCTCTCTCTCTCTCTCTCTCACACACACACACACACACACACACACACACACACGATCCTGGCACCTGGCATGCTGAGAAAGATCAAGAATTCAAGGTCAACCGGGGCTACTGCAAGATTAAGAAAACAGGCACACAGGTCAGCAGGTCTGGGGCCACTCTGCAGGGGGAGCTGTGTCAATTTCCCCTTCCCTTGCTTATCTCCAGGACCAGTGTGAACATCTAGTGCAGGGGACCCTGGAGTCACGTAGGAGGGGCTTGGAGGTGACCCCTCGTGCTGTAACGACCCCCAGTACTGTTCAGGGTGGTCTGGCTTTAGAGAAATCTCATTTCCCTCCGTTTATTTTTCTTTCTTTTAAAAAATATTTATTTCTATGTGTATGGGAGTTTTGCCAGCATGTATGTCCATGCACCATGTGAATGCAGTGCCCCAGGAAGCCAGAAGAGGGCGGCATTTTCCCTTCTTACAGGAGGGTGTGAGCTGAGAACCTAACCCAGGTCCTCTGGAGGAGCAGTGAGTGCTCTTTATCCATGAACAATCTCCCCAGTCCCATACTTATCCTTGGAAGTGACATCATCTTCATTTTTATTCTGAGTTTTCTGTGGTTCTTTTTTCTGCAGCTCACTTAGGTCCTGAGCCACCAACACCCCCGACCCCCTGCAGAGAGAGTTTGAAAGGAGAAGCTGTGTGTTCTCAGGGTCAGAGTCCAAGCCATGTACACACTGATCAAAGAGAAGGAGTCTGTCCCCACTGTGAGCACTCTACAGGAAGGTCTGGTGTCCTCCAGCACCAACACAACTCACACACGGAACTTTCCAGGTGGCCAGGTTCTCCTGGAAGGTCCCCAGCTCAACTGGGTGTGTTTACAAAGTGCTTCTTATACTCTACCCTTGTCTATGTTTTAATTTGTGGCCTCTGATTACATCTTTATCCCAAAGCTTTAGTGCTAGCCTTTGAAATAACCACAAAACCTTGTCCTTTGAGATTTCCCCCCATATATTGGGAATGTGGCTCAGTGAATAGAGTTCCCACCTTGTACACCCAGGCCATGGGCTCAGTACCTCAACACCTCCAAAACTAGGGTGGTGGCACACTGGATGGGCAGGAGAGATGACTCCGTGGGTACAAGGGTTTGCCACCAAGTCTGACCACATGAGTTCAGTCCCCAGAACCCTCAGTGGAAAGAGAGAACTGGCTTCCCAAAGTTCTCTTCTGACCAGACACACACACACACACACACACACACACACACACACACACACACACATGCACACGGCTGGTACATCCCCTCATTTGCACACCACACACACACAGTAATACTATAAACACCTAAAATAGTTTAACATTTTCCTTGATTATCTTTGTATGGCTTAACTTTAAGTACTGAAGGTTTCTCCTCACAGTGTGGGTTTGGACACAGGCAAATTCACCCACTGGAAAGTCTGGAGGAAAACTAGACACAATGTATGCACTTGTTTTTCCCTGTTCTTCAACATGAAATCTTGTTTCCTCTTGATTTTCGTTACATTGATTTCCTATTTCTGTGAGGGGATGGGTGTGTCATGATGCCTGTGTGAGGCTCAGAGGATAGCTTCTGGGAGTTGGTTCATGTAGCTGGAGGGCTTCTCTCCAGGTTCCAACAAGCCCCGCAGTTCCACAATCCACGTATAAAATAATCACTCAGACGCTTATATTACTTACAAACTGTATGGCCGTGGCAGGCTTCTAGCTAACTGTTCTTTTATCTTAAATTAACCCATTTCTATAAATCTATAGCTTGCCACGTGGCTGGTGGCTTACCGGTGCCTTTACATGCTGCTTGTCCTGGTGGTGGCTGCAGTGTCTCTCCCTCCTTCTTCCTGTTTCCCCAATTCTCCTCTCTCCTTGTCCTGCCTATACTTCCTGTCTGGTCACTGGCCATCAGTGTTTTATTTATATAGAGCGATATCCACAGCACTCCCCCTTTTCTTCTTCTTTTTTTTTTTTTTAAAGGAAGGTTTTAACTTTAACATGGTAAAATTACATATAACAAAACAATTATCGAGCAAGAATTGCAGTTACAATATTAAAGAAGATGTCCTATCTATCTTATATTTGTGAGTTTAAGGTTTTATATCTAACTTATCTTTTATCATAACTGAGGAAATTACAACTATCTAGTCTTCAACCACATCAAAGACCTGAGAAGGAACATAATGGTACCTGAGAAATGGTAGATGGATGCAAGCAACTTTCGGGAATCTTGCAAGAGTAGACCAAGACAGCTGGCAGCCTGGACAGTCACCTAATGTTTCTCAGCATTGTTGGTGCATTTAAATTGGCTACAGGCCTAGAGTATCTGACAGACCATTTTCAGAAGCAGGAATTCTGAAAGACCATCTTACCCTGTCTTGGCAGAGTACAGTGGTCGCTTTCCTTGTGTCCCGCTTTTCCAGAAAGGACAGCATTGCATTTGTACTGTCAGCCATCAAGGCAAGGGCAGTTCTTTGCCCAGTAGGCCATTTTGTGCCAAGAAGACAAACTTCCAAATGGAAATGTCTTAGAAGAACAACATTCTCTTGGATCAAATTGGTGCAGCCAGGAGCAATTGTGTCTCACGTCAACAGAATTCTAAGTTCTTTAAATGCCATATTCTCTAGGTCTGTGAAGTGTTTGAAGATTATCTATCTATCTGAAATATATCTATGTATACCTAGAAGACCTAGAATGTGGGTGTTGTATTCTTAAAATTGCTTCCTGCTGGGTATGGGCAAAGTTATCTTTATCCTGAAAGAAAATTTTAGGTTAATTGTCAAATTCTAGGAAAGGTAACTATATCCTTCATTTTCCATTCTGTGTATAATGCCAAAGTTCAGGGTTTATCGCAAGTCCTTATTCAAGTAGTCTTTGAGACTGGATCATCTCAGCTAGTCATCTTAAAATTGCTCTGAGCACCTTGTAGTTCAAAGTTGATCTGTAGATGATGTTTGTTTGCTTAGTGATATTATTATTGTCCACGTGGAATTGTTGTTGTTGTGGGGCCCCATCTTCTTTCTGGAGACTTCAGTTGATGTTAGGCCTGGCCGTGATTTCCTGCAGAAAACTGATAAGAGACTCGAACACAAAGACATATATATGCAGCTAAATGAAGCCTTTTTTCTAGAATTAGTTAGTACTCTATATGACCATTCATATCTTAACAAAGTTTAATATATATATATTAATCTTATAAATTTTGATATAAAATTCATACTTTAAGAAAAGTTTAAAGAATCAGAATAGAATCAAAGAGGTGAGCTTATTAATAGAATAGTCCCTTAATTAATTTGGCTTTTGTCCTGTCCCATAACAGAAGATGGCTCTTTTATTCTGGCATGATACAGGGAATTTGCATTTTCCTTTTAATAACATGCTTGAGTTTAAAGAAGGAGAGAGCCATTCTCCAACTCCAAAGTCAGCTTTAAATTTTAATTGAACTGGGACTATTAGAAGACCAATAGTGTTAAATCATTAGAGAAAAGCAGAAACAAACATTTAGGAAGACATAAAATTTTTTAGATAATATGTACCCATACGCCGTTTCACTCTGTTTCCTGGGATAGATGATTTGTCCCTTTTCTTCAGTTGTCTCATTTGTCTTGCGTTCTTCAGATTCCTTAACCTTCATTCTCCTAAAAGACAAAAACAAAAACCTTTCCCCAAGACTAATTTTGGGGATGTTCCTTTTTGGCAAGTTATTATCTGATTAAATGAAAAGGCATGTATTACTGGTACAAGTTAGTTTAAATTGGATGTTCATGCTGGTTGATGAACTATCACCTCCTCTAATTAAGAGGTCTCTCTTGTTCAAATCGAACCTTTATCAATTTTGATGGTACCCACAGCTTATCTTCTTCTGTAGAAACAAAAGCAAAACCTCGTCCCCAACGTAATACATACCCTGGTTTCCATTCTGAGGTCAGCACATTCTTAAAGTACATAGGCTGATTTAATTCTGTAGTTTTTTCTATTATCCAATGTCTCTCTGCAGCTGTTGTTCCTTTCTCATTGGCATTGAGAAAATTCAAAGTTAATAGAGCATTATGCAGTGTATTTCTGGGGGTTTTTGTTACCCTTTTCTGTTTATTTAGCATATCCTTTAGAGTTCTGTTTGATCTTTCTATAACTACTTGACCTGTAGGATTATGTGGTATACCTGTAATATGCTTTATATTATAATAAGCAAAAAACTGTTTCATTTTTAACAGAGACATATGATGGAGTATTGTCAGTTTTGATTTGTGTAGGTATACTCATGATGGCCATAACTTCTAGCAAATGAGTGATTATAGAATCAGCTTTTTCAGAACTCAAAGCAGTTGCCCATTGAAATCCTGAATAAGTATCGATGGTGTGGTGTACATATTTCAATTTTCCAAATTCTGCAAAGTGAAACACGTCTACCTGCCAGATTTCATTCCTCTGAGTACCCTTTGGGTTACATCCTGCTGGTAATGGCGTTTGATTGTAGAAGGAACAAGTAAGATATTTCTTTACTATTTCCTTGGCTTGTTGCCAGGTTATGAAAAAATCCTTTTTTAAATGTTTACTATTGACATGATGTTTTTTATGAAATTCTGAGGCCTCCAGCACATTTCCTATCAATAATTTATCAAACTCATCATTGCCTTGTGCTAGAGGGCCTGGCAGACCAGTATGGGATCGGATGTGAGTTATATATAAAAGATGACTCCTTTTCCTGATTGTATCTTGTAATTGAATAAATATTGAAGTTAATTCTGAAGCATCAGGGATAAATTCTGCAGTCTCAATATGTAATACCACTCTTTCAGCATATTGAGAGTCAGTTACTATGTTGAGAGGTTCTGAAAAATCCATTAATACCAACAGAATAGCATACAATTCTGATGAATTTTTGAACTGAATTATACAGACTTTGAACCATTTTACTTAAATTTTCTGATTTGTAACCTGCCTTTCCTTCTTTGTTGGCATCTGTATAAAATGTATGAACTCCAGATAGGGGTTTTTGCCATACAGTTAGAGGCAAGGTCCAATCAGCTCTCTTTATAAGATAATTCTATCACTTTTGGGATATTTGCTGTTAATTTCTCCCAAAAATTACTGCAAGCTCTTTGCCAAGGTTCACTTTCTGTCCATAATTTTTCAATGTCCTCCTTAGTTAAAGGTATGACAATTTCTGCTGGGTCTATTCCTGCTAACTGACGAAGTCTCAATTTTCCTTTCCAAATCAAGTCAGAGATTTTTTCCACATAAGTTTTAAATTTTTTACTTGGTTTATTTGGTAAAAAATATCCATTCCAATATAATATCTTCCCTCTGCATTAATATTCCAGTAGGAGAATGCCTAGAAGGTAAAATAACCAAAATGCAATCCAGCTTTAGATCAATACGATCCACGTGCCCTTCATGTACTTTCTTTTCAACCAAGGCCAATTCTTTCTCAGCTTCAGGTGATAATTCTCTTGGACTATTTAAGTCCTTGTCACCTTCTAAGGGTTTGAACAAATTAGTCAGTTCATCATTTTTTACCCCAACAATAGTTCATAGATGAGAAATATCTCCAAATAATCTTTGAAAGTCATTAAGAGTTTGTAGTCTATCTCTCCTAATTTGTACCTTTTGGGGTCTAATTTTTTGTAACTCTATTTTATATCCTAAATAATTAATAGAATCTCCTCTTTGTATTTTTTCTGGAGCAATTTGTAATCCCCATCAAGGCAAAAATTTCATTACTTCTTCAAACATTCTTTCTAAAGTATCTGCATTTGAGTTAGCTAGTAAAATATCATCAATATAATGATAAATTATAGATTTAGGAAATTTTTTACGTATCCCTTCCAGTGGCTGTTGTACAAAATATTGGCACAGAGTTGGGCTATTCAACATTCCCTGTGGGAGGACCCTCCATTGAAATCTTTTAACCGTTTGAGAATTATTATAAGTAGGTACTGTGAAAGCAAATCTTTCTCTGTCTTTTTCTTGTAAGGGTATTGAAAAGAAACAGTCTTTTAAATCAATAACTATGAGAGGCCATCCTTTTGGTAATAGAGTAGGCAAAGGCATCCCAGATTGTAGAGAGCCCATTGGCTGAATTACTTTTTAAATTGCTCTAAGGTCTGTTACCATTCTCCATTTACCAGATTTCTTTTTAATAACAAATACAGGAGAATTCCAAGGGCTGGTTGATTCTTCAATATGCTGAGCATTTAACTGTTCTTCTACCAGCTCTTCTAAAGCCTGGAGTTTCTCTGTTGTTAAAGGCCATTGCTGAACCCATACAAGTTTGTCTGTTAACCATTTTAAAGGTAGAGCTGTTGGTGTCTTTGGAAGATCATCAGTTATTGTCCCCTTTTTTGTATAATATGGATGGCTGGTGACCACTCATTAGAACAATATCTTCTAATATTACTTTCAGAAACATGTGCTAGTTTATGATTTGTTTCTGAGATAGGAGGGATGTTAATCTGAGTATTCCATTGTTGCAACAAGTCTCGACCCCACAGGTTCATATCTATGTTAGCCACATATGGTTTTAATTTTCCTCTCTGTCCTTCTGGATCTATACATTCGAGCCATCTTGCAATCTGTTTCACCTGAGATAATATCCCAATTCCTAACAGTTGAATGTTTACCTCCTGAAGAGGCCAAGTTGGATGCCAAAATTCTAGTGCAATTATAGTAACGTCCGAACCTGTGTCTACCAGACCAGACAACAAAACACCATTTATTTTTATCGTTAATTTTGGTCTTTGTTCATTAATAGAAGTTTGCCAAAAAATTTTCTTTATGTTTTCTCCTGAATTTTCTATTCTCTCTGTTTCATCATCCTGACCAGCATGATTTATTCCAATGGGCATTTGGTTATTTAATCGCTCAGAGCAGGGGTTTCCTCTATGGCTGCAGGAAAGGTTTGCACTGGATTTGCTATGGGGGCCTGCATGAGGCCCCTCTGGGAGTTTCCCGAAGACTGAGGCAAAGGGTTACGCTGTCTGTCCTTTGTTGATCTACATTCGTTGGTCCAGTGTTTTCCCTTACCACACCTTCTGCATACTCCAGAAGGACTGGGCATTCTGTTGCCATTGTTCCTTGAAGAAACATTGTTTCTAGGAATGACCTGTTTACAGTCCCTTTTCAAATGTCCTTGCTTTCCACATCCAAACATTCCTCAAAACCATTGAAATTGCTTCTCCTACGCACATATCATCATGCTGATCAGCCTCAACATTAACCGTGTCTCTAATCCAATCTTCCAAAGGTGCAGATCTTGCATTTAACAGCCTGATTATTCTTTTGCATGCTGCATTCGCATTCTCAAAGGCCAAAGATTCAATTATTGCCTTACTAGCTTCTGATTCCGAGACCATTCTCTTTACTGCTGAAGCCAGTCTTTGTAAAAAAATCTGTAAAAGATTCTTTTGGGCCTTGCATAACCTTTGTAAATGACTCAGATTTTTTTCCTGGTTCCTCAACTCTGTCCCATGCATTCAAGGCTGCCATTCGACATAAAATTAGGGCTTGGACACCATATAAACATTGTGTTTGTACGAAGCATATTGGCCTTCTCCAATAAGCTGATCCTGGCAAACTTGTATTCCTTTATCCCTCCATTGTTTTTCTATGTTTTTAGCCTCATCCTTGAACCAAGTTAGAAATTGAAGCCTCTGACTGGGTTCAAGAACATCTTGTGCCAGTTCCCGCCAGTCCTGTGGTACAATCCTATTATATGTTGACCAAGAGTTTAGCATTTGCTTTACATATGGGGAATGCATGCCATAAGATACTGTTGCCTCCTTAAACCTTTTTAAATCCAACATTTCAATTGGAGCCCAAATATTTTGTGTAGTCATTTGATCAGGCAACTGCTGTACGGTTAAAGGATAAATTAAGGGTGACTGTGTGAAAACAGGTTTTCTTTCTGTAACCTTATGATCCAAACTTGAAACAACTTCACTGTTAATTTCTTCTATCTGAATTTTTACAGGTTTAACAAGTTTTTCTAAAGCTGTTATCCTGGCACTTAAATTGACTATCTTTTTAAATATTAAAATGAGGATAAGCATAGTGATAAACTGCATAATTCCAACAATACTAATCTTCTCATATAGTTGTTCCATTGTCAGACTGCCTAAAATTTCTAACAAAACTCAATTTTCTTCCAATGTACACATAAAACCCATTTTTTTTAATGTGGAAAAAATTTCTCTTTTAAATAGTTTCCTTTGAAATATCTGATATGTTATGACTTTACAAATCTGTGTAGAACAGTAGAAATCCAAGGAATTTTCAAAACAGCCACCTAGTGTCCAAGGTGCAAATCCAGAGAGAGAGAGAGAGAGAGAGAGAGAGAGAGAGAGAGAGAGAGAGGAGTGAGAGAAAGCCGGCAAGAAAGCGTAGCTGGTTAAAGCTTAAATCCAGCCACGTGTTCCCTCTTGAGCCGAGTTAAGGCTTGTTTCTGGCTTCCTTAAGCTCCGACCACGTGCATTGGCTTTACAGCTGGGGCCCTGTTCAGCAGGGCAGGCCTGAGTTGTTTGTAGCACCCACTTTAAGCAAGCAGCTCACAGTTAGTCTGGCCTGAGGCCAAGCAGACCTAGGCCTGGGCTAGGAAGCCGGCTGCGCAGGCTAGGTAGTCAACTGCCCTTGCGGGAAACCACACCTGCCGCCACGCCAAGCGGTTTTTAATGGATTCTTGTCACAATGGGCGCCAGATGTAGATGTAACCAACTGTCTTATTAAATAAGAAATACAGAAGCAATGTAAAAGTGAAAGCCAAGAGGTCAGAGGTCAGAGCTCAGAGCTGAAATCTTACCCTTCCTCCTGCGAGCTCCTAGCTTCCCAAAAGAAAGCTATTTCCTGTGTGTAAATCTTTTCATAGTCTTTTGTTCTGCCTTCTCATTGGTTGTAAACCCAAACATGTGACTGCCTCGTCACTGTCTGTATGTACAGCGCCCCCAGTCTTAAAGGCATATGTCTCCAATGCTGCCGGTATCCCTGAACACACAGAGATCTACCTAGCTCTTCTACCAAGTGCTGGGATTAAAGGCGTGTGCCACCACCGCCACATTCTTGCTATGGCTCTAATAGCTCTGACCCCCGGGCAACTTTATTTATTAACATACAATCAAAATCACATTTCAGTACAACTAGAATACCACCACAATCAGCACTCTATGGGATGTGGGGTTGGTGAAGACCTTTTCCCGTTCTGTAGGCTGCTGTTTTGTCCTATTGATAGTGTCTTTTGCCTTACAGAAGTATTTCAATTTCATGAGGTCCCGTTTATTAATTGTTGTTCTTAGTGCCTGTGCTATTGGTGTTCTGTTTAGGAAGTTGTCTCATTTGCCAACGTTGTTGAACATTTCCTTAAGTGCTTTTTGGCTATTTGAAATTTTTCTGTTGAGATCTATCTGTTTAGATCTGTACACGATTTTTTAATTGGATTGTGTGATTTGGCCATCAGTGTTCTCTTTAGGATGTTACCTCCTGTACTGATGTGTTCAAGGTTATTCCCTACTTTCTCTTCTGTCTGCTTCAGTGTGTCTGGATTTATGTTGAGGTCTTGGATCCATTTGGACTTGAATTTTCTGCAGGATGATATGGGTCTATTTGCATTCTTCTACATGTAGACATCCAGTCAGACCATCACCAAATGTTGAAGATGCTTTCTTTTTTCCATTGTGTATTTATGGCTCCTTTATCAACAATCAGGTATCTGTAGGTGTGTTTGGGTTTATGTCTGGGTCTTTGATTCAATTCTGTTGATCAACCTGTCTGTTTTTCTGCCAATACCATGCGGTTTTGTCACTAATAGTCTGTAGTGGTAGAGCTTGAAATCAGGGATGGTGATGCCTCTGGAAGTTCTTTATTGTTCAGGATTGATTTAGCGATCCTCAGTTTGTTGGTTTTTTTTTTTTCATATGAACTTGAGCCTTTTACTTTCAAGGTCCATAAGGAATTTGATGGGAATGGTGTTGACTCTGTAGATTCTTTTTGGTAAGATGGTCATTTTTACTATGTTAATCTTATAGCTCCATGAGGATGGGAGATTCTGCCATCCTCTGATGTTTTATTCAATTTCTTTCTCCAGAGACTTGAAGTTTTGCCATACAGGTCTTTCACTTACCTGGTTAGAGTTACTCCAAGATATTTTACATTATTCTTGGCTATTGTGCAGGATGTTATTTCCCTGATTTCTTTCTCAGTGTGTTTGTCTTTGTATGTAGGAGGGCTACAGCTATTTTTTTAGTTAATCTTGTATCCAGCCACATTGCTGAAGGTGTTTAGCAGCTGTAGGAGTTACCTGTTAGAATTTTTTGGGTTCTCTTATGTGTACCATTACATAATATGTAAATAAAGATACTTTGACTTCTTCCTTTTTTAAAGAAATTGAGGGAATAAAACAAAAAAAATGGAGGGAATGAGTAAATGCCTTAATGAAAGAAAACCAAGAAGTGTGGTGATATTTTATTTGTTAATGTCAATAAAGCTTCTCTGGGGATCAGAGGAATAGGACAAGCCACAGCCAACCTCAGTTTACCAACTCCTCAGGCTCCAGAGAGAGGCACTTCCTGTATACTCACGCCTGTATACCTTTCTGTGCCCTGCCATCTCACTTCCTTTCCCCGCCCAGCTTCATCACTTCCCCTTTCTGCCCAGCTCTATCACTTCCTGTCTGTCTGTCCAGACCTCCACAGTTCTATGGTTAACTATCACTGGGATTAAAGGTGTGTGCCACCACACCTGGCTCTGTTCCCAGTGTGACTTTGAACTCACAGAGCTCCATCCGGACTCCTGAATGCTAGGATTAAAGGTGTGTGTTACCACTGCCTGACCTCTATGTTTAATACAGTGACTGGCTTTTTCCTCTGATCCCCAGATAAGCTTTATTGGGATGCACAAGTGAAATATCAACACAAGTGATAAAAAACAAATAGTTGAAGGAGACAAATAAAAGTGTTCAAGACCTGAAAGTGGAAACAGAAGCAATAAAGAAAACACCAGCTGAGAGAGTTCTGGAAATGGAAAATCTTGGTAAGTGAACAAAACTACAGATGCAAGCTTCACCAACAGAATACACGGGGTGGAGGAGAGAATCCCAGGCATGGAAGATACAGTAGAAGAGACAGACACATGGGCCAAAGAAAATGTTCAATCTAAAACATCCCTGGCCCAAAACATGCAGGAAATCTGGGACATGATGAAAGACCAAACCTAAGGAAAATAGGAATAGAAGAGGGGTAAAAATCCAGTTCAAAAGCCCAGAAAATATTTCCAACAAAACAGTAGAAGAAAGTTTTCCTAACCTAAAGAAGGAGATGCCTATAAAGATACAAATAGATTGGATCAGAAGAAGGTCCCCTGCCACATAATAATCAAAACACCAAACACACATACAAAGAAAGAAAATTAAAAGCTGTAAGGGAAAAAGAACAAGTAACATATAAGTGCAGACTAATCTTAATTCCACCTGACCTCTCAATGGAGACTCTAACAGCCAGAAGGGCCTGGGCAGATGTGCTGCAGAGTCTAAGAGACCACAGATGCCCAGTCTACTACAACCAGCAAAATTTTCAATGACCATACATGGAGAAAGCAAGATATTTCATCCACAAAAATCAATTTTAAACAAAATCTATCTACAAATCCACCTTTATAGGAGGTGCAAGAAGAAAAACACCAACCCATGGGGGTTAATTACACACATGAAAACACAGGAAATAAATTATTTCACAGCAGCAAAACCAATGAAGGGAAGTACACACACACACACACACACACACACACACACACACACACAATACCACCACCACCACTAACAACAACAACAACAACAAAATAACAGGGATTAACAATTATTGGCCATTGACATCTCTCAACATAAATGGATTCAATTCCCCAATTAAAAGACACAGACTAACAGAATGGATGCAAAAACAGGATCCATTCTTCTGCTGCATACAAGAGACATGCCTCAATGCTAAAGATAGGCATTCCATCAGAGTAATGGGTTGGAAAAAGACATTCCAAGAAAATGGATCCAAGAAGCAAGCTGGTATAGTCACTCAAATATCTAACAAAATAGACTTCAAACAAAAAATAAACAAAAAAGTTGTGGAAGGGCACTTCATATTTATCAAAGGAAAAATCCAACAAGATGATGTTTCAATTCTTATCATCTATGCCATGAACTCAAGGGCACACACATTTGTAAAAGAAACTTCACTAAAGCATAAACCATACATTGACCCTCACACATTGATAGTGGGAGACTTCGTAGACCCCACTCTCACCAATGGACAGGTCAACCAGACAAACTCTAAACAGAGAAGTATTGGAGCTAACAGACATTATAAACCAAATGAATCTATTAGACATGTATAGAACATTCTAACCAAAACAAAAGGATATACCTTCTTCTCAGCACCAATTTCTCCAAAATTGATCACATACTCTGACCCAAAGGAAGTCTTAAGAGATACAAGAAAAATGAAATAACCCCCTGGATCCTTTCAGACCACCACTAGTAAAAGCTAGAATTCAACAACAGAAACAACAGAAAGTCTACACATGCAAGGAAACTGAACAGCTCTCTACTGAATGAATCTTGGGACAAGGCAGAAATAAAGAAATGAAATGAAAGACTTTCTAGAATTCAATGAAAATTAGGATACAACATACTCAAACTTATGGGACACAATGAAAGTGGTGCTAAGAGGATGTTCATAGCACTAAGTGCCTTCATAAAATAATTGGAGAGATCTCATACTAGCAATTTAACAGCACACATGAAAGCTCTAGAACAAAAATAAGCAAAAACACCCAAGAGGAGTAGCTTGCAAGAAATAATCAAACCAAGGGCTGATATCTATGAAATAGAAACAAAAAGAACAATACAAAGAATCAATGAAACGAAGAGTTAGTTTTTTGAGAAAGTTAACAAGATAGACAAACCCTTCTCCAAGCTAAGTAAAAGAAACAGAATATCCAAATTAGCAAAATCAGAAATGAAAAGGGTATATAACAACAGACAGCAAGGAAATCTAAGAATCATTAGGTTGTAGACAGAAGTTTCTGCCATACCAGGCACTCCCAAATAATTGACTCGGAGGTGTAATATAAATTATTAATGCGGGCTGGAGAAAAGGCTCAGAGGTAAAGAGCACCAACTGCTCTTCCAGAGGTCCTGAGTTCAATTTCCAGCAACCACATGGTGACTCACAACCATCTGTAATGAGATCTGGCATCCTCTTCTGTATACATAATAAATAAATAAATAAATCTTTAAATTGTAAATGCTTGGCCAGTAGCTCAGGCTTATTACTAACTAGCTCTTGCACTTAAATTATCCCATAATTCTTATCTATTTAGCCTTGTGGCTTGGTACCTTTTCTCAGTAAGACCTTCTTATCTTGCTTCCTCTGTGTCTGGCTGGCAACTCCTGACTCTGCTCTTCCTCTTCCCAGCATTCTTAGTTTGGCTTTCGCACCTTACTTCCTGCCCAGCTACTGGGCTGTCAGCTTTCTATTAACCAGTGAGAGTAATACATATTCATAGTGTAGAAAAGGATTATTCCACAGCATTAGGTCATACTTTAAAAACCTGTACTCCCCAAAATTGGAAAATTTAAAAGAAATGGACAATTTTCTTGATAAATATCACTTGCCAAAGTTAAATCAAGATCAGACAAATAACTTAAAATAGTCCTATAATCCCTAAAGAAATAGAAACAGTCATTAAAAGTCTCCCAACAAAAAAGTCCAGAACCAGACTTTTTAGCCCAGAATTCTACTAGATGTACAAAGAAGAATTACCTCCAATACTCTTCAAATTATTCCACAAAATAGAAACAGAAAGAACATTGCAAAATTCAATTTATAAGGCCACAGTCACCCTGCTACACAAACCACACAAAAATTCAACACAGAAAGTGAATTATAGCCCAATTTCCCTTATGAACATAGATGCAAAAATACTCAACAAAATACTTGAAAATAAACAAACTAAGGCAGGCTTTGTTGCCTTTAATTCCATCACTGAGAAGGCAAAGGCAGGTGAATCTCTGTGAGTTTGAGGCCAGCCTGGTCTACAGAGTGAGTTCCAGGACAGCCAGGGCTGTTATACAGAGAAACCTTGTCTTAAAAAACAAAAAATAACAACAACAACAACATTATTATTATTATTATTATTATTATTATTATAATTATTATTAAATAAACAAAAAAAACTACAAGAAAAAACACATGATCATCTCTTTAGGTGCTGAAAAAAGCCTTTGACAAAATCCAACACTCCTTCATCAAAAAAGTTTTGGAGAGATCAGGGATATAAGGGACCTACCTAAACATAATCAAGGCAATTCACAGCAAACCTACAGCCAACATCAAATTAAATGGAGAGAAACTCAAAGCAATTCCACTAAAATCAGGAACAAGACAAGGCTGTGGGCTCTCTCCATAACTGTTCACTTTGGACTGGGCGTTCTAACTAGAGAAATCAGACAACTGAAGGAGATCAAGGGGATACAAATTGGAAAGGAATAAATCAAAGACTGATTTTTTTTTTTTTAATGATCTTCAAAACTTTCCTCAGATGTCACCCTCTGAATGACACCACACTGAACACCTGTTTAAACAGCACATTTAGGACTGGAGGTATGACTGAGATGCAGAGAGCTCCTTCTGCTCCTGCCCAGAACCAAGTTCAGTTCCTAGCATCCACACCCAGGGGTTCTGACAATCTCATCTGACCTCCAGGAACCCAGCACTCACCTGACCACACCCATCCAAATGCCACACATCCACTGTGGTGGATTTCATGAGAAATGTCCCCATAGTGTTGGGTAGTTGAACTTTGTTCACAAGTTGGTGTTGCTATTTGGGTAGGTTGTGGTTTAAGAGGTGTGGCTTTGCTGGAGGAAGTATACTACTGGGGGAGGGCTATGAGAGTCAAAAAAAAACCTGCCTCCATTTTGCTCTCTCTGCTTCCTGTTTGCCACTGAAGATGTGAGCTCTCAGCTTCCTGCTCCCCACACCATGCCGGCAGCTCTAACCCTGCTTCCCTGCCGTGATGCACTCTTATCCATTGAAGCTGTAGCCCAAACAAACTCTTCTAAATATTGCTTTGGTCAAGTGTTGTGGATATCCCTCTGTATAAAAAGAACACTGATTGGCCAATAGCCAGACAGGAAGTATGGGCGGAACTAACAGAGAGAATTTAGGGAACAGGAAGGCAGAGGGGAAGACTACCTGCAGCTGCCGCCAGGACAAAGAAGATGTAAGGTACCAGTAAGCCATGAGCCAGGTGGCAAAGTATAGATTAATAGAAATGGGCTGAATGTAAGAGTAAGAGCTAGACAATGACAGGCCTGAGCTAATGGCCAAGCAGTTTAAAATATTGAAAGCGTCTGTATGTTTATTTTATAAGTGGTCTAAGGGACTGCCGGGCCTTGGTGGGACCCGGAGAGAAAACTCCAGCTACAGTCATGTGTTTTATCATAGCAACAGAAAACTAATTAACACAAATACATAATTAAAAAAATAATTTTTGAAACAATGTCACTATGTAGACCACGCTAGACTTGAACTCACAGAGATTCACCTGCTTCTGCTATCAAAATGCTAGGAATAAAGTATGTGCCAGCATGCCACGCTAAAAAAATAGTAAATCTTAAAAAACAGTATCTCTTTGCTCTGTTTATCTCCCCTGCACTATGGACACCTTCCTTTCCACCCTCCACCTCCCGAGACAACCTATCCTTGTTGATTCCCTTACACTGTATCACAGGCATCTTCCCACCACAGCACTTGCTCCAGGAGACCAGCAACTCTGTATCACTTCCTAGTGTGTCTTAGAAAGAGGACTTCATCTCACATCTGGAACAGACTCTGTGAGCTGATAACAATGGACACTGCTCTGTCACCTGCCTGAGGAGTGGATTTGCTCCACCCCAGATGGAGACAGTGACAGCTGACCAAGGAAAACATCCATGCAGGGTCAGCTTGGTGATCCCTGAGCTCACTGGTCACTCACAGGAGCCTGGGTGAGTTGGGAATAACCACGGAGCTACCCACCCCAGTGTGCATATCACTCACACAGCTGCATCACTGCAGTCCCCTGCTCAGCTCCCAGCAGCTCCACTCAACAGTCTCCTCTCCCTCAGGAACTGCAGCTGGTTTAACCCTGAGAGGGAAGCGCTACATTGTGTCAGCTCCGTGAACCTGTAGCTTCTTGTGTTTCCTGAGCCTCCTCAGCTCCTCCTGGCTCCAGCAGGGATGTTTCAGTCTAGAGGAGAATTCACACCCTCACCTCCCTCTTCTACAGAAGCTCCCTTGATTAACACAACCTCAGGTCACATGCTGTGTGTAGGGTGCAGCACCAGGTCCCCTCACACTGAGGTCAGAGTCACCTGAGCTTCCCCTCAGCAAAGCCCTCCCTCCCTCTCCACCTGCCTTTCTGTCTTTGATCCATAATCTTATTTATTTTTTTATTCATTCATCAAACATTTATTGAGTATGAATGTTTGCTGGGTCCCAGGCACTGGAAGGCACCATCCCTCACAAGACAAAGATGGCTACATCATGACAGAGATTGTCACCTTCTTGGTATTCAAACATCTCAGCTAAACTCCTGGACTCCTGACTTGAGGTCACAAACCTAGAAGAAAAAACTGCAGGGGCTGGAACATGAGCAGGGGTGAAGTAATTTCGATTGCTGGTGTTCTCACAATCTATTTTATAAGAGGTTTGTTAATTTTATGTCTATGAGTGTTTTTCTTGGCTGTATGTGTTTGTACCATGTGCCTATCTGGTGTCCACAGGGGCAGTGGAAGCCATGGAAGAGGAGGTATGCATTATGGACGGTGTGAGCTATGGTGTGGGTGCTGGGATTTGAACCCGGGTCCTCTGCAGGAGCAGCAAGTGCTCTCAACCCCTCAGCCATCTCTGCATTCCCTGGATTATGTCTTTTATTTTCTTTATTAAAATTTTTTATCATTCATTTTAACACCAGTCAAAGATCCCCCTTTTCCCTCCGCCCACCCATCCTGCCTCCTCCTCCTCCCAACCCTGACTCCCACCCACAAGAAGGCAAGCATTCCTTTTAAATAAACTTAGTTCTACAATAGACTCAGCCTGAAAATCCCTGAGTCACCACTGGGGGCAGCACCAGGATTCCCAGAGCCAGGGAGGGAGAGGGGACCTTGGGCAGAACCCAGCTCCAACAGGACAGACTGAGATGAGACCCTGTGGATCCCTCCTCTCTGCCCATCCTACAACCCGGGTTAGATTCTGAAAGATGGGGAGAAGGAGAGAACCTCAGGGAGGGGCCTGGAAGGAGGCAGGAGCTCAGGAGACTGAAGTTCATCTCCTCAGCACACAGTCTCCTGAGTGTAGAGGCTTAGTTGGGCCTTGATGGGACAAGGATGGACAAACACCTGTTAATGCTGTCACTCAGGGACCCCAGGGGATAAAGAGGCAGGGACCACTTACAGGGACAAGAACAGGCCTAGTCCTCCATACAAACTAAAAAGACAAGAAATAAACAGAGAAGACAGGGTGAAGAGCCATGGCCAGGTCAGAGCCCAGGCTGACCTGTCACAGCAGTCCTGGCTGCTCACAATCCTGGGGACAGGACAAGGCTCTGTCATCCCAGTGTCCCTGTGATCACAGACTCTCAGCATGTGGTTCAAGTGATGAAGAGAACAGAGCCAGGAGGTGACAGAGCTGAGGAGTGACCATGTCACAGCCAACAATGGAATGAGCTCAACCTGGGCACAGTGCTGTTCACACTCAGCTTCTACAGCCTCATCTTGTCCACCAGATACACACAGCATAATGAACACAGATTCTGGAAGGTTCTCCATGCTGCCGATTATTTCATCCACAAGCTCTAAGTATTTCAATCATTTAATTTATTCATCAATCCACCTGTCAGATCAAGGATGTGAACAACCAAGTTCACATTCAGGTTATTATTTTCAGTGGGGAGTCAGGGGCTGCAGCTCACGGCAGCATGGAGGTGACAGGATGGAGATGTCCCCTCCTGTCTGCTGGACCAGGAAGGTTGGCTGTGGAAGGGAACACAGGCAGTGTAGGGACAGGGTCCTGGTGTGCAGGGTGGCCTGGGCTCCCCAGTTCTTCACATTGAGCCCACAGGGTCACAGGGAACATCAGACACTGTTGCTGAGAGTGAACTGAGGGGCTCAGGACGTCACAGGAGAGACCTGAGCACATCTCTGTCACTCTGTCAGGACAGGCAGCTGTCTTCACGCTACAAACAAGAGATATGAACAGTCACTGTGAAGACAACATCCCAACAACCCACCACTCACTCAGAGGGGATTCTGGGAGTCCCTGAACCCCAATCATGTCCACTTTCCCTCCCCAAATCAGTCCCCAGAGTGTCACCTTCACAGCCTGGGAGAGACACATCAGAGCTCTGGCCACTGTCCCTGCCTAGGGAAAAATTATATATAGTCACAGGAAGGTGAAAACATGGCCTCTAGAAGATTTCACTGGAGGAGGTATTATGGGTTGGCAGAGCTCCCCAAATACTCCAGCTTCACCCCAAGGGCCTCAGGGACAATCCCGCTCCCCACACTTACCTGAAGCTGGAGTATAGTTCCCTCCTTTTCCACCTGTGAGAAGAAAAGCTGTGAGAGATCAGGGAAGACCCGACCCTAGGAAGTTTCCAGAACTGACAGCAGACCCAGGTCAGAGACAGGAGCAATGAGGGGTGTGAATGTTTCCCATTAGTGAGGCAGAGCACACTTCTAAAAGGGGCTGAGAGAGAACCAGACCTGCCCTTTCCTACCTGTGTTTCTCCTCCTCCACCACACAACAGCCCCCAGAGCTACAGTGATCACAGCTACAACAGCAGCAATGATTGCCCAGATGTGGACAGGGGACTGAGGAGGCTCTGGAAGGGAAGGACAGAAGGGGAAGTCAGGGGTCATGATGCCAGCTCTCAGCCCTGATCCTTTTCAGGGTCTTCAGAGGGCTCCAGCTTTCCCTGACCCCAGCTCTGCACCCACACCCTCCTTACCCCATCTCAGGGTGAGGGGTTGTTTCAGCCCCTCATGGTGCACATGGCATGTGTATCTCTGCTCCTCCCCAGAAGGCACAACCAGAGATGCCCACTTCTGGAAGGTTCCATCCCCAGAAGGTCTGGTCTCCACCAGCTCCGTGTCCTGAGTCTGTTCCTCCCCATCCCTCTGCCAGGTTATGGAGATCTCAGCAGGGTAGAAGCCCAGGGCCCAGCACCTCAGGGTGCCGTCTCCTTTCAGTGTGGGGTGATGGGTCACATGTGCCTTTGGGGGATCTGTGTGGAAGATTTAATAAATCCCTCAATTAATAAGATAAACTGAAATCTGCAAAGACAAAGTTAAACCAATGCTGACACTAAACTGTGTCTGTTTGGACAATTCTGTCATCACACTAGTGACCTCAGGTGGAGCTGGTCCCCTCATCACAGAGCTGCACATTTTCCTGGGGGGACTCAGTAGCGAAGAGGGAATCCACATGAGCCAGCAGGTCAGCATGGTCTTCCTCATGTGATGTTCTATAGCATTAGTTAGGTGGTAAAAGAATGAAAGGAAAATAATTTATATATGTTATTAATTCATATCAAAATAAGAAATCAGGTACAAGGCCTACATGAAGGGTGACACCAACTACAGCTTCCACCTTTGAGGCACAACCACTGTGGCTTTCTTGCTGACCAGCATAACTGTCTGTCCAAGTGAACAGAGATCACCAAAGTGTGCAGCAGAAATGTGGTGAACCTCTGACACTCAGCCAGAGAAAATGACTCCCCAAGCCCTGCCTCTGGGGGACAAGATACAAGGTATTGTCACCAGGACCCCTGGAAGTGTGCTATGGAGCCCAGGGCAGCACTCCTTGGGACACAGCGGTGCTCACAGGGGTGTGTGGATCGTCCCTGTCACTCCTGTCCTGGAGCTGCAGAAGACCCTGTCTCTGAGGAAGTTCAATTCCTAAGCCACTGGGGCAACACTGTGACTTGTTGGGGCTGAGGGAGAGCAGGAGGGCTCTGGATGTTAATATGGCAGAAAACAGTCTAAGCTCACAGGAGCCTTTCTAGTGTAAAGGAAACACTGACTTGTCTAATTATACAGATTACCAGTTCCCCCTGGCTCCTGTGGAGACTGATACAGATGATAAAATGAGGGGGAGAGAGAGAAACAGTATCATCCCAGTGAGGGGGATAAAAAAACTGAGTAAAAGCAAAATGCAACTTAAAAAAAAAATGAAGGAAGAAAAAGAAAAAGAAAAAGCCCCCCACAATTTAGTATTTGTCCAGGGCACCCCATAAGAGCTCAGGTGGCCATTCTGGGAATAGATGTAATTGGAGTATGAGGGGTGCAAACCTCAGCCAAAGGGATTTGGGAGAAAGTATCTTTGGAAAGTTCTAGAAACTGTGGAACCAGCCTAGGGTAGGGGCGTCCATGTCTCTCATCAGGAAAGGAGACTTCCGGTCCTGGCGTGTAAGGATGACACACTCAGATGACAGGACTCAGTTTCCACAACCCTGGTGTGGGCAGAGACCCCGGCCTGGAGAGGCCATGGCTGACAGAGGCTGCAGACTGCAGGAGCCACTGTGGTTAGGTCGGGATCTCCTCTCCCTCCTCTGAGACAGATTTGCAGCTGTCCAGGGAGAAGGCTGAGCCTGGGGATCAGTGCGGTCCCTGCCATGCTGGATCAGGAGGCCCAGGGACACTGTCTGCCCTGAGACAGGGGCATGACCCCAGCTGAGGGGTTTCTTCTTCCCCAGGACTGAGCCCAGCCCGAGGGCAGAGGGAGGAGCTGCCCGAGGCCCAGCACCTGTGCGCTGCAGCGTGTCCTTCCCGATCTCCAGGTATCTGCGCAGCCACTCCACGCACTCGCCCTCCAGGAAGGCCCTCCGTCTCTCTGCAACACCACCCTGCTCCCATTTGCGCCGGGTGATCTGCGCCGCGGTGTCCGCCGCCGTCCACGTCCTCAGGTCGTCGTTCAGGGCGATGTAATCGCGGCCGTCGTAGGCGTCCTGATTGTACCCCCGGAGGAGGCGCCCGTCCGACCCCATGTCACAGCCATACATGACCTGGATGGTGTGAGAGCCTGCAGGGACCCTTCGGTCAGCCCCGCCCACCCGAGGTCGGGCCCGCCCCCTCGGGCCCGCCCACCCGCGGTCAGCCCTGCACATCCGCGTTCAGCCACGCCCACCCGTGGTCAGCCACGCCCCGTGGCCCCGCCCACCCGCGGACTCCGCTAAACCGAAAGGGAAACCGGGTCCCGGTCCCCGACTCCTCCCGAACCTCGGACCCGGGACCCGGGGCGACTCCGGCCCGGACGTAGGGACGCGGAGGGGTCCTGACCTCCGACCCGCGTCACTCACCGCCCTCGCTCTGGTTGTAGTAGCCGAGCAGGGTCCTCAGGTTCACTCGGAAAGTCTGCTCGGTGCCCTTTGCGATCCGTGTCTGCTCCTCCCAATACTCCGGCCCCTCCCGCTCCACCCACGGCGCCCGCGGCTCCATCCTCGGAGTCTCCGCGTCACTGTCGAAGCGCACGAACTGCGTGTCGTCCACGTAGACGACAGAGATGAACCGGGGCTCCCCGAGGCCGGGCCGGGACACGATGGTGTGGAAATACCGCAGCGAGTGCGAGCCTGGGGGCGGCGCGCGGTGAGACCCCGACCCTCCTCCCGGGACCCCGGGCGGGTGCGCGGGCCGGGAGGGGAGCAGGGCGCGGGGCTCGGGACGCGCTGGAGAAGGGCGGGAGGGTCTGGCTGGGCGACGCGGGGACGCGGCTTCCCCGGGGCCGCCCCCGCCCTCCCCGCAGAGTCGTTTCCCTCCCGACCCCGCACTCACCCGCGCGGGTCCGGGTCGGGGTCAGGGCGGCCGCCAGCAGCAGGAGCAGCGTGCACGGAGCCATCGCCCCATCTCGGATCTGGGGTGTCCGAGTTCCGCGGGCTGCGTGGACTTTATAACCCGTGACCGCGGCGACGCTGATTGGTTCTCCGGGATCTCGGCACCCAATGGGGGTGAGAACAGGACACTTGTCATCAGTGTCCGGGCAGAAGGACCCGACACAGGTCAGGAGCTGGAGAAGTGGAACTGGGACCAGGGGATCCCCAGTCCTGGACTCCCACCCCAGACTTCACCGCCTGGGGACTGAGACTTTGCTGAATCCTGTGCTGCAGGACGGAGTGCTGTTTGTCAAGGTGTCTTTGAGCCGCCTGAGGACAACTGTCTCCTCAGGTTAGTCAGGATGAAACCTAAGAGCACGGAGTTTCCAGATAAAATACACACAGCACTTAAAATGAATGTTCACGGAAACAGGTGCTGTCGGAGTCCTGGTGAGGGTGTGGGGCTGCCGTGGACACCTGCATCGGGAGGTGACTGGAGTTTTCACAGCTCTGGTCAAGCACTTTTGACCCTGTGTTATCTGTGACTCTCAGTGCTGGAATCCCACTCTCCTCTGCTTTCACTTTCTACTTCAGTTATGTGTGGCTGGGATTGGAAGACATCAAGTCAACATCCACAGAAAAAAAAAATATAAATTTATTTTTTTCCACACTACAGAACAGGGATGAAACCTCAAGTCCCCAGTGAGTACCTCTGCCATGAGAATTACCTCTGCCCAGTGTCCACACTGCACAGGCCTGAGGAACTCAGGAGCCAGCTGTTATGAGACCCAGGGCTCCACAGGCCTGTGACATTCATCTCCTTCATCTCATCTGCTCATAAAGTGTGAGTGAAGGTCACAGAGAGAATGAGAGGTCACAGGTTATGTAACTTCTACCACACCATCGTCATTATTCTGCTTCATTATTAGTTACAGTTCCTTTCTCACTGTGATTTATTCACTAAAGCAACTGTACAGTGGCAGTGTGTAGACACAGGGAACCATGGCGTGTAGACAGGGATCAGTGCCCTGCTGTGCTTGGTCTCCACGGGGGTCTCTTCCCAGTGGAGAAGGGGGTCCACTGTGCTGAGACAAAGACCAGGTCCACACAGACATCTCAGGACTATGGACTGAAGATCCATGTAAAACACAACCACCTGGAGCCACAGAGGATCATCTGGGGAGAACACTAGGGTCTGAGTGTGAGCACCAGGCTGTGAAGACACGATCCTGAGTGAAGAGGAAAAAAAAAATCTCAATTTACAGATGAGATTCCTGAGCATCAGGCTTGGCAGTGGGAGCTGCCCCTGCAGGTGAACACAGGAGCCTGGTCTCTGTGGGAGTCTGTGTGGTGCTTGCAGGCCAGCACCTCTGCTTTAAAGAGAAGCATCTCTCCACTGCATCCCCAACACGCATATTTGCCATTAGATTCCCAGAAGTGACTTTTCTTCTAGAAGATCCAGGGAATCCTTCTTCTCTTCAGAAGGAGGAAGAGGAAGGTTGAGGAGAGAACTGAGTGAGTCTGGCCTGGGGGTCTCTCCTGGTGTTTTCTTGTCCTATTTTTTTTTTTTTTTTTTTTTAGTACTAGGCTGGCCTTGAACTCACAGAGACATGAAGCAGGCTTTCTTTCAGACCACCGACCAGTTCCCAAATCATGACAGAGAGACTTACTATTAGTTATGAATGCCTGGCCTTAGCTTAAACTTATCTCTAGCCAGCTTTTCCAAGTTAAGTGGACCTGTTTCTCTTCATCTATGTTTTTCTTCTGGGCTTTTTACCATTACTTCCTTCCTTTAGTGTGTGTTACTTTTCTGTTTCTTCTGTGACTGGCTGGGTAACTGGGTGGTT
Source organism: Peromyscus maniculatus bairdii (assembly GCF_049852395.1). Classification (NCBI taxonomy): domain Eukaryota; kingdom Metazoa; phylum Chordata; class Mammalia; order Rodentia; family Cricetidae; genus Peromyscus; species Peromyscus maniculatus. Next base: position 3,975,278 of record NC_134872.1, on the reverse strand, counting down.
GTCTGGCTGACCTATCCTGTCCTTCTCCCCCTTCTTTTCTTCCTCTTCTCTTTTCTCTCCGCCCCAGCCCCGCCCATCCCTCCTCTGCCTAGCCATTGGATGTTCGGCTTTTTATTAGACGAATCAGGTGCCTTAGGAAGGCAAGGTGAGACATGTGTTGTGCTGTGTTCAGTTCTTGTGGGTCCGTGGAAAATATGGTCACTCTAGGATGAATTTTAGCCTTTGTGACAACAGGGGAGTCAGCCTCTGGCCAACTGACCAACTGTAGCTTTGCAAAAAGGATTTTCATGGCTATACAATTTACATCCTTAGCAAGTCAATTTCCATATACCAAAACCTCTTATCTAAGGCTGTCCAAAGACACAAATGGCAAAGCAATTGCCAGGCCCAGGACATCTCTGTTTTCCTCCTACAACCAACTTTTGCATAGGCTTTGAACCTTTAGGAAATCATGGTAAGATTTACATACCTCAAGCCTAAGGTACCTTACACAAAAGGTAGCATTCACAAAAGGCAGATCAAAGCTGGTACTAACACTCCAGAATCAAATCAGCTACAGAGTTCTGCAGAAACTCTTGCTACAGAAACAGCAGCACATCTTTACATGATTAAACAAATACAACATAAACAAATGTAACACGTCTTTATATAGTTAAAAAAATAATCTTCCACAACAGACCCACCTGCCTGTGCATCCCAAGTCCCGGGATTAAAGGCTTGTGTCACACACCTGGCTTAATTACTTTTCTAGAGCTGTAAGAAGACACTGTGAACCAGGAAACTTGCTGCTTGTCATGGCGGCGGCTGCAGTGTCTCCCAAACTCAGCCTTCCACTTCCCAGAATTCTTCTCCTCCTTGTCCTGCCTATACTTCCTCCTGCCTGACCACTGGCCCATCAGTGGTTTATTTATACAGAACAATACCCACAGCACTATCCAAACCTCTGAGCCTGGGTGGCCATTCTCATTCAAATCACCACAGCATTCAGTGCAGATGTAAGATGCCCTGCAGGGTTCTGCAGATGTGTCCATTGTGACCTGTGGACAAACACCCTCAAACAGGAGGACCCCACTGTGTTAGGATCTCCCCTTTGCCTCTGTCACCTCCTGCCCTTTTCCTTCAGTCCTCAGCCCATCAGTACCAGCAGCCCTCCCTTCTCAGTTCTGCACTAACACTGTCTCTTCCTTTTAATCCAGTTTCTCTCTTGGTCATCCATCTTGTCTGCCATCTTGCTGTGAGGCAGGCTGTGTGGTGTCCTTCTGTGAAATCTCCAATGGGGGCTGGAGAGATGGCTCAGGGGTTAAGAGCACCTGTTGCTGTTGCAGAGTGTAACATGAATCTTAAAAGTTCTTCTTAATAAAATCAAACCCAGAGCCAGGTATTGGGTTAAAGCTAGAAGATCAGAGAAGCAGAACAAGCTACCACAGCCTTTCCAGTTACTGATGCGTCTCCTGGAAGCTGGAAGAGCACTGAATGCTAATGGTGTGAACTATTTTACATGCTTAAGGAGATTAATGCATTTGATTTTCCTGATCCACCGATTGTGGACCACAATGGATTTGTTTATTCTGTATAAAACTCTTAACAGTTTGTAGAAAAATAAGGAAAATGATGATGCTGGTCTCTTGCTCTTAGCATCTGTGGATTAAATTTACTAAGGAAAGGAATGAGCTCTATGATAAAATCTACCAAGTTCTAATGTTTTAGTGTGGTGATTTGAAATAAAATGGCACCCAAAGGGAGTGGCAATATTAGGAGGTGTGGCTTTGTTGGAGAAAGTGTGTCACTATGGGACAGGGTTTGAGGTCTCTTTTGCTCAAGCTTCCCTCAGTGTGACAGTCAAATTCCTGTTGCTTGCAAGATGTAGGACTCTCCGGCCCAGCACCACATCTTCCTGCATGCTGCCATGCTTCCCACCATGATACTGAACTGAACCTCTGACACTGTAGGGAGCCACCTCAATTAAATATTTACTTATAAGAGTTGCCGTGGTCATGGTGTCTCTTCACAGCAATAAAAACTCAAACTAAGACACTAATGACAACAGTTAACACAGTGATAAAATTGACATGCTCCAGATGGGAATAAACAGTCTAGAGGTTTCTAAGTGTGACCTGAAAGAGAATCTTCGCTCCAGCAGCCACAGAGCTCACGTTGCAGAAAATCAGACTGAAGCCCTCATTATAAGGTTGGCTGAATGACAGCAAAAATTCACGTCCCAGCCATGAAGAGTATCAGCTGTTAAAGTAAGGGCATTAATTGGTAAAGAATGAGGTCCTGTAACTTGGGATTCGAATGTGTGGCAGGACCCTACTGACACTGAGAAGTTTGACCCCTCAGATTCTCAGGGTTTATCTCACCTGAGGAAGTAGTCTCTCTACCCTCAGCCCCACCTCCTGAATACACCTTTGACTGAACAAATTAATCCTTCATTGTGTGTTAAGCCAGTGGTGACTTTCTCTGAAGGAAATACCAGGCAAGACAATCCTGATTTCCCTCAGATCCCACCAACAGTTGCCTCTAGACCTTCACCAGACTGCAGGCAGAGCAGGATCTTTGGGGAAGGGAGAAGGGAGAAGCTTAGTGCCTGAGGGGGGCCACTACACTGCTAAAGAGTTTAATGAGTATGCTAATTCATTCCAGCAGAAGTCTGGGGATATGTGTGGGAATGGATTTTAGGGTGTGGGATAATGGTGGATTGAACATTGAAATTGGGTCAGACTGAGTTTATTGATGTGGGCTCTCTAATTGCAGATTCTAGATTGAATATGGAAGCTCCCACAGTTTGTAAAGGTGTCAAAAGATTGTCTGAATGGTTGGCTGAAGCATTTGTCAAAGATGGCTTACTGATAAGGACTTGGAGATGCCTGATATCCCTTGGCTTAGTGTTGATGAAGGGATTCTAAGACTCAGGGAAATTGCAATGCTAGAGTGTGTGTGCTGTATAAAAACTACTCCTCCACCATGGGAAGACCCAGCAGACCTGCTCTTCACTGATTCTGTAAGACACAAAACGATGAGGGGGCACCAGCACGTTTCCAGAGTCTTGTTGTCACCCTTTTCCTTGAGCCAGATCTTAGGGCTGAGAGACTGCTGCTCAGTTGGATGAATTAAAGGGAATGAGTTTACTTGGGTCCAAAGATATCAGGGTCCAAATGGCAGCATGGAATTGCTAAAGACAAGGTGATCATAGCTACTGTAATGGTCAGCACAGGCAAAGTTAATTTTATGGTGGCATGATTCACATGGACTTTTGGTGCTGGATTAATCATGGTGTTTCCAGGTATGAAATAAATAAGAAGCTGTCTTAGCCAGTGTTATATTGCTGCGAAGAGACACCATGAACATGGCAAATCTTATAAAGGAGAGAATTTAATTGGGGTTTGCTCACAGTTTCAGAGGTTTAGTCCATTATCATCATGATGGAGACCTTGGCAACATGGAGGCAGACATGGTTCTGGAGAAGTTTCTGGGAGTTCTACATCCAGATCCTCAGGCATCAGGAAGAGAGAGAACCACTAACCCTGGCTTGGGCTTTTGAAAACCAAAGGCCATCACCAGTGACACATGTACTCAAGCAAGGCCACACTGACTCCACACCTCCTAATCTTCCTTAAGCAGTGCCATTCCCTGATAACCTAGCATCCAAATTCATGAGCCTGTGGGGTCATTTTTATTCAAACCATGACATTTTACTCCTAGGCCCACACAGCCTTGTAGTAACATCATAATGCAAATTATGCATTCAGTCCAACTTCAAAAGTCACCATAGTCTGTAACAGTCTCAACACTGTGAAGTCCAAAGTTCAAAGTCTCTTCTGTGACTCACGAAATCTCTTAACTCCAATTCCTTGTAAAAATCAAAATAAAAAAGCAGATCACATACTTCCATCACACAGTGTCACAGGATATACATTACCAGTCCAAAAGCAAGGAAGGGGAGCATAATGAGGAAATACTGGGCCAAAGCAAGACCAAAAACCAGGTGGCAAACTCCAAATCTGCATCTCCATCTCTGATGTCAAAACACTCTTCAGATCTCCAACTCCTTTCAGTTCTGTTGACTGCAACACACTTCTCTCTCAGGCTGGTTCCACAGAGTTTTAGGACCAGTCCATGAGAGGTGCCCATGACTATCATTCACTCACACAATGGCCTCTCAGGTCGTCCATGCAGGGACACCCTGATACACACGACAGGCCTCAGCTGCTTTCCTTAGATGCAGAGAGATTCTACAAACCCATGGACCACTTCCTCCAAGGAAAGGACAACACTTTATCCTTACTGGAGTGGATACTTATTCTGGTTATGGATTTGCCATTCATACACATAATGCCTTGCCAAACCCACCATCCATGGATTTAGAGCATGCCTTGTCCACTGCCATGGTATTCCACACAGTGTTGCTTCTGACCAAAGAACTCACTTCACAGCCAGAGAAGTGGGACAGTTGGCCCATGATCATGGAATCTACTAGTTTACCATGTTCTCCGCCATCCTGAAGCAAGTGACCTGTTAGGAAAATGGAATGTTGTAAATGATGCTTTTCCTGACTCGACTGCCTGGCCCCAAATAACTGACTCAGAGGCTGGTTGTGAATTATAGATGCTCAGTCAGTAGCAGAGGCTTGTTACTAGCTAACTCTTATATTTTAAGTTAACCCATATGCCTTATCTATGCTCTGTCACATAGTGGTACCTTTATTACTGTGGCACATTCATCTCCTGCTCCCTCTGCATCTGGCTGGTGACTCCTGACTCCACCCTTCCCCTTCCCATCATCCTTCATTTGGTCACCCTGCTTCTATTTCCTGCATGGCTACTGGCCAGTCAGCATTTTATTAAACCAATTTGAGTGACAAATCATTACAGATTATTCCACAGCATTCCCCCTTTTGTCTAATTAAAAAAGGTTTTAACTTTAACATAGTGAGATTATATACAATAAAAAGAGTTATTAAGTAAGAATTACACTATCTAATCCATTTGCATTTGGCAAATTAGAGAAAGTACTTAATTATCTATCTTATCTTAGAGAGTCTAAAGTTTTGTATCTAATTTACTTTCTATTGTAACTAAGGAAAACTATAATTATAACTATTTAGTCTTCAAGTCCATCAAAGACCCCAGAAGGGTGAAATTTTACCTAATGACAGGGACATCAGGCTGCCAGGACAGTCACCCAAAGTTCCTCTCTAACATTGGGGCATCCAATAAATGTCTCTTTCCAGTTCACATCCAGGCAAATCTGGAGGATGAACTGGTGAAGGAGGCTCTCAGAATGGTGAGGCTCTCCCCTATGCCCATCTGCCCCCACCTTCCCCTCGAATGTCACCTTGGTGTCCCCTCTGGCCTGCCTGTGACTTCGTCCTGACTTCTCATGGTCATTTCCCCAGGGTGTGGATCTGCGACACTATTCGAAGCAGGTGGAGCTGGAGCTGCAGCAGATTGAGCAGAAATCGATCCGGGACTGTATCCTCCAGCAGAGGGGAGCCACATGGGGTTCGGAGAGGTGTGATGCAGGTAGCTGAATGGAATGGCATCTCTCGGGTTTCTGTCACTTTGGGGAGAATTCAGGAGGAGGTGCTGCTGGTCTGCAGAGCTCCTTGTTCACCGTGAAGCCCTTGACTTTTGTGGGTCAGACATCCAAGAGAGTGAGAACATAGCGTCTCTGCACAATCAGATCACAGCCTGCGATGCTGTCCTGGAGGTCAGTGGCCCTCGGCTGTGGCCCCTGACAAGCTCGGACCCGTCACGCCCTCTGCTCCTGGTTTTGTTGTTGTTAGTAGTTTGTGTCCCTTGGGCAATGAGATCTCCCACCCTCCTGGGCTGTTGACTGGGGTTATTCACTCAGACACTTGGTGGCACACTTGTCCCCGTCAACCCTGTGCATGCCCACAGTGTTTTCTGCCTTCCCTGTAGCCCATGGAGCAGATGTTGGGAGCTTTTCAGAGTGACCTCACCTCCATCAGCTCTGAGATCCGGACCCTGCAGGAGTAGTCAGGAGCCGTGAACATCCGACTTAGTAACTCACAGGCAGCTCGGCAGAGACTTGGGGAACTTGTAGATGGGCTAGTGGTGCCCTCTACTCTGGTCACGTGAGTTGCTGACTGGGAAGGTCATACCGTCCAGAGCAGGTGGTTGGCCTGGGTTACCTACCCAGTTTATAACACGGGTCTAGGCTGAGGTTTGTCAGGTGCAGTCTAGAAACCAGGTGTGCTGGCTCATGCCTGTAATCTCAGGCTCGGGAGGTCCAGACAGGAGGATTGCTGCAGGTCACCAGATTGGACTGCAGAGTGGGATTTTGTTAAAAAAAAGAAGTGCATTCTAGAAATTAACAGATGGGTTAATAACTCCTAACCCGCTTTAGCCACCACAGGATAGGACATAGGTTAGGAGTGATCCATGGTCAGGTGTGTAGTGGGGACCTGTGGGGGGCAGGGATCAGGGGTTGAAAACTTGGTGCATATAATGAGGGTATGAGATAATGGAGAAAGGTAGGAAAGACATGAGCGGTGAGGGGTGTGGTTCGGGTGTTTCAGGACTGTTGAGGGTCCCTTCTGATCACCCTGTCCCCCTGCTCCTCAGAGCAATTCTGGAAGCTCCGGTGACAGAGGCCAGGATCCTGGAGCAGCTGCAGGAGCTGGACGCCAAGGCAGCCGCAGTCAGGGAGCAGGAGGCCAGAGGCACAGCTGCCTGTGCAGACGTCAGAGGCGTGCTGGACCGGCTCCGGGTCAAGGTGGGGAGTGGACCCCTCGGGTCACTTCCCATGACCCCCACTGCTTCCCTCCGGGCGGTGCATGTTGGCCCTCTCATTCCCCTGAAAATCTAAGGAGGCTAGAGATGTGCCTCAGTCGGTAGAGTGTTTGCTTAGCGTTCACAGAGCCCCGGGTTCCCTCCCCAGCCCTGCAGACATTGGCGTGATGGCCCTTGTCTGCTGTCCCAGCACTCAGGAAGTGGCAGAGGAAAGATCGGAAATTTCAGAGTCGTTCTCTGCTATGAAGGGAGTTTGGGGCCATCCTGAGATACATGAGACCCTGTCTCAAAAACCAACAGCATAGAAACTAAAATTAGAACAGTACAGAGAAGATTAGCATGGCCTCTGTGTAAGGGATGACATGAAAATTCGTAAAGCATTCCATACTTAAAAAAATAAAGAAAAACACCTGAAAACATAAGGCAGGGCCTGGTGGTAAGCGATTTTACCCTGCACTCGGGAGGCAGAGGCAGGCGGACGGACCTCTGTGAGTTCTACAGAGTGAACTACAGGGTGAGTTCCAGACCAGCCAGGGCTACTCAGAGAGACCCTGACTCAACCAACAAAACATAAAACAACCAAAGTATTCTCTCCATTACCTTTACCTTCACGTCTGTCATCTCCCGCTGGTGGTGAGGAGCCATGGTTCAGCTCTCTGTTATTTTCTCTAGTACTAGGAAGTTGCCGAGAAAGACGATCTAATGGGTGTGGAAGACACAGCAAAGAAAGATATCCTGGATCAGCTGGGCAGTGGGGGCTCACACATTTAATCCCAGCACCCAGGAGGCAGATACAGGTGGATCTCTGTGAGTTCGAGGCCAGCCTGGTCTACAGAGCGAGATCCAGGACAGACATCAAAACTACACAGAGAAGCCCTGTCTTGAAAAACCAAAAAAAAAAAAAAAAAAAAAAAAAAAGGAGAGAAAGAGAAAGAAAGAAAGATGTCCTGGATCAAGGAGCCTCAGGTTAAGCTCACAGGCGAGTGCCTGGCCCCAGCCCAAGGGTTCTGCTTTTCACCCTCTCTGTGGGGTGGAACCTTTGAGGATGTGAGAGCCAGATCTTCCCCTCCCAGAGGTTGTAGACTCCCTGACGCCCATTACAGGTGTCAGATGAGGCAAGGCCCTGGTTCTGGAAAGGGGTGTCCCGGTCATAGTTAGCTTCTGGGCTCCCTCAGGTCTTGGCTCCATGGGCCTGGTGTGGTCGGTCTCGGTGATTTCCCTGACTCTGACCTGGTCACGATTCTTCTCGAAGCCGTCCCTCCGAAGCAGGAACACCATCTTCACCCTGGGGACCCGGGGTGCTGTCATCTCCCCCACTGAACTCGAGGCCCCCATCCTGGTGCCCCACACTGCCCAGCGTGGAGAGCAGAGGGTATGACGATTCTACCCCTCTATGGTGGGGGTTGAATCCCCTCAGGTGGGGACTTTGGGGCCCCTGGCCTGCTGTGATGTGGGGGGCTAGGAGCCATGCACTGAGGCACACAGAGGGAGACTGCTCATGGGGTGACTGTCAGGGGCTGAAGAGGATGTGGGGGCAGCAGCAGCCGGAGAGAGGGCGTTCCTGTGTCCTGTGCCCCTCTTCAGTGCCTGTTCAGGGCAGTCCTCCCAGCCTGGAGGTCAGGTGTGTGGGGTCTTCTGAGCTCTCGTGTCGTGAGATGTGCTGAGGCCCCACATCCACGGGGCCAGTGTGCGACCCCACCCTTCTCTCTGCCCCATAGTATCCGTTCGAGGCTCTCTTCCGCAGTCAGCACTACGCCCTCCTCGACAATTCCTGCCGTGAATAACTTTTCATCTGTGAATTCTTTGTCGTATCTGGCCCAGCTGCTCATGACCTGTTCCATGCTGTCATGGGCCGCACACTCGCCATGACTCTGGTAAGCCCCGGATTCTGTCATTTACCCTCCATTCTCAGGGCTCATCCACAGCCAATGGGGTCACAAGCAGCAGTATTGAAATCAGGGGTGTCCCGTTCTAAAGAGTGTAAACCTTTATCTCACAACATGACCCCCTAGGGAACCCTCAGGACTCGGGGATCCTGTTACTTCCTCTGCTTTTCCACAGCAGAGAGCAACACCTCTAAATCCTGGCCCTTTGCCTCCATCCCAAGCTCAGCCCTGGCTTCCGCTGTGAGGAACTTACAGAGTGGAGGCCTGTGAGCAAGTCAGGGCCCCTGGAGGGGCCTGTGGACAGGGAAGGAGGGGTCTCCCTAGCCAGGGCCTTGTCCCGTAGAAATGTCCATCCGTTTGCTCACAGCCACCCGAACAGCAAACTGACATTCCATTGCCTGCCTGTCGCTGTGCCACAGAAACACCTGGAGTCCTACCTGGCCGACTGCTACGACGCCATTGCTGTTTTCCTCTGTATCCACATCGTTCTCTGATTCCGCAACATCGCAGCCAAGAGGGATGTCCCTGCCCTGGACAGGTCACTGAGCCCCGGGCCTGGGTGCCTAAAGGCTTCAGTTTTTTTTTTTTTTCCTGAGACAGGGTTTCTTTGTGTAGTTTTGGTGCCTAGATCTTGCTCTGTAGACCAGGCTGGCTTTGAACTCACAGAGATCCACCTGGCTCTGCCTTCTGAGTGCTGGGATTAAAGGCATGCGCCACCACCGCCCGGCCAAGCTCCAGCCTTTTATCTTACACAGACAATTCCATCCTGACCCTGACTCTTCCTCACCTGATATCCTTCCCCCTCCTGTGTGTGTCCCAGAGGCAGCATCGGCCACACGCGCATACACACACACACACACACACACACACACACACACACACACACACACACACACACGCTCACCATTCCCCTGAAGCGCTGCACTCCCCCGGCCTGCCCGCCCCCCAGCCAGCTGACCTGTGATTCTGATTAAGCCCGCAGGTACTGGGAGCAGGTGCTTGCCTTGCTGTGGCCTCGCTTTGAGCTGATCCTGGAGATGAATGTCCAGAGTGTCCGCAGCACCGACCCCCAGCGCCTTGGGGTCCTGGACACTCGGCCCCACTATGTGAGGGCTGGTGAGGGTCACAAGGTGATCTTGTGGCCACACTCAGTGGTGGGGTGGTCACCCTCAGTGGTGTGGTGGCCACCTCAGTGGTGGGGTGGTCACTGCAGGAGGAGGGAGAGACTGGGGACAGGAGTTGCAGAGGCAGCTGGGAGGTTGTGTCTGCCAGGCAGGCTGATGGGAGTCTTCCCACCTGCTCCTAGATCACACGCCGCTATGCTGAGTTCTCCTCTGCGCTTGTGAGCATCAACCAGACCATCCCCAATGAGCGCACCCTGCAGCTGCTGGGACAGTTACAGGTGGGGCTGGCAGGACAGACTTCCCTCAGGGGGCGGGGCCTGTGATCTGGCTTTCTCCTTCCTGCCTCTGTGTGGCTTGTGCAGGTGGAGGTGGAGAATTTTGTCCTCTGAGTGGCTGCGGAGTTCTCGTCCAGGAAGGAGCAGCTTGTGTTTCTGATCAACAACTACGACATGATGCTGGGTGTGCTGATGGTAAGGCTGCTCCCCCGGGGGTCCCCAGGGCTGTCAGCCTCACAGTTCAGTGCTTTAGCCCTGATTCTGGCAGTGTCCTCAGGGTGGCCTGACTGGATGGGGGTGGGGGTGCTGGCCTGAGGCAGCTCCCAAGTTCCTCCTCCTGGTGTCTTCCTCAGGAGCGGGCAGCTGAGGACAGCAAGGAGGTGGAGAGCTTCCAGCAGCTGCTCAATGCTCGCACACAGGTAGGGCCTGGGCGTGGAGGGAGACCTGGTGCTGGTGGGCAGACCTCAGTGTGCAGCCATTACGACTCACTGCCTTGTTGCTCGTCTGGTTCACTTAATTTTTCTATGATGTTAATAACTTAACAGCAAAATAAAACTATAACTGTGTATGTATGTGTGTGCACATGTCAAAACAACCAGTTCTGCTCTGCAGGGGATTATTAGTGTGTGTGTGTGTGTGTGTCTGTGTGTGTGTGTGTGTGTGTCTGTGTGTGTGTGTGTGTCTGTGTGTGTGTGTCTGTGTGTATGTGTGTCAATGTGTGTGTCTACATGTATGTGTGAGCACGTGTGCAGCACATGTCTTGAAGCACATGGAGTCAGGACAACTTCAGGACTGGGCTCCTCTCTTGCTTCTCCACTTTGTGTTCTGGGGTCAGTGGCCAGCTCTTCCCCCCGAGCCAGCTCATCGGCTCTTGGTTTTGGAAGAGACAATCCTTGGGTCTTCCTCTACACCTTGTCAGACCACCACCTAAAAGTGGAAGCTCACGGAGGCCGGCTGCTCTGTAGAGCGTTACCTCCTAGTCGTCCCACTCCAGGCTGGGGTCCTTTGTCCCCTGGACTCCTGACTCTGTTCCCACTGGCATGTCTCTCTAGGAATTCATTGAAGAGCTGCTGTCTCCCCCCTTCGGGGGTCTGGTGGCCTTTGTGAAGGAGGCTGAAGGTTTGATTGAGCGAGGACAGGCCGACCGACTTCGAGGGGAAGAAGGTATGAGGCTGTTGTCAGGGACTGTGGGGAGGTGACTGGAAAGGACAGTGAGGTGGCAGCTTACAGGTGGCACAGCAGGGAAGACCTGGCTGGGGGGTAGCAGGGAAGCCCAGCTTGATGGTGAGCATGGCTGTGCCCCGGGCAGACCTTGCCGTGGTGGATGGTCCCCAGGCCTGGTCTCTCTCTGACACTCTCTGTCCTCCTGTGGCAGCCCGGGTCACTCAGCTGATCCGGGGCTTTGGGAGTTCCTGGAAGGCCTCCGTGGAGTCTCTGAGTCAGGATGTCATGCGGAGTTTCACCAACTTCCGAAATGGAACCAGCATCATCCAGGTACCTGCCACCCCAGCTCTTTGCCCGTGTCCCACGCTTGGGTGTTTTCTCGCTCTTTCCTCTGGGAAGGTCAGCGACCAGCTGTGTCTGAGCTGTGAAGCTCTGACCGTCCTGCCCCGGTCTGTCTGACCCCCGACTCCCCTCTGTGCAGGGGGCGCTGACCCAGCTGATCCAGCTCTACCATCGCTTCCACCGGGTGCTGGCACAGCCTCAGCTCAGGGCGCTGCCGGCCAGGGCGGAGCTCATCAACATTCATCACCTCCTGGTGGAGCTCAAGAAACACAAGCCCAACTTCTGACTGGGTGTCCGGGGTGGCGGCTCCCATGCGCTCTGAATGTCACACACTGACACTGGGACCTGGCGGCTCCCACGGGCTCTGCATGTCACACTCCGTCCCCTGGGTCCCCTTCCCCTTCCTGTTGTCTCTCAGGCTCCCACACTCCTCACCACCTCCGCTGCAGGATTCTGCCTCAGCAGAGTGTGTGCAAGTCTGCTCCTCCCTGGACGTGGAGGGGATGTTATCATTCCTGTCCCTGTCCCTCCTCCCCTGTGCGTTCACACCTGTGAAAGCTCCCCCACCTCAGTCTCTGATCGACTCTCAATCTTAGGACAGGGCAGTGGAGGCGGCCTTCCCTCTCTTGTAGCTTGGTGGTCTGCGGTCTCCACTTGAACACTAACCCATCACCTCCTGGCTGGGGGTTCAGGCTGTCTGTCTGTCTGTCTGTAGGCAATAATAAGCACTTAATGTACTGTGACAGCGTCCCTTCCTTTGTCCTGACGCCTTCGAGTTCTCCATCATTTATTTCCTGTAGACCTCTCCGGTTCCCAGCCTGGGGGGCATGAGGAAGAAGGCGGGGTGGTAACCTCGGTCCGTCACTGTTTCTGACCCAGGGTGGGTGGTTGCTCAGGAGGGACTGCTCTGTAGCTCTCCAGGAAGGTGGCACATGTCACAAGGCCTGGGGACATGGACAGCTTTGGGCCCTGTCCTGAGGCTACCGTGGGAAAGTCCACACGACTCTGGGATTGTCTGTCTGAGCCCCTAAGTGGCTGTCACGGCTCCTCTGAGGGGAGGGCCTGCACCCCTGCACCCATATGGGGCCGGGGTGGACCTGGCTCCAGAGCATGCGTCCTGTCTTTTCCATGTGGCCCTTCCTGCTGCCCTGCTGATGTGTCCAGTGAACTGCAGAACAGAGCTTCTCAACCTTCCTGACGCTGCGACCCTTTGATACATTTCCTCACGTTGTGGTGACCCCAACCTCAAAATTATTTTCATTGCTATGTCATAATTTTGCTACTGTTATGAACCCTAATGTAAATATCTGTGTTTTCTGATGGTCTTAAGCAACCCCTATAAAAGGGTCTTTCAACCCCATAAGGTTCGTGACCCACAGGTTGAGAACCACTGCTCTAGATTGAAGGAACATCCTTGACCAAGTCTTTTGGGGGTTTTCAAGACAGGATTTCTCTTTGCAGCCCTGGCTGTCCTGGAACTCACTCTGTAGGCCAGGCTGGCCTCGAACTCACAGAGATCACGTGCCTCTGCCTTCCAAGTGCTTGGACTAAAGGCGTGAGTCACCACCATCCACAACCCTGACCAAGCCTTAAAAGCCAGTGTGGTTTGTAGACCTGTAATCCCAGCTAACTGGGAGACTGAGGCATGGGATGGAAAACCTGCTTGGGTTACAGAGTCAGTTCAAGGCCATCCTGGACCAGGTCTTAAAAGTAAAAGTGCTGGTGGAGAGATGGCTCAGCAGTTAAGGGCACTGGCTGCTCTTCCAGAGGTCCTGAGTTCAATTCCCAGCATCACATGACAGCTCACAGCCATGTATAATGGGATCTGGTGTCCTCTTCTGGCATGAATGTGTATTGCAGCTGGACGGCCATGTACATGAGATAAATAAATCTTTAGAAATTAAAAAAAAAGTGGGTGGGGGTGGGGAATGTCGTTCAGTGGCAGAAAGCTCGCCAGGCAGACAGCAGTCAGGGGATAACCACTGGGTTGCCCACCCCAGTGTGCATGTCACTCACCCAGCTGCATCACTGCAGTCCCCTGCACAGCTCCCAGCAGCTCCACTCAACAGTCTCCTCTCCCTCAGGAGCTGCAGCTGGTTTAACCCTGAGAGGGAAGCGCTACATTGTGTCAGCTCTGTGAACCTGTGGCTTTTTGTGTTTCCTGAGCCTCCTCAGCTCCTCCTGGCTCCAGCAGGGATGTTTCAATCTAGAGAATTCACACCCTCACCTCCCTCTTCTACAGAAGCTCCCTTGATTAACACAACCTCAGGCCACATGCTGGTGTGTCGGGTGCAGCACCAGGTCCCCTCACACTGAGGTCAGAGTCACCTGAGCTTCCCCTCAGCAAAGCCCTCCCTCCCTCTCCACCTGCCTTTCTGTCTTTGATCCATGATCCTGTTTATTTTTATTCATTCATCAAACATTTATTGGGTCTGAATGTCTGCTGGGTCCCAGGCACTGGAAGTCATCATCCCTCACAAGACAAAGGTGGTTGCATCATGACAGAGATTGTCACCTTCTTGGTCTTCAAACATCTCAGCTAAGGTTCCTGGAACTCCTGACTCTAGGTCACAAACGTAGAAGAGAAAACAGCAAGGGCCGGAACCTGGAGCAAGGGTGAAGTAATTTCCATCTCTGGTGTTTCCACAATCTATTTTATAAAAGGTTCATTAATTGTATGTCTATGCGTATTTTTCTTGGCTGTATGTGTTTGTACCATGTGCCTATCTGGTGTCCACAGGGACAGTGGAAGCCATGGAACAGGAGTTATGTATGGTGTGAGCCATGGTGTGGGTGCTGTGATTCGAACCCGGGTCCTCTGCAGGAACAGCAAGTGCTCTTAACCCCTGAGCCATCTTTGCAGTCCCTGGATTATGTCTTTTAAATAAACTTAAATCTCCAGTCCACTCAGCCTGTAAATCCCTGAGTCACCACTGGGGGCAGCACCAGGATTCCCAGAGTCGGAGGGGGAGGGGACCTTGGGCAGAACCCAGCTCCAACAGGACAGACTGAGACGAGACCCTGTGGATCCCTCCTCTCTGCCCATCCTACAACCCGGATTATATTCTGAAAGATGGGGAGAAGGACAGAACCCTAGGGAGGAGCCTGGAAGGAGACAGGAGCTCAGAAGACTGAAGTTCATCTCCTCAGCCCAGTCTCCTGAGTCAGGGGCCTACTTTGTTCTTGAAGGAAAAAGGATAGACAAACACCTCTTAATGCTGTCACTCAGGGACCCCAAGGGATAAGGTGGCAAGGACCACTCACAGGAACAAGAAGAGGCCTAGTCCTCCATACAAACTAAAAAGACAAGAAATAAACAGAGAAGACGGTGTGAAGAGCCGTGGCCAGGTCAGAGCCCAGGCTGACCTGTCACAGCAGCCCTGGCTGCCCACAATCCTGGGGACAGGACAAGGCTCTGTCATCCCAGTGTCCCTGTGATCACAGACTCTCAGCATGTGGTTCAAGTGATGAAGAGAAGAGAGCCAGGAGGTGACAGAGCTGAGGAGTGACCATGTCACAGCCAACAATGGACTGAGCTCCACCTGGGCACAGTCCTGTTCACACTCAGCTCCCACAGCCTCATCTTGTCCACCAGATACACACGGCACAAAGAACACAGATTCTGGAAGGTTCTCCATGCTGCCATTTATTTCATCCACAAACTCTAAGTATTTCAATCATTTAATTTATTCATCAATCCACCTGTCAGATCAAGGACATGAACAACCACGTTCACATTCAGATTCTTATTTTCAGTGGGGAGTCAGGGGCTGCAGCTCAGGGCAGCATGGAGGTGACAGGATGGAGATGTCCCCTCCTGCCTGCTGGGCCAGGAAGGTTGGCTGTGGAAGGGAACACAGGCAGTGCAGGGACAGGGTCCTGGTGTGCAGGGGGGGCCGGGCTCCCCATTTCTTCACATTGAGCCCACAGGGTCACAGGGAACATCAGACACTGTTGCTGAGAGTGAACTGAGTGGCTCAGGATGTCACAGGAGAGACCTGAGCACATCTCTGTCACTCTGTCAGGACAGGCAGCTGTCTTCACGCTACAAACAAGAGTCATGAACAATCACTGTGAAGACAACATCCCAACAACCCACCACTCACTCAGAGGTAATTCTGGGAGTCCCTGAACCCAATCAGGTCCACTTTCCCTCCCCAAATCAGTCCCCAGAGTGTCACCTTCACAGCCTGGGAGAGACACATCAGAGCTCTGGGCACTGTCCCTGCCTAGGGTGAAATTATATATAGTCACAGGAAGGTGAAAACATGGCCTCTAGAAGATTTCACTGGAGGAGGTATTATGGGTTGGCAGAGCTCCCAAAATAACTAGCTTCACTCCAAGGGCCTCAGGAACAATCCTGCTCCCCACACTTACCTGAAGCTGGAGTATAGTTCCCTCCTTTTCCACCTGTGAGGAGAAAAGCTGTGAGAGACCAGGGAAGACCCCGACCCTAGGAAGTTTCCAGAACTGACAGCAGACTCAGGTCAGAGACAGGAGCAATGAGGGGTGTGGATGTTTCCCATTAGTGAGGCAGAGCACACTTCTAAAAGGGGCTGAGAGAGAACCAGACCTGACCTTTCCTACCTGTGTTTCTCCTCCTCCACCACACAGCAGCCCCCACAGCTCCAATGATCACAGCTACACCAGCAATGATTGCCCAGATGTGGACAGTGGACTGAGGATGCTCTGAGAAGGGAAGGACAGGAGGGGAACTTTAGGGTCATGACCCCAGCTCTCAGCCCTGATCCTTTTCAGGGTCTTCAGAGGGCTCCAGCTTTCCCTGACCCCAGCTCTGCACCCACACCCTCCTTACCCCATCTCAGGGTGAGGGGTTGTGTCAGCCCCTCATGGTGCACATGGCATGTGTATCTCTGCTCTTCCCCAGACGGCACCACCACAGCTGCCCACTTCTGGAAGGTTCCATCCCCAGAAGGTCTGGTCTCCACCAGCTCCGTGTCCTGAGTCTGTTCCTCCCCATCCCTCTGCCAGGTTATGGAGATCTCAGCAGGGTAGAAGCCCAGGGCCCAGCACCTCAGGGTGCCGTCTCCGTTCAGTGTGGGGTGATGGGTCACATATGCCTTTGGGGGATCTGTGTGGAAGATTTAAGAAATCCTACACTTAATAAGATAAACTGAAATCTGCAAAGACAAAGTTAAACCAATGCTGACACTAAACTGTGTCTGTTTGGACAATTCTGTCATCACACTAGTGACCTTAGGTAGAGCTGGTCCCCTCATCACAGAACTGCACAATTTCCTGGGGGGACTCAGTAGCTAAGAGGGAATCCACGTGAGCCAACAGGTCAGCATGGTCTTCCTCATGTGATGTTCTACAGCATTAGTTAGGTGGTAAAAGAATGAAAGGAAAATAATTTATATATGTTAGTAATTTATATCAAAATAAGAAATCAGGTACAAGGGCTACATGAAGGGTGCCACCAACTCCTGCTTCCACCTTTGAGGCACAACCACTGTGGCCTTCTTGCTGACCAGCATAACTGTCTGTCCAGTGAACAGCCATCACCAAATTGTACAGCAGAATTGTAGTGAACCTCTGACACTCAGCCAGAGAAAATGACTCCCCAAGCCCTGCCTCTGGGGGACAAGACACAAGGTATTGTCACCAGGACCCCTGGAAGTGTGCTGTGGAGCCCAGGGCAGCACTCCCTGGGACACAGCGGTGCTCACAGGGGTGTGTGGATCGTCCCTGTCACTCCTGTCCTGGAGCTGCAGAAGACCCTGTCTCTGAGGAAGTTCAATTCCTAATCCACTGAGCAACACTGTGACTTGTTGGGACTGAGGGAGAGCAGGAGGGCTCTGGATGTTCATATGGCAGAAAACAGTCTAAGCTCACAGGAACCTTTCTAGTGTAAAGGAAACACTGACTTGTCTAAGTATCCAGATTAGCAGTTCCCCCTGGCTCCTGTGGAGACTGATACAGATGATAAAATGAGGGGGAGAGAGAGAAACAGTATCATCCCAGTGAGGGGGAAAAAAACTGACTAAAAGCAAAATGACAACTTAAAAAAGAAAAAGGGAAGGAAGAAAAAAAAAGAAAAAGCCCCCACAATTTAGTATTTGTCCAGGGCACCCCATAAGTGCTCAGGTGGCCATTCTGGGAATAGACGTAATTGGAGTGTGAGGGATGCAAATCTCAGCCACAGGGATTTGGGAGAATATATCTTTCGAAAGTTCTAGAAACTCTGGAACCAGCCTAGGGTAGGGGCGTCCATGTCTCCCATCAGGTAAAGGAGACTTCCGGTCCTGGCGTGTAAGGCTGACACACTCAGGTGACAGGACTCAGTTTCCACAGACCCTGGTGTGGGCAGAGACCCCGGCCTGGAGAGGCCATGGCTGACAGCGGCTGCAGACTGCAGGAGCCACTGTGGTTAGGTCGGGATCTCCTCTCCCTCCTCTGAGACAGATTTGCAGCTGTCCAGGGAGAAGGCTGAGCCTGGGGATCAGTGCGGTCCCTGCCATGCTAAATCAGGAGACCCAGGGACACTGTCTGCCCTGAGACAGGGGCATGACCCCAGCTGAGGGGTTTCTTCTTCCCCAGGACTGAGCCCAGCCCGAGGGCAGAGGGAGGAGCTGCCCGCGGCCCTGCACCTGTGCGCTGCAGCGCGTCCTTCCCGTTCTCCAGGTATCTGCGCAGCGACTCCACGCACCGGCCCTCCAGGTAGGTCCTGTATCTCTCTGCATAACCAGCCTGCTCCCACTTGCGCCGGGTGATCTGCGCCGCCGTGTCCGCCGCCGTCCACGTCGTCAGGTCGTCGTTCAGGGCGAGGTAATCGCGGCCGTCGTAGGCGTACTGATTGTACCCCCGGAGGAGGCGCCCGTCCGACCCCATGTCACAGCCAAACATCCTCTGGATGGTGTGAGAGCCTGCGGGGACCCCGGGGTCAGCCCCGCCCACCCGAGGTCAGCCCCGCCCACCAGCCCCGCCCCGCGGCCCCGCCCACCAGCGGACTTCCCTAAACCGAAAGGGAAACCGGGTCCCGGTCCCCGACTCTCCTCCCGAACCTTGGACCCGGGACCCGGGGCGACTCGGGGCCCGTACGTAGGGACGCGGAGGGGTCGTGACCTCCGACCCGCGTCACTCACCGCCCTCGCTCTGGTTGTAGTAGCCTAGAAGGGTCCTCAGGCCAACTCGGAAAGTCTGCTCCTCGTTCTTGACGGTCCGTGTCTCCCTCTCCCAATACTCCGGCCCCTCCCGCTCCACCCACGGCGCCCGCGGCTCCATCCTCGGAGTCTCCGCGTCGCTGTCGAAGCGCACGAACTGCGTGTCGTCCACGTAGCCGACAGCGATGAACCCGGGCTCCCCGAGGCCGGGCCGGGACACGATGGTGTTGAAATACCGCATGGAGTGCGAGCCTGGGGGCGGCGCGCGGTGAGACCCCGACCCTCCTTCCGGGACCCCGGGCGGGTGCGCGGGCCGGGAGGGGAGCAGGGCGCGGGGCTCGGGACGCGGTGGAGAAGGGCGGGAGGGTCTGGCTGGGCGACGCGGGGACGCGGCTTCCCCGGGGCCGCCCCCGCCCTCCCCGCAGAGTCGTTTCCCTCCCGACCCCGCACTCACCCGCGC
The DNA here is from genome assembly GCF_049852395.1 of Peromyscus maniculatus bairdii. Taxonomy (NCBI): domain Eukaryota; kingdom Metazoa; phylum Chordata; class Mammalia; order Rodentia; family Cricetidae; genus Peromyscus; species Peromyscus maniculatus. The sequence goes on along the minus strand of NC_134872.1, from coordinate 3,956,148 downwards.
GGGTCCGGGTCGGGGCCAGGGCGGCCGCCAGCAGCAGGAGCAGCGTGCGCGGAGCCATCGCCCCCATCTCGGATCTGGGGCGTCTGAGTTCCGCGGGCTGCGTGGACTTTATAACCCGTGACCGCGGCGACGCTGATTGGTTCTCCGGGATCTCGGCACCCAATGGGGGTGCAAACAGTACAGTTGTCATCAGTGTCCGGGCAGAAGGACCCGACACAGGTCAGGAGCTGGAGAAGTGAAACTGGGGACCTGGGGATCCCCAGCCCTGGGCTCCCACCCCAGACCTTACCGCCTGGGGACTGAGACTTTGCTGAACCCTGTGCTGCGGGAAGGAGCGCTGTTTGTCACGGTGTCTCTGAGCCGCCTAAGGACAACTGTCTCCTCAGGTTAGTCAGGATGAAACCTAAGAGCACGGAGTTTCCAGATAAAATACACACAGCACTTAAAATGAATGTTCACGGAAACAGGTGCTGTCGGGGTCCTGGTGACGTTGTGGGGCTGCCGTGGACACCTGCATCGGGAGGTGACTGGAGTTTTCACAGCTCTGGTCAAGCACTTTTGACCCTGTGTTATCTGTGACTCTCCGTGCTGGAGTCCCACTCACCTCTGCTTTCACTTTCTACTTCAGTTATGTGTGGCTGGGATTTGAAGACATCAACTCAAAATCCACAGAAACAAAAAATTTATAAATTTATATTTTTCCACACTACAGAACAGGGATGAAACCTCACGTCCCCAGTGAGTACCTCTGCCATGAGAATTACCTCTGCCCAGTGTCCACACTGCACAGGCCTGAGGAACTCAGGAGCCAGCTGTTATGAGACCCAGGGCTCCACAGGCCTGTGACATTCATCTCCTTCATTTCATCAGCTCATAAAGTGTGGGTGAAGGTCACAGAGAATGAGAGGTCACAGGTTATGTAACTTCTACCACACCATCGTCATTATTCTGCTTCATTATTAGTTACAGTTCCTTTCTCACTGTGATTTATTCAATATAGCAACTGTACCATGGCAGTGTGTGGACACAGGGAGCCATGGTGTGTAGACAGGGTTCAGTGTGGTGCTGTACTTGGTCTCCACGGGGGTCTCTTCCCAGTGGAGAAGGGGGTCTACTGTGCTGAGACAAAGACCAGGTCCACACAGACATCTCAGGACTATGGACTGAAGATCCATGTAAAACACAATCACCTGGAGCCACAGATGATCATCTGGGGAGAAACACTTGGAGTGTGAGTGTAAGCACCAGGCTGTGAAGACACGATCCTGAGTGAAGAGGAAAAAAAAAATCTCAATTTACAGATGAGATTCCTGAGCATCAGGCTTGGCAGTGCGAGCTGCCCCTGCAGGTGAACACAGGAGCCTGGTCTCTGTGGGAGTCTGTGTGGTGCTTGCAGGCCAGTGTCTCTGCTTTAAAGAGAAGCATCTCTCCACTGCATCCCCAACACGCATATTTGCCATTGGACTCCCAGAAGTGACTTTTCTTCTAGAAGATCCAGGGAATCCTTCTTCTCTTTAGAAGGAGGAAGAGGAAGGTTGAGGAGAGAACTAAGTGAGTCTGGCCTGGGGGTCTCTCCTGGTGTTTTCTTGTCTTTTTTTTTTTTTTTTTTTTTTTAAGACCAGGCTGGCCTTGAACTCACAGAGACGTGAAGCAGGCTTTCTTTCAGACCACCGACTAGCTCCCAAATCATGACAGAGAGACTTATTATTAGGTATGAATGCCTGGCCCTAGCTTAAACTTACCTCTAGCCAGCTTTTCCAAGTTAAGTGGACCTGTTTCTCTTCATCTATGTTTTTCCTTGGGGCTTTTTACCATTATTTCCTTCCTTCTGTGTGTCTTACTTTTCTGCTTCCTCTGTGGCTGGCTGGGTAACTGGGAGGTTGCCTGACTAGCCCATCCTGTCCTCTTCCCCTTCTTTTCTTCCTTCCTCTTCTCTTTTCTCTCCGCCCCCCAGCCCCGCCCATCCCTCCTCTGCCTAGCCATTGGCTGTTCAGCTTTTTATTAGACGAATCAGGTGTCTTAGGAAGGCAAGTGAGACATGTGTTGTGCTGTGTTCAGTTCATGTGGGTCCGTGGAAAATATGGTCACTCTGGGATGAATTTTAGCCTTCATGGCCACAGGGGATTCAGCCTCTGGCCAACTGACCAACTGTAGCTTTGCAAAAAGGATTTTTATAGCTATACAATTTACATCTTTAGCAAGTCAATTTCCATATACCAAAACCTCTTATCTAATGCTGTCCAAAGACACAAATGGCAAAGCAATTCCCAGTCGCAGGACATCTCTGTTTTCCTCCTACAACCAACTTTTGCATAGGCTTTGAACCTTTAGGAAACACATAGTAAGATTTACATACCTCAAGCCTAAGGTACCCTACACAAAAGGTAGCAGTCACAAAAGGCAGATCAAAATGGTGCTAACACTCCAGAATCAAACCAGCTGCAGAGTTCTGCAGAAACTCTTGCTACAGAAACAGCAACACATCTTTACATTATTAGACAAATACAACATAAACAAATGTAACACATCTTTATATAGTTAAAAAATAATATTCCACAACAGACCCACCTGCCTGTGTATCCCAAGTCCTGGGTTTAAAGGCTTTTGTCACATACCTGGCTTAATTACTTTTCTAGGGCTGTAAGAAGACACTGTGAACCTGGCAACTTATAAAAGGAAGTGTTTAATTTGGGCCTCAGTTTTCAGAGTGTTTGAATCCATGATGTTAGAGGAAAGGTGTGGTGGCAGGAAGAGCTGAGAGCTCACATCTCAATCCACAAGCAAGTGTCAGAGTCACTGGGAATAGTGGGGGTCTCTTAAAACCTCCAGCCCCAGTGACACACCTCCTCCCACACGGCCACACCTCCTGATCCTTCCCAAACAGTTCCACCAACTGGAACTGAAGTATCCAAACCTCTCAGCCTGGCCATTCTCATTCAAACCACCACAGCATTCACTGCAGATGTAAGATGTCTTGCAGGGTTCTGCAGATATGTCCATTGTGATCTGTGGACAAACACCCTCAAACAGGAGGACCCCCTGTGTTAGGATCTCCCCTTTGCTTCTGTCACCTCCTGCCCTTCTCCTTCAGTCCTCACCCCATCAGTACCAGCAGCCCTCCCTTCTCAGCTCTGCACTAACACTGTCTCTTCCTTTTAATCCAGTTTCTCTCCGTGGTCAGCCATCTTGTCAGCCATCTTGCTGTGAGCCAGGCTGTGTGGTGTCCTTCTGTGAAATCTCCAATGGGGGCTGGAGAGATGGCTCAGGGGTTAAGAGCACCTGTTGGTGTAGCAGAGGATGGAGGTTCAGGTCCCAATACCCACATGATGCTTCACAACCATCTGTGACTCCAGTTCCAGGGGATCCAGTGCCTGGTGCAACTACGTACTCATAATCAAAAAACAAATACATCCAATAAAAATAAATTTAAAAAATATGTTTTTAAAAATACTCCAGTGGCTCCCTCTCCCTCTCCTAAACTAGAGTGTGAGTCCCAGGAGCTGAGGGCACAGGGCTGTTCAGTCAACATTCTTCCAGCTCTGGAATAGGACAGGGACTGAAGACTGAAATAGGCTGTGCTGAAATGAAAATGTTCAAAACAGCATAAAGTTAAAAATTCAAAAAGATTTCATTTTACAGACCTACTGTGCACAGTGGGTCACAGCTTCGTTCCAGGAAGAGCACACTGTGTGTGTGCTCATCTTTGCACTTGAGCCGTGTGTTAGTTTTTAATTGCCACTGAGCAAGAACAATTTGAGTTACTTAAATGGTAACGTGTAACAGACCAGGACATCCCCAACATCAGGAGAGTTCCTGCAGCTAGTGATCTCCCCTTCCTCATCTTCTTCTTACATCAGGCCTTTCAGGGTCTCACCTTTTTTTTTTGTTGTTTGTTTGTTTGTTTGTTTGTTTGTTTGTTTGTTTCGAGACAGGGTTTCTTTGTGTCGCTTTGCGCCTTTCCTGGAGCTCACTTGGTAGCCCAGGCTGGCCTCGAACTCATAGAGATCTGCCTGGCTCTACCTCCCGAGTGCTGGGATTAAAGGCTTGAGCCACCACCGCCCGGCTAGGGTCTCGCCTTTTTAATGTCAAAGAGAAGCATTAGATTCTAGGGCAATAGTTCAACACGTTGAAGAAAGAAAACAGGACTGGGTCTGAGCCCTCAGGGAATAAGGCTAAAGGGACCCATGCTGGCTGAGCTGCCCCATTCCTCCTGTCCACTCTGCTCCAAGGGTCTCAGGTCTCAGGCTGCCCTGCCCTCATCAAACTTAGAGCCAATGGAACTATCCATCCTTTCCCACCTGTGGGAAGAAAGCACCTTGTTTTCTTTCAGGGAGGAGGCAGAGCCATGGAAACCAAAGGAGGCTGCAAAGCCTGGAACCAGGGAAGTTTCCAGAACTCTGACACAGACTGTGATGTCTATTGTTGGTTGTCAACTTGACAATATTTAGAATTAAAGAAAACCCCAACTCAGAGGGCACACCTGTGAGGGATTTTTACTTAATTTGAAGTGGGAAGATCAACTTCTGATCTGGTTCTTGGCAACAATATTTGTGTGTGTGTGTGTGTGTGTGTGTGTGTGTGTGTGTGTGTGTGTGTGTGTGTGTTTCCAGACAGGGTTTCTCTGTGTGACAGCTTTGGCTGTCTTGGAACTTGCTTTATAGACAGTTCAATTTCACATTGGGTGAGAGCAGTCCACGTACCAGAAACACCTGAATTCCACTAGTGTCCTGTCATGATTCAGGATTTTAAATTCTGGAAATTGTTGACAGTTTTTTAATTCAGCTGTTCATTCTTTTTGGCTGTGTATATATGGCTTTATCTCAGCATCCCCTTCTTCTCCACATCCCTCTATTAAACACCAGTCTACTTTCGAGAGGCATGAGCTTTCAGCTGTTGTTCCATTGCACAACAGAAGCCATCGGCCCTCTGCCTGTTAAGCTGTCTTCAAAGAAAAGGGCACTGTACCTTTTCCGGATTGCGAAGGCCACTTCAGGGATGGGGCCATATTGTCCTGGCCTCAGAAGATGCCTTTTGATAAAGCCATAGCCACACTTGTTTTGGCAAGAATCAGTAGTCCTTTGTTTTGTGTTCTGTCTGTCCATTTTGTCCTGTTGATAGGAGGATACTTTGTTGTCCAGTGCTGTGGGATGGTCTGTATGTCAAATTGCTCTGATTGGTCAACAAATAAAACACTGATTGGCCAGTGCCCAGGCAGGAAGTAGGTGGGACAAGGAGAGAGGAGAATTCTGGGAAGCAGAAGGCTGAGGCAGAGAGACACTGCAGCCGCCGCCATGACCAGCAGTATGTGAAGACGCCAGTAAGCCACCAGCCACGTGGCAAGGTATAGATTTATGGAAATGGATTAATTTAAGCTGTAAGAACAGTTAGCAAGAAGCCTGCCACACCCATACAGTTTGTAAGCAATATAAGTCTCTGTGTTTACTTTGTTGGGTCTGAGCGGCTGTGGGACTGGCGGGTGACAGAGATTTGTCCTGACTGTGGGCAAGGCAGGAAAACTCTAGCTACAGACCAGGATGACCTTAAACTCAGAAATCAGTCTGTCTCCTCCTTGCAAGTGTTGGGATTAAAAGCATGAGCCATTCTACACTAGAAGACAACAACCTTTAATCTTGATTGAGGGTGGAAAGACCCACCTCTAGTCTGGGCCATGCCTTCTACTGGCAGCATATACCAGGATATGGAAGAAGGAAACTTGCTCTGTAAGCCTGCTTGCTCTTGCTCTTACTAGCAAGTCCATTTGTTCACTGGTCTCAGAGGCTACTTCTTCAGGATTTAGTATATACTGAAGACCAGCTGAGACTCCTGCCTAGTGGACTGAACAGGTACTGAATTCTTGGATTTTCTGTTCATGGCCAGCCATTGTTGGATTAGCTGGACCACAGCATACAAATCATTCATTCTTACATATCACAGATAGATAGATAGATAGATAGGTAGGTAGGTAGATAGATAGATAGGTAAAGCGAGGTTCCTTCAATCAGTTCTGTTAATCTAGAGAACCCTGAGAAATACAGATTTTTATAACAAGTAGTTCCAGAGCAACAGAAATATAAGGATGAATCTTTTTATTATCTGGAATAGACTTTCCAATTTGCAAACACCTACAGCTCCCAAAGCCTTTCCAGTTGCTGATGTGTCTCTTGGAAGCTGGAAAAGCACTGAAAACCAATGGTATGAACTATTTCATATACTTAAGAAGGTATATGCATTTGGTTATCCTGACCCATCAATTGTGGGCCACCATGGGCTTGTTTACTCTAGATAAAACTCTTGACATTTTGTAGAAAAATAAGGAAAATGATGATGTTGGTCTGTTGCTCTTAGCATCTGTGGATAAATTGACTGAGGTAAAGAATGAGCTCTCTGATAAAATCTACCAACTTCTAGTATCTCACTGTAGTGGTGTGAAATAAAATGTCCCCAAAGGGAGCGACACTATTAGGAGGGTAACTTTTTGGAAGAAGCAGGACTTGAGGTCTCTCTTGCTCAAGCTTCCTTCAGTGTGATGGTCAACTTCCCATTGCCTGCAAGATTTAGGACTCTTACCTCAAGCACCACATCTGCATGCATGCTGCCATGCTTCCCACCATGATAATGGACTGAACCTCCAAAACTGTAAGGGAGCCACCTCAATTAAATGTTTGCTTACATGAGTTGCCATGGCCATGGTGTCTCTTCTCAGCAATAAAAACCCAGCTCTGTTGACTGCAACACACTTCTCTCTCAGGCTGGTTCCACAGAGTTTTTGCACCTGTCCGTGAAAGGTGCCCATGACTATAATTCCCTCACACAAAAGCCTCTCAGGTCGTCCATGCTGGGACACCCCGATACACACGACGGGCCTCAGCTGCTTTCCTTAGATGCAGAGAGATTCCACAACCCCATGGACCACTTTCTCCATGGAAAGGACAACACTTTATCCTTACTGGAGTGGACACTTATTCTGGTTATGGATTTGCCATTCATACACATAATGCTTCTGCCAAAACCACCATCCATGGACTTATAGCATGCCTTGTCCACTGCCATGGTATTCCACACAGTATTGCTTCTGACCAAAAACTCACTTCACAGCCAGAGAAGTGGGACAGTCATTCACAATCATGGAATCTACTAGTTTACCATGTTCTCCACTGTCATGAAGTAGCTGGTCTGTTAGGAAAATGGAATGGTTCAAATGGTGCTTTTCCTGACTCGACTGCCTGGCCCCAAATAACTGACTCAGAGGCTGGATGTGAATTATAGATGCTCAGTCAGTAGCTCAGGCTTGTTACTAGCTAACTCTTATATTTTAAGTTAACCCATATGCCTTATCTATACTCTGTCACATAGTGGTACCTTTATTACTGTGGTACATTCATCTCCTGCTCCCTCTGCATCTGGCTGGTGACTCCTGACTCCACCCTTCTCCTTCCCATCATCCTTCATTTGGTCACCCTGCTTCTATTTCCTGCATGGCTACTGGCCAGTCAGCATTTTATTAAACCAATTTGAGTGACAAATCATTACAGATTATTCCACAGCATTCCCCCTTTTGTCTAATTAAAAAAGGTTTTAACTTTAACATAGTGAGATTATATACAATAAAAACAGTTATTAAGTAAGAATTACACTATCTAATCCATTTGCATTTGGCAAATTAGAGAAAGTACTTAATTATCTATCTTATCTTAGAGATTCTAAAGTTTTGTATCTAATTTACTTTCTATTATAACTAAGGAAAACTATAGTTATAACTATTTAGTCTTCAAGTCCATCAAAGACCCCAGAAGGGTGAAATTTTACCTAATGAGAGGGACACCAGGCCGCCTGGACAGTCACCCAAAGTTCCTCTCTAACATTGGGGCATCCAATAAATGTCTCTTTCCAGTTCACATCCAGGCAAATCTGGAGGATGAACTGGTGAAGGAGGCTCTCAGAATGGTGAGGCTCTCCCCTATGCCCATCTGCCCCCACCTTCCCCTCGAATGTCACCTTGGTGTCCCCTCTGGCCTGCCTGTGACTTCGTCCTGACTTCTCATGGTCATTTCCCCAGGGTGTGGATCTGCGACACTATTCGAAGCAAGTGGAGCTGGAGCTGCAGCAGATTGAGCAGAAATCGATCTGGGACTGTATCCTCCAGCAGAGAGGAGCCACATGGGGTTCAGGGAGGTGTGATGCAGGTAGCTGAATGGAATGTCATCTCTTAGGTTTCTGTCACTTTGGGGAGAATTCAGGAGGAGGTGCTGCTGGTCTGCAGAGCTCCATGTGCACCGTGAAGCCCTTGACTTTTGTGGGTCAGACATCCAAGAGAGTGAGAACATAGCGTCTCTGCACAATCAGATCATAGCCTGTGACGCTGTCTTGGAGGTCAGTGGCCCTCGGCTGTGGACTCCGACAAGCTCGGACCTGTCACGCCCTCTGCTCCTGGTTTTGTTGTTGTTAGTAGTTTGTGTCCCTTGGGCAAGTGAAGATCTCCCACCCTCCTGGGCTGTTGACTGGGGTATTCACCCAGACCCTTGGTGGCACACTTGTCCCCGTCAACCCTGTGCATGCCCACAGTGTTTTCTGCCCTCCCTGTAGCGCATGGAGCAGATGTTGGGAGCTTTTCAGAGTGACCTCAGCTCCATCAGCTCTGAGATCCGGACCCTGCAGGAGCAGTCAGGAGCCATGAACATCCGACTTCGTAACCGACAGGCAGTTCGGGGGAGACTTGGGGAACTTGTAGATGGGCTAGTGGTGCCCTCTACTCTGGTCACGTGAGTTGCTAGCTGGGAGGTTCATACCGTCCAGAGCAGGTGATTGGGCTGGGTTACCTACCCAGTTTACAACACGGGTCTAGGCTGAGGTTTGTGAGGTGCAGTCTAGAAACCAGGTGTGCTGGCTCATGCCTGTAATCTCAGGCTCAGGAGGTCCAGACAGGAGGATTGCTGCAAGTCACCAGCTTGGACTGCAGAGTGGGATTTTGTTTAAAAAAAAGAAGTGCATTCTAGAAATTAACAGATGGGTTAATAACTCCTAACCCGCTTTAGCCACCACAGGATAGGACATAGGTTAGGAGTGATCCAAGGTCAGGTGTGTAGTGGGGACCTGTGGGGGGCGGGGCTCAGGAGTTGAAAACTTGGTGCATATAATGAGGGTATGAGATCATGGAGAAAGGTAGGAAAGACATGAGCTGTGAGGGGTGTGGTTCGGGTGTTTCAGGACTGTTGAGGGTCCCTTCTGATCACCCTGTCCCCCCTGCTCCTCAGAGCAATTCTGGAAGCTCCAGTGACAGAGGCCAGGTTCCTGGAACAGCTGCAGGAGCTGGACGCCAAGGCAGCCGCAGTCAGGGAGCAGGAGGCCAGAGGCACAGCTGCCTGTGCAGATGTCAGAGGCGTGCTGGACCGGCTCCGGGTCAAGGTGGGGAGTGGACCCCTAGGGTCACTTCCCATGACCCCCACTGCTTCCCTCCGGGCGGTGCATGTTGGCCCTCTCATTCCCCTGAAAATCTAAGGAGGCTAGAGATGTGCCTCAGTCGGTAGAGTGTTTGCTTAGCGTTCACAGAGCCCTGGGTTCCCTCCCCAGCCCTGCAGACATTGGCGTGATGGCCCTTGTCTGCTGTCCCGGCACTCAGGAAGTGGCAGAGGAAAGATCGGAAATTTCAGAGTCGTTCTCTGCTACGAAGGGAATTTGGAGCCATCCCGAGATACATGAGACCCTGTCTCAAAAACCAACAGCATAAAAACTAAAATTAGAACAGTACAGAGAAGATTAGCATGGCCTCTGTGTAAGGGATGACATGAAAATTCATAAAGCATTCCATACTTAAAAAAAAGAAAACAAACCTGAAAACATAAGGCAGGGCCTGGTGGTAAGCGATTTTACCCTGCACTCGGGAGGCAGAGGCAGGGGGACCTCTGTGAGTTCTACAGAGTGAACTACAGGGTGAGTTCCAGACCAGCCAGGGCTACCCAGAGAGACCCTGACTCAACCAACAAAACATAAAACAACCAAAGTATTCTCTCCATTACCTTTACCTTCACGTCTGTCATCTCCTAACTCTCTCCACAGGGTAAAAGCCCGCAACTTCATGGCCTGTTTGTCCCCCACATCTAGGCAGTGACAAAGATCCGCGAGTTCATCCTCCAGAAGATTTATTCGTTCAGAAAGCCCATGACCAACTATCAGATCCCCCAGACAGCCCTGCTGAAGTACAGGTCTCCACCCCGGGACAGGGGCAGGGTGGCTTCTGAGCTTCTCAGCAGCCAGCATGGATGTCCAGGGGTCTGACTCGCCCTGGCCCTTCCAGGTTTTTCTATCAGTTCCTGTTGGGCAATGAGCGAGCAACAGCCAAGGAGATCAGGGATGAATACGTGGAGACGCTGAGCAAGATCTACCTGTCTTATTTCTGCTCCTACCTGGGGCGGCTCATGAAAGTGCAGGTGAGCCAGGCAGGGAGAGGTGTCCCTTATAGTGGCTTGGAGGAGGGGTGGAGCTCCCCACCCGCTGGTGGTGAGGAGCCATGGTTCAGCTCTCTGTTATTTTCTCTAGTACGAGGAAGTTGCTGAGAAAGACGATCTAATGGGTGTGGAAGACACAGCAAAGAAAGATATCCTGGATCAGCTGGGCAGTGGGGGCTCACACATTTAATCCCAGCACCCGGGAGGCAGATACAGGTGAATCTCTGTGAGTTCGAGGCTAGCCTGGTCTACAGAGCGAGATCCAGGACAGACATCAAAACTACACAGAGAAGCCCTGTCTTGAAAAACCAAAAAAAAAAGGAAGAGAGAAAGAAAGAGAGAGAGAGAAAGAGAAAGAAAGAAAACAAAAAAAGAAAGAAAGAGAGAAAGAAAGAAAGATGTCCTGGATCAAGGAGCCTCAGGCTAAGCTCACAGGCGGGGTGCCTGGCCCCAGCCCAAGGGTTCTGCTTTTCACCCTTTCTGTGTGGTGGAACCTTTGAGGATGTGAGAGCCAGATCTTCCCCTCCCAGAGGGTTGTAGACTCCCTGACGCCCATTACAGGTGTCAGATGAGGCAAGGCCCTGGTTCTGGAAAAGGGTGTCCCGGTCATAGTTAGCTTCTGGGGTCCCTCAGGTCTTGGCTCCATGGACCTGGTGTGGTCGGTCTCGGTGATTTCCCTGACTCTGACCTGGTCACGATTCTTCTCGAAGCCGTCCCTCCAAAGCAGGAACACCATCTTCACCCTGGGGACCCGGGGTGCTGTCATCTCCCCCACTGAACTCGAGGCCCCCATCCTGGTGCCCCACACTGCCCAGCGTGGAGAGCAGAGGGTATGATGAGCCTACCCCTCTGTGGTCGGGGTTGAATCCCCTCAGGTGGGGACTTTGGGGCCCCTGGCCTGCTGTGATGTTGGGGGCTAGGAGCCATGCACTGAGGCACACAGAGGGAGACTGCTCATGGGGTGACTGTCAGGGGCTGAAGAGGATGTGGGGGCAGCAGCAGCCGGGGGGGAGGGCGTTCCTGTGTCCTGTGCCCCTCTTCAGTGCCTGTTCAGGGCGCTCCTCCCAGCCTGGAGGTCAGGTGTGTGGGGTCTTCTGAGCTCTCGTATCCTGAGATGTGCTGAGGCCCCACATCCACGGGTCCAGTGTGAGACCCCACCCTTCTCTCTGCCCCATAGTATCCTTTCGAGGCTCTCTTCCGCAGTCAGCACTACGCCCTCCTCGACAATTCCTGCTGTGAATATCTTTTCATCTGTGAATTCTTTGTCGTATCTGGCCCAGCTGCTCATGACCTGTTCCATGCTGTCATGGGCCGCACACTCGCCATGACTCTGGTAAGCCCCGGATTCTGTCTTTTACCCTCCATTCTCAGGGCTCATCCACAGCCAATGGGTCACAAGCAGCAGGATTGAAATCAGGGGTGTCCCATTCTAAAGAGTGTCAACCTTTATCTCACAACATGACCCCCTAGGGAGCCCTCAGAACTCGGGGATCCTGTTACTTCCTCTGCTTTTCCACAGCAGAGAGCAACACCTCTAAATCCTGGCCCTTTGCCTCCATCCCAAGCTCAGCCCTGGCTTCCGCTGTGAGGAACTTACAGAGTGGAGGCCTGTGAGCAAGTCAGGGCCCCTGGAGGGGCCTGTGGACAGGGAAGGAGGGGTCTCCCTAGCCAGGGCCTTGTCCCGTAGAAATGTCCATCCGTTTGCTCACAGCCACCCGAACAGCAAACTGACATTCCATTGCCTGCCTGTTGCTGTGCCACAGAAACACCTGGAGTCCTACCTGGCCAACTGCTACGACGCCATTGCTGTTTTCCTCTGTATCCACATCGTTCTCTGATTCCGCAACATCGCAGCCAAGAGGGATGTCCCTGCCCTGGACAGGTCACCGAGCCCCGGGCCTGGGTGCCTAAAGGCTTCAGCTTTTTTTTTTTTTTTTTTTTTTTCCTGAGACAGGGTTTCTTTGTATAGTTTTGGTGCCTAGATCTTGCTCTGTAGACCAGGCTGGCCTCGAACTCACAGAGATCCACCTGGCTCTGCCTTCTGAGTGCTGGGATTAAAGGCGTGCGCCACCACCGCCCGGCCAAGCTCCAGCCTTTTATCTTACACAGACAACTCCATCCTGACCCTGACTCTTCCTCACCTGATATCCTTCCCCCTCCTGTGTGTGTCCCAGAGGCAGCATCAGCCACACGTGCGCGCACACACACACACACACACACACACACACACACACACACACACTCACACGCACACGCGCACACACACACACCATTCCCCTGAAGCGCTGCACTCCCCAGGCCTGCCAGCACCCCAGCCAGCTGACCTGTGATTCTGATTAAGCCCGCAGGTACTGGGAGCAGGTGCTTGCCTTGCTGTGGCCTCGCTTTGAGCTGATCCTGGAGATGAATGTCCAGAGTGTCCGCAGCACCGACCCCCAGCGCCTTGGGGGCCTGGACACTCGGCCCCACTATGTGAGGGCTGGTGAGGGTCACAAGGGGATCTTGTGGCCACACTCAGTGGTGGGGTGGTCACCCTCAGTGGTGTGGTGGTCACTGCAGGAGGAGGGAGGGACTGGGGACAGGAGTTGCAGAGGCAGCTGGGAGGTTGTGTCTGCCAGGCAGGCTGATGGGAGTCTTCCCACCTGCTCCTAGATCACATGCCGCTATGCTGAGTTCTCCTCTGCGCTTGTGAGCATCAACCAGACCATCCCCAATGAGCGCACCCTGCAGCTGCTGGGACAGTTACAGGTGGGGCTGGCAGGACAGACTTCCCTCAGGGGGCGGGGCCTGTGATCTGGCTTTCTCCTTCCTGCCTGTGTGTGGCTTGTGCAGGTGGAGGTGGAGAATTTTGTCCTCCGAGTGGCTGCAGAGTTCTCGTCCAGGAAGGAGCAGCTTGTGTTTCTGATCAACAACTACGACATGATGCTGGGTGTGCTGATGGTAAGGCTGCTCCCCCGGGGGTCCCCAGGGCTGTCAGCCTCACAGTTCAGTGCTTTAGCCCTGATTCTGGCAGTGTCTGCAGGGTGGCCTGACTGGATGGGGGTGGGGGTGCTGGCCTGAGGCAGCTCCCAAGTTCCTCCTCCTGTGTCTTCCTCAGGAGCGGGCAGCTGAGGACAGCAAGGAGGTGGAGAGCTTCCAGCAGCTGCTCAATGCTCGCACACAGGTAGGGCCTGGGCGTGGCAGGGAGACCTGGTGCTGCTGGGCTGACCTCAGTGTGCAGCCATTACGACTCACTGCCTTGTTGCTCGTCTGGTTCACTTAATTTTTCTATGATGTTAATAACTTAACAGCAAAATAAAACTATAACTGTGTATGTATGTGTGTGCCCATGTCAAAACAACCAGTTCTGCTCTGCAGGGGATTATTAGTGTGTGTATGTGTGTGTGTGTGTGTGTGTGTATGTGTGTGTGTGTGTGTGTGTGTGTGTGTGTCTGTGTCTGTGTCTGTGTCTATGTGTGTGTGTGTGTCTGTGTATGTGTGTCTATGTGTGTGTCTACATGTATGTATGAGCACGTGTGTAGCACATGTCTTGAAGCACATGGAGTCAGGACAACTTCAGGACTGGGCTCCTCTCTTGCTTCTCCACTTTGTGTTCTGGGGTCAGTGGCCAGCTCTTCCCCCTGAGCCAGCTCATCGGCTCTTGGTTTTGGAAGAGACAATCCTTGGGTCTTCCTCTACACCTTGTCAGACCACCACCTAAAAGTGGAAGCTCACGGAGGCCGGCTGCTCTGTGGAGCGTCACCTCCTAGTCGTCCCAGTCCAGGCTGGGGTCCTTTGTCCCCTGGACTCCTGACTCTGTTCCGACTGGCACGTCTCTCTAGGAATTCATTGAAGAGCTGCTGTCTCCCCCCTTCGGGGGTCTGGTGGCCTTTGTGAAGGAGGCTGAAGGTTTGATTGAGCGAGGACAGGCCGACCGACTTCGAGGGGAAGAAGGTATGAGGCTGTTGTCAGGGACCGTGGGGAGGTGACTGGAAAGGACAGTGGGGTGCAGCTTACAGGTGGCACAGCAGGGAAGACCTGGCTGGGGGGTAGCAGGGAAGCCCGGCTTGATGGTGAGCATGGCTGTGCCCCGGGCAGACCTTGCCGGGGTGGATGTTCCCAGGCCTGGTCGCTCTCTGACACCCTCTGTCCTCCTGTGGCAGCCCGAGTCACTCAGCTGATCCGTGGCTTTGGGAGTTCCTGGAAGGCCTCCATGGAGTCTCTGAGTCAGGATGTCATGCGGAGTTTCACCAACTTTCGAAATGGAACCAGCATCATCCAGGTGCCTGCCACCCCAGCCCTTTGCCCGTGTCCCACGCTTGGGTGTTTTCTCGCTCTTTCCTCTGGGAAGGTCAGCGACCAGCTGTGTCTGAGCTGTGAAGCTGTGACCGTCCTGCCCCGGTCTGTCTGACCCCCGACTCCCCTCTGTGCAGGGGGCGCTGACCCAGCTGATCCAGCTCTACCATCGCTTCCACCGGGTGCTGGCACAGCCGCAGCTCCGGGCGCTGCCGGCCAGGGCGGAGCTCATCAACATTCATCACCTCATGGTGGAGCTCAAGAAACACAAGCCCAACTTCTGACTGGGTCCCTGGGGTGGCGGCTCCCATGCGCTCTGAATGTAACACACTGACACTGGGACCTGAGGGCTCCCATGGGCTCTGCATGTCACACTCTGTCCCCTGGGTCCCCTTCCCCTTCCTGTTGTCTCTCAGGTCCCACACTCCTCACCGCCTCTGCTGCAGGATTCTGCCTCAGCAGAGTGTGTGCAAGTCTGCTCCTCCCTGGACGTGGAGGGGACATTATCATTCCTGTCCCTGTCGCCTCCTCCCCTGTGTGTTCACACCTGTGAAAGTTCCCACACCTCAGTCTCTGATCGACTCTCAATCTTAGGACAGGGCAGTGGAGGCGGCCTTCCCTCTCTTGTAGCTTGGTGGTCTGCAGTCTCCACTTGAACACTAACCCATCACCTCCTGGCTGGGGGTTCAGGCTGTCTGTCTGTCTGTCTGTAGGCAATAAAGAGCTCTTAATGTACTGTGACAGCGTCCCTTCCTTTGTCCTGACGCCTTTGAGTTCTCCATCATTTATTTCCTGTAGACCTCTCCGGTTCCCAGCCTGGGGGGCAAGAGGAAGAAGGCGGGGTGGTCACCTCGGTCTGTCACTGTTTCTGACCCAGGGTGGCTGGTTTGCTCAGGAGGGACTGCTCTGTAGCTCTCCAGGAAGGTGTCACATGTCACAAGGCCTGGGGACATGGACAGCTTTGGGCCCTGTCCTGAGGCTACCGTGGGAAAGTCCACACGACTCTGGGATTGTCTGTCTGAGCCCCTAAGTGGCTGTCACGGCTCCTCTGAGGGGAGGGCCTGCACCCCTTCACCCATATGGGGCCGGGGTGGACCTGGCTCCAGAGCATACGTCTTGTCTTTTCCATGTGGCCCTTCCTGCTGCCCTGCTGATGTGCCCAGTGAATTGCAGAACAGAGCTTCTCAACCTTCCTGACGCTGCCACCCTTTGATACATTTCCTCACGTTGTGGTGACCCCAACCACAAAATTATTTTCATTGCTATGTCGTAATTAATTTTGCTACTGTTATGAACCCTAATGCAAATATCTGTGTTTTCTGATGGTCTTAAGCAACCCCTATAAAAGGGTCTTTCAGCCCCCTAAGGTCGTGACCCACAGGTTGAGAACCACTGCTCTAGAGTGAAGGAACGTCCTTGACCAAGTCTTTTGGGGATTTTCAAGTCAGGGTTTCTCTGTGCAGCCCTGTCTGTCCTGGAACTCACTCTGTAGGCCAGGCTGGCCTCGAATTCACAGAGATCACGTGCCTCTGCCTCCCAAGTGCTTGGACTAAAGGCGTGAGCCACCACCATCCACAACCCTGACCAAGCCTTAAAAGCCAGTGTGGTTTGTAGACCTGTAATCCCAGCTAATTGGGAGACTGAGGCATGGGATGGAAAACCTGCTTGGGTTACAGAGTCAGTTCAAGGCCATCCTGGACCAGGTCTTAAAAGTAAAAGTGCTGGTGGAGAGATGGCTCAGCAGTTAAGGGCACTGGCTGCTCTTCCAGAGGTCCTGAGTTCAATTCCCAGCATCACATGATGGCTCACAGCCATGTATGATGGGATCTGGTGTCCTCTTCTGGCATGAATGTGTATTGCAGCTAGACCGCCATATACATGAGATAAATAAATCTTTAGAAATAAAAAAAAAAGTGGGTGGGGGTGGGGAATGTCGTTCAGTGGCAGGAAGCTCGCCAGGCTGATAGCAGTCTATAGGTTCCTTAGACAATGGGGGAAATTTCAGGTGAAAGAAGCGTCATGTCCTCCCCCATTACGTTCAGGTCCTTGGCCAGTGGCGGCTGTGAGCCAGTGCACCTAAGGGTCTGGCATGTTGGAGCCCAGAGAAGGGAAAGGAAGGGGGAAGACTCTTGATTGGGTCACGTGTCTCGTGGGCGGAGTCAGTGCTGTCCTTATGGACCTTGCCCTGTCCTCCACCATTTTCCCCCTTCCTTGGGCCTAGTTTCAGCGTTTACATTCTCTCTGGCTTTTAGGTTCCCTGAGACTTACCCGTTACAGTACTAGGCTGTGCGGGGCGAGGGTAGGGGGTCCTTTCTCTCTCACCACACCTTACCACCCACTCCAGCCCCTCCCCAGGTGTCAGTCTTGGGGACCCCTGTGTTCTGGTCTCTCCTTATAGCCCTGCCTGTCCTTGAACTTGCTGTGTGGATCAGGAACTCAGAGATGCTCCTGCCTGTGTCTCCTGATGGCTGGGATAAAAGGTGTTCAACAAGAAACCGGGGACCCTTTCTCTGGGTGAGTTACATCAAACTCAGTTAGTGGGCTGAAGTGTGGTTCAGTTAGGACGCGCTCAACGTGCAGGAAGCCTGGGTTAAATCCCGGGCCCCGTCAACAACTAAAGAGAAGGAAGCTAACGCTGTGATGTGAGGGGCTGTGAGAGGACAGCCTGTTCTTCAGTGTGGTCCAGACAGCCTGGGAGGCTCCTGAACCCGCCAGCAGTTGGGGACTCTGCAGCCTGCAGGCTGATGGGACATTTAACTTTGTCCTGTGGGTCTCGGGACCCTCGGAAGCCGCGATTCCACCAATGACCGTCAGGGGGCAGCAGGACCCAGGATGGGAGCTGGTCCAGGTCCCTGCCCACCTGAGCCCCTGTGAGCTCTGAATGATGGGGATGCAGGGGGCTGTCATCCATGCCCCTTTATCCCTAAGCAGAGAGGGACTTTCGCTTCAGCCCCTAATACTCTGTTTTGTGGTTTGCTCGAGTCCTTGTGATCTCCGGGCTGAAACTCAACTGCAGAGGAATATTTCTCCTCAAGCTCCTCCCCAGAACATTACTCAACATCACAGTCCCCAGTTGTGGAGAATCAATCTCTCTCTCTTTCTCTCTCTCTCTCTCTCTCTCTCTCTCTCTCTCTCTCTCTCTCTCTCTCTCTCTCTCTCTCTCTCTCTCTCACACACACACACACACACACACACACACACACACACACACACGATCCCGGCACGTTGCATGCTGAGACAAGACAGAAAGATCAAGAATTCAAGGTCAACCTGGGCTACTGCAAGATTAAGAAAACAGGGACACAGGTCAGCAGGTCAGGGGCCACTCTGCAGGGGGAGTTGTGTCAATTTCCCCTTCCCTTGCTTATCTCCAGGACCAGTGTGAACATCTAGTGCAGGGGACCCTCGAGTCACGTAGGAGGGGCTTGGAGGTGACCCCTCGTGCTGTACCGACCCCCAGTACTGTTCAGGGTGGTCTGTCTTTAGAGAAATCTCATTTCCCTCCGTTTATTTTTCTTTCTTTCAAAAAATATTTATTTCTATGTGTATGGGAGTTTTACCACCATGTGTCCGTGCACCATGTGAATGCAGTGCCCCAGGAAGCCAGAAGAGGGCGGCATATTCCTTTCTTACAGGAGTGTGTGAGCTGAGACCCTAATCCAGGTCCTCTGGAGGAGCAGTGAGCTCTCTTTATCCATGAGCAATCTCCCCAGTCCCATACTTATCCTTGGAAGTGACATCATCTTCATTTTCATTCTGAGTTTCCTGTGGTTCTTTTTTCTGCAGCTCAGGGCTTCATTCAGGGCCTGAGCCACCAACACCCCCAACCCCCTGCAGAGAGAGTTTGAAAGGAGAAGCTGTGTGTTCTCAGGGTCAGAGTCCAAGCCATGTCCACACTGATCAAAGAGAAGGAGTCTGTGCCCACTGTGAGCACTCTACAGGAAGGTCTGGTGTCCTCCAGCACCAACACAATGTGAACACAACTCACACATGGAACTTTCCAGGTGGCCAGGATCTCCTGGAAGGTCCCCAGCTCAACTGGGTGTGTTGACAAAGTGCTTCTTATACTCTACCCATGTCTATGTTTTAATTTGTGGCCTCTGATTACATCTTTATCCCAAAGCTCTAGTGCTAGCCTTTGAAATAACCACAAAACCTTGTCCTTTGAGATTTTCCCCCCATATATTGGGAATGTGGCTCAATGAATAGAGTTCCCACCTTGTACACCCAGGCCCTGGGTTCAATTCCTCAACACCTCCAAAACTAGGGTGGTGGCACACTGGATGGGCAGGAGAGATGACTCCATGGGTACAAGGGTTTGCCACCAAGTCTGACCATGTTAGTTCAGTCCCCAGAACCCACAGTGGAAAGAGAGAACTGGCTTCCCCAAGTTCTCTTCACACACACACACACACACACACACACACACACATGCACGCACGTACACTCACACACATGGCTGGTGCATGCCCACATTTGCACACCACACACACACAGTAATACTATAAACACCTAAAATAGTTTAACATTCCCTTGATTATCTTTGTATGGCTTAACTTTAAGTACTGACGGTTTCTCCTCACAGTGTGGGTTTTGGACACAGGCAAATTCACCCACTGGAAGTCTGGAGGAAAACTAGACACAATGTATGCACTTGTTTTTCCCTGTTCTTCAACATGAAATCTTGTTTCCTCTTGATTTTCGTTACATTGATTTCCTATTTCTGTGAGGGGATGCGTGTGTCATGATGCCTGTGTGAGGCTCAGAGGATAGCTTCTGGGAGTTTGTTCTTCCCTTCATGTGGCTTCCCTGGATCGAGCTCAGGTCATGAAGCTTGGGGACAAGCCCTGTAACCCCCTGAGCCATCTCGATGGTCCCCTTGGAGACCAGTGGGTTTGGACTTTTGCGTTTGAAGGTTCTCTGCATTCCTGGAATTGGCTCACAGGAGAGCCGGCCACCCTGACATTAGAAAAGGCGTTTCCTGCCCTGATGAGTAGCAGCGTTGCCTTGGGTTGCCCTGGCCAGCGGGGTCTTCAACAGGGACCTAAAGGGAGGGCCGGCGAATGAAAGGGACAAGAGACACAAAGAATGAGAGCAAGACAGGACATCTGATCAACCTTCATATTTTTATTTTACTCTCAAGGCATACATAGGTAGACAAAGGGGGTTGTTAGCAGGAAGGGACTTAATTATGGGGGTTATGAGCAGGAAGGGACTTAGTTATGGGGGTTGCAAGCAGGAAGGGACTTAGTTATGGGCTGTTCGGCCAGCAGGGAATGTTGCTCTGAAGGTTATCTATCTACCCTTGTCTAACTGCCTAATTGCTTAGCTGCAGCTCATTCACCTGATATCTGAGGAGAGGTTCTGGTATCTGTGGGAAGAGGTTCTGGTGCTATGGAGACTTAAGCAAGGCCTAGATCTAAGAAAAGAGGAGAGAAGCCCAAATATGGCAGCATGTGTGTCAAGGGTCGCTTAGGCTTATGGCTCCTGTCATCTCCTCCCTTTTAATTACTTATGAAGGTCCAAGGTGGCGCTACAAATTCGCCTGGTGGCGATGGGCGTTAACCAAGGAGGGGAAACATTGCCCTGATCCTCCCGGTTTATTATAGGTGTCTTTTGCTGGAGGAGGGGCCCTGGATGTATTCATCCTTAGACACCAACCCCTATGCGATCAGGGATATTCCTCGGGGGACCCAGAGGCAGAAAGCTTGGTCCTCCCCCTGCAGTGCCATTGGCCTCGCACCTTTCTTGGTACCCAAGCTCTTCCCAAGTGGGGCAAGCTTGCATGTTTCTGGGTTTTCATGCAGTTCCCAAAGGACAGTCATCGCTGAAAGGCTCTGAGTGGCCTTGATCAGCAAGATGAAGCCGACGATAATGGACCTGTATAGGTTTGGATGCTAGGGAGTCTATTTGTTTTTTCATGAATCGGGTTATCCTGCCAATTACAAAAGGACCCAAAGTTACCAATAACAAGATGCTGACTAGTGGTCCTGTGAGAGGAATCAAAAGGGAGAACATGGATGATCTCCACCAGTCATCTGCTGTGGCAGAGAATCACTGCTTATGTAGCTCTAGGCTAAGTTTATGTAGCTTATTTATCTGGGTTTCTACCAATCCAGACTCGTTAATATAACAACAACACTCTTCCCTCAGAAAAAGGCATGTCCCACTATGGTGGTATTCTATTTGTACTGAAATGTGATTTGAATTGTATGTTAATCAATAAAGTTGCCTGGGGGTCAGAGCTATTAGAGCCATAGAAAGAGTGTGGTGGTAGTGGTGTCTGCCTTTAATCCCATAGATCTCTGTGTGTTCAGCCAGCATTGGAGACACATGCCTTTAAGACCTGGAGGGCTGTACTTACAGTCAGTGACTAGGCAGTCATGTATTTGAGTTTACAACCAATGAGAACGCAGAACAGAAAGACTATCTAAAGACAGACACACAGGAAGTAGGTCTCTTTCAGGAAGCTAGGAGCACCGCAGGAGGAAGGGTAAGATTTTAGCTCTGAACTCTGACCTCTCGGCTTTCTCTTTTACATTGGTTCTGTGTTTCTTATTTAATAAGACGCTGGTTACATCTACATCCCACCCTTTCTGCTGTTCGCAGGTCCAAGGCCCGTCGGTTTGTAGGGCAACCTGTGCAAGGGAGGTTAGCTGCCTCTGGAGGGAGGACAGGGATGCTCCAGAAGCCCCAATTGCTACCTGAAGTTGTTTGGACAGGAGAGCTGTTGTTATGAGGGAGTGACCCAGGGCTCCTCCTGCCAAGACCTGCAGAGACCAGGGAGGTGGTGAGGGAAATTCCAGCACCAAGGGACAAGAAGACAGCGTTTTGGCTTGCCCATTCCATTCTCTCCCAGTTACCTGTCCCTTAGCAGAAGAAATGGCATCATAAATGTTGCAGTCAGAATAGGGGCATCCTACGCTTTTCTCCCTCAATAAATTTTGGAATTGTGGACAGTCTGACCCCACCCCCAGAGAAGAAAAAGAAAATTTGTAAGTGGGCGATATAAACTGCAGTCAGGTTGTATTCCTCCCAGTCCTTCTTGGCTTGTGGGTGTTGTCAAATGTTGATCTCACGCCACCACCGTCGCAGGCGTGATCTCCTGAAGCTTATAAGAACCTTCTTAATAGACAAAATCTTAGACATGTTAGCAATATAACAGTGGTGAACTTTATCAGAGCAAAATTATGAATCCTTGGAGCCTCAACAAAGCATCAGGATAGCCAGAGAATGAAATCTGAAATGTGTCATTTATATATCTCCAAAGTCTTATATATCTTTTGACAAAAATTAATAAGATACATTTAGAACAGAATCTTTAGTTCTAATCATATTTCTATAAGTCACCATGCCTAGCTGTTTCCAGTGTGGCCTTGAACTCACAGAGATCCAGGTTGATCTCTGCCTTTGGAAGGCTAGGATTAAAGGCGTGTGTGCCACTATTTTCTGGCCTCTATATTTAGTGGCTGTTCTGTTCTCTGACCCCAGATGAGTTTATTAGAGTGCACAATATTTTGAGGAGCACAATAACACCACAGTGCTGTTTGGGGAGGTGGAGGTTTAAGAGCTGTGACTTGCTGGAGAAAGTGTGTTACTGGGGAGGAGGGGCTGTGAGAGTCAAACCATCTGCCTCCATGTTGCTGCCTCTGCTTCCTGTTTGCAACTGAAGCTGTGAGCTCTCAGCTTCCTGCTCCCCCACCATGCCTGCAGCTCTGGCCTTGATTGTCTGCAGTGATGCACTCTTATCCATTGGAGCTGCAGCCCAAAGAAACCCTTCTAAATGTTGCTTTGGTTATGGTGTTTTATCATAGCAACAGAACAGTAATTCACACAAACATAATTAAAAAAAATAAAAGTTGAGATGGTGTCACTATGTAGACGAGGCTAGACTTGAACTCACAGAGATTCATCTTCCTCTGCCTTCAAAGTGCTAGGAATAAAGTATGTGCCAGTATGCCACACTAAAAATATAAATAAATAAATAAATAAAAAATAAATCTAAAAAACAATACCTTTCTGCTCTGTTCCTCTCCCCTGCACTCTGGACACCTTCCCTTCTGCCCTCACCTCCCCACACAACCTATCCTTGTTGATTCCCTTACACTGTATCACAGGCGTCTTCCCACCACAGCACTTGCTCCAGGAGACCAGCAACTCTGTATCACTTCCGAGTGTGTCTTAGAAACAGGACTTCATCACACATCTGGAACAGTCTCCGTGGACTGATCACAAGGGACACTGCTGTGTCCCCTGCTTGAGGAGTGGATTTCCTCCATCACAGATGGAGACAGTGACAGCTGACCAAGGAAAATATCCATCCAGGGTCAGCGTGGTGAACCCTGAGCTCACTGGTCACTCACAGGAGCCTGGGTGAGTCAGGGGATAACCACTGAGCTGCCCACCCCAGTGTGCATGTCACTCACACAGCTGCATCACTGCAGTCCCCTGCTCAGCTCCCAGCAGCTCCACTCAACAGTCTCCTCTCCCTCAGGAGCTGCAGCTGGTTTAACCCTGAGAGGGAAGCGCTACATTGTGTCAGCTCCATGAACCTGTATCTTCTTGTGTTTCCTGAGCCTCCTCAGCTCCTCCTGGCTCCAGCAGGGATGTTTCAGTCTAGAGGAAAATTCACACCCTCACCTCCCTCTTCTACAGAAGCTCCCTTGATTAACACAACCTCAGGCCACGTGCTGGTGTGTCGGGTGCAGCACCAGGTCCCCTCACACTGAGGTCAGAGTCACCTGAGCTTCCCCTCAGCAAAGCCCTCCCTCCCTCTCCACCTGCCTTCCTGTCTTTGATCCGTGATCCTATTTATTTTTTATTCATTCATCAAAAGTTTATTGAGTATGAATGTTTGCTGGGTCCCAGACACTGGAAGTCACCATCCTTTACAAGACAAAGATGTCAGCATCATGACAGAGATTGTCACCTTCTTGGTCTTCAAACATCTCAGCTAAGGTTCCTGGACTCCTGACTCAAGGTCACAAACCTAGAAAACTGCAGGGGCCGGAACCTGGAGCAGGGGTGAAGTAATTTCCATCTCTGGTGTTCCCACAATCTATTTTATAAAAGGTTCATTAATTGTATGTCTATGAGTGTTTTTCTTGGCTGTATGTGTTTGTACCATGTGCCTGTCTGGTGTCCACAGAGGCAGTGGAAACCATGGAACAGGAGTTATGGACAGTGTGAGCCATGGTGTGGGTGCTGGGATCTGAACCCGGGTCCTCTGCAGGAGCAGCAAGTGCTCTTAACCCCTCAGCCAATTCTTCAGTCCTTAGGATCATTTCTTTTAAATAAACTTAAATCTCGAGTAGATTCAGCCTGTAAATCCTTGAGTCACCACTGGGGGCAGCACCAGGATTCCCAGAGACAGAGAGGGGGAGGGGACCTTGGGCAGAACCCAGCTCCAACAGGACAGACTGAGATGAGACCCTGTGGATCCCTCCTCTCTGCTCATCCTACAACCCGGGTTAGATTCTGAAAGATGGGGAAGGAGAGAACCTCAGGGAGGGGCCTGGAAGGAGGCAGGAGCTCAGGAGACTGAAGTTCATCTCCTCAGCCCACAGTCTCCTGAGTCAGGGGCTTAGCTGGGCCTTGGGGGACAAGGATGAACAAACACCTCTTTTTTTTTTTTTTTTTTTTTAAGAATTATTTATTGATTATGTATACAGCATGTATGACTGCAGGCCAGAAGAGGGCACCAGATCTGATCATGGATGGTTGTGAGCCACCATGTGGGTGCTGGGAATTGAACTCAGGACCTCTGGAAGAGCAGTCAGTGCTCTTAACCTCTGAGCCATCTCTCCAGCCCTACAAACACCTCTTAATGCTGTCACTCAGGGACCCCAAGGGACAATGAGACAGGCACCATTCACAGGAACAAGAACAGGCCTAGTCCTCCATACAAACTAAAAAGACAAGAAATAAACAGAGAAGATGTGGTGAAGAGCCATGGCCAGGTCAGAGCCCAGGCTGACCTGTCACAGCAGCCCTGGCTGCTCACAATCCTGGGGACAGGACAAGGCTCTGTCATCCCAGTGTCCCTGTGATCACAGACTCTCAGCATGTGGTTCAAGTGATGAAGGGAACAGAGCCAGGAGGTGACAGAGCTGAGGAGTGACCATGTCACAGCCAACAATGGACTGAGCTCCACCTGGGCACAGTCCTGTTCACACTCAGCTCCCACAGCCTCATCTTGTCCACCAGATACACACAGCATAATGAACACAGATTCTGGAAGGTTCTCCATGATGCCATTTATTTCCTCCACAAGCTCTAAGTATTTTAAT
Source organism: Peromyscus maniculatus bairdii (assembly GCF_049852395.1). Lineage (NCBI taxonomy): Eukaryota > Metazoa > Chordata > Mammalia > Rodentia > Cricetidae > Peromyscus > Peromyscus maniculatus. Next base: position 3,931,142 of record NC_134872.1, on the reverse strand, counting down.
CCTTTAATTTACCCATCAATCCACCTGTCAGATCAAGGACGTGAACAACCAAGTTCACATTCAGATTCTTATTTTCAGTAGGGAGTCGTGGCTGCAGTTCAGGGCAGCATGGAGGTGACAGGATGGAGATGTCCCCTCCTGTCTGCTGGACCAGGAAGGTTGGCTGTGGAAGGGAGCACAGGCAATGCAGGGACAGGGTCCTGGCGTGCGGGGGTGGGGGGGAGGTGGGGGGTGGTGGTGGTGGTGGTGGGGTGGCCGGGCTCCCCAGGTCTTCACATTGAGCCCACAGGGTCACAGGGAACATCAGACACTGTTGCTGAGAGTGAACTGAGGGGCTCAGGAAGTCACAGGAGAGACCTGAGCACATCTCTGTCACTCTGTCAGGACAGGCAGCTGTCTTCACACTACAAACAAGAGTCATGAACAATCACTGTGAAGACAACAACCCAAAACCCACCACTCACTCAGAGGTGATTCTGGTAGTCCCTGAACCCCAAACATGTCCACTTTCCCTCCCCAAATCAGGTCTCAGAATGTCACTTTTACATCCTGGGAGAGACACATCAGAGCTCTGGGAATTGTCTCTACCCAGAGTAGCATACGTACATACATACACACACACACACACACACACACATATGAACATAAAAACAGGGCCCCAAAGATTTCCCTGAAGGAGCTATCATGGATTGCCAGAACTCATCAACATCTCCAGTCACTTCAATGGCTTCAGGGACAATCCTGCTTCCCACACTTACATGGAAACGGAGCATAGTTCTCTCTTCTTCTACCTGTGAGAAGAAAAGCTGTGAGAGACCAGGGAAGACCCCGACCCTAGGAAGTTTCCAGAACTGACAGCAGACCCAGGTTAGAGACAGGAGCAATGAGGGGTGTGGATGTTTCCCATTAGTGAGGCAGAGCACACTTCTAAAAGGGGCTGAGAGAGAACTAGACCTGCCCTTTCCTACCTGTGTTTCTCCTCCTCTTCCTCACAACAGCCACCACAGCTCCAATGATCACAGCTCCAATGAGAACCTGAACAGCAATGATTGCCATGATGGGGACAGTGGACTGAGGAGGCTCTGGAAGGGAAGGACAGGAGGGGAAGGTGAGGGTCATGACCTCAGCTGTCAGCCCTGACCCTGCTCATGGTCTGCAGAAGGCTCCAGCTTCCCCTGACCCCAGCTCTGCACCCACACCCTCCTTACCCCATCTCAGGGTGAGGGGCTCAGGCAGCCCTTCATGGTGCACATGGCATGTGTATCTCTGCTCCTCCCCAAAAGGCACCACCACAGCTGCCCACTTCTGGAAGGTTCCATCCCCTGCAGGCCTGGTCTCCACCAGTTCCATGTCCTGAGTCTGTTCCTCCCCATCCCTCTGCCAGGTTATGGAGATCTCAGCAGGGTAGAAGCCCAGGGCCCAGCACCTCAGGGTGATGTCTCCTTTTAGTGTTGGGTAATGGGTCACATGTGTCTTTGGGGGATCTGTGTGGAAGATTTAAGAAATTCCACAATTAACAAGATAAACTGAAATCTGCAAGGACAAAGTTAAACCAATGCTGACACTAAACTGTGTCTGTTTGAACAATTCTGTCATCACACTAGTGACCTCAGGTAGAGCTGGTCTCCTCATCACAGAACTGCACATTTTCCTGCGGGGATTCAGTAGCTAAGAGGGAATCCACATGAGCCAGCAGGTCAGCATGGTCTTCCTCATGTGATGTTCTAGAGCATTAGTTAGGTGGTAAAAGAATAGAAGAAGGAAAGGAAAATAATTAATTTATGTGATTAAATTTATATAAAAAAAGAAATTAGGAGAACAGACTACATGAAGGGTTCCACCAACTCCTGCTGCTACCATTGAGGCACAATCACTGTGGCCTTCTTGCTGACCAGCATAACTGTCTGTCCAGTGAACAGCCATCACCAAATGCAGCAGAAATGTGGTGAACCTCTGACACTCAGCCAGAGAAAATGACTCCCCAAGCCCTGCCTCTGGGGACAAGATACAAGGTATTGTCACCAGGACCCCTGGAAGTATGCTGTGGAGCCCAGGGCAGCACTCCCTGGGACACAGCGGTGCTCACAGGGGTGTGTGGATCGTCCCTGTCACTCCTGTCCTGGAGCTGCAGAAGACCCTGTCTCTGAAGAAGTTCAATTCCTAATCCACTGGGGCAACACTGTGACTTGTTGGTGCCGAGAGAGAGCAGGAGGGCTCTTGATGTTCATATGGCAGAAAACAGTCTAAACGCATAGCAATCGTTCTTGATTAAAGGGAACACTGACCTAACTTGTCTAATTATGCAGATTAGCGGTCTCCCCTTGCACCTGTAGAGAATAATACAAAAAATAATACAAGCAGAGGAAGAAACAATATCACCCCAGTGAAGAAGAAAAACTGTCTCAACGCAAAATAATATCTAAAAAAAAGAAAAGAAAGAAAGAAAGGCAACTCCACGATTTAGGAGTTTTTCAGGGCACACTATAAATGCTCACACGACAGTTCCAGGAATGGATAGAATTGGGGTGTGTGAGGGATGTAAACCTCACCCACAGGGATATGGGAGAACGTATTCTTCGGAAAGTTCTAGAAACTGTGGAATCAGCCTAGGGTTTGGGCGGCCATGTCTCCCATCAGGAAAGGAGACTTCCGGTCCTGGCGTGTAAGGCTGACGCACTCAGATGACAGGACTCAGTTTCCACAGACCCTGGTGTGGGCAGAGACCCCGGCCTGGAGAGGCCATGGCTGACAGCGGCTGCAGACTGCAGGAGCCACTGTGGTTAGGTCGGGATCTCCTCTCCCTCCTCTGAGACAGATTTGCAGCTGTCCAGGGAGAAGGCTGAGCCTGGGGATCAGTGCGGTCCCTGCCATGCTGGATCAGGAGACCCAGGGACACTGTCTGCCCTGAGACAGGGGCATGACCCCAGCTGAGGGGTTTCTTCTTCCCCAGGACTGAGCCCAGCCCGAGGCAGAGGGAGGAGCTGCCCGCGGCCCTGCACCTGTGCGCTGCAGCGCGTCCTTCCCGATCTCCAGGTATCTGAGCAGCCACTCCACGCACTCGCCCTCCAGGTAGGCCCTGTGTCTCTCTGCCTCACCAGCCTGCTCCAATTTGCGCTGGGTGATCTGCGCCGCCGTGTCCGCCGCCGTCCACGTCGTCAGGTCGTCGTTCAGGGCGATGTAATCGCGGCCATCGTAGGCGTCCTGACTGTACCCGCGGAGGAATTGCCAATTGGACCCAATGTGACAGCCACACCTACGCTGGTAGGTGTGAGAGCCTGCGGGGACCTCGCGGTCAGCCCCGCCCACCGGCCCCGCCCCGCCGCAGTTAGCCCCGCCCATCTTTCCCCGCCCCGCGGGCCCGCCCACCCGCGGTAAGCCCTGCCGGCCCGGGATCCGGGGCGACTCCGGCCCGGACGTAGGGACGCGGAGGGGTCGTGACCTCTGACCCCCGTCACTCACCGCCCTCGCTCTGGTTGTAGTAGCCGAGCAGGGTCCTCAGGTTCCCTCGGAAAGTCTGCTCACGGTCCTTGGCGTTCCGTGTCTCCCTCTCCCAATATTCCGCCTCCACCTTCTCCACCCACGGCGCCCGCGGCTCCATCCTCGGAGTCTCCGCGTCGCTGTCGAAGCGCACGAACTGCGTGTCGTCCACGTAGCCAACGACGATGAACCGGGGCTCCCCGAGGCCGGGCCGGGACACGACGGTGTCCAAATACCGCAGCGAGTGCGAGCCTGGGGGCGGCGCGCGGTGAGACCCCGACCCTCCTCCCGGGACCCCGGGCGGGTGCGCGGGCCGGGAGGGGAGCAGGGCGCGGGGCTCGGGACGCGGTGGAGAAGGGCGGGAGGGTCTGGCTGGGCGACGCGGGGACGCGGCTTCCCCGGGGCCGCCCCCGCCCTCCCCGCAGAGTCGTTTCCCTCCCGACCCCGCACTCACCCGCGCGGATCCGGGTCGGGGCCAGGGCGGCCACCAGCAGCAGGAGCAGCGCGCAGGGAGCCATCGCCCCCATCTCGGATCTGGGGCGTCTGAGTTCCGCAGGCTGCGTGGACTTTATAACCCGTGATCGCGGCGACGCTGATTGGTTCTCCGGGATCTCGGCACCCAATGGGGGTGCGAACAGGAAACTTGTCATCGGTGTCTGGGCAGAAGGACCTGACACAGGTCAGGAGCTGGAGAAGTGAAACTGGGGACCTTCTTGGAGAGATCAGGGATATAAGCGACATACCTAAACATAATCAAGGCAATTCACAGCAAACCTACAGCCTTCATCAAATTAAATGGAGAAAAACTCAAAGCAATTCCACTAAAATCAGTAACAAGACAGGGCTGTCCACTCTCTCCTTATCTGTTCACTTTGGAATGGAAGTTCTAACCAGAGAAATCAGACAACTTAAGGAGATCAAGGGAATACAAATTGGAAAGGAAGAAGTCAAAGACTGATGTTATAGGATCTTCAAATCTTTCCTCAGATGTCACCTCTGAATGACAGCCACCTATTTAAACAGCACTTTTAGGGCTGGAGGGATGACTTAGACTCTGAGAACACCTTCTGCTCCTGCCCAGAACCAAGTTCAGTTCCCAGCACCCACACCCAGGGGATGACACCCTCTTCTGAACTCCAGGAACTCTGCACTCACCTGACCACACCCGCATGGATGCCACACATCTACTGTGGTAGATTCAGTGAGAATGTACTGGGTAGTTGAACTTTGTTCCCAAGTTGGTGGTACTATGTAGCAGGAATCTTAAAGAGTCTTATTAACAAAAACAAACTCAAAGCCAGGTATTGGGTCAACACTGGAAGATCAGAGAAGCAGAAAAAGCCACAGCCACCTCACCTGGCCAACTTCTCAGCTGATCCTGTTTCCTCAGACTGGAAGCCTCTGTGTCCTTATCCCAATGGCACTCAGCTGATCAGAGCTTGAATCCTAAAAGCTTAACCAGCTCTAGTTCCTGGTTTTTCACGCCTTATATACCTTTCTGCTTTCTGCCATCACTTCCTGGAATTAAAGGCATGAGTCACCATGCCTAGCTGTTTGCAGTGTGGCCTTGAACTCACATAGATCTAGATGGATCTCTGCCTCCAGAATGCTAGGATTAAAGGCGTGTGTGCCACTCTTTTCTGGCCTCTGTATCTAGTGGCTCTTCTGTTCTCTGACCCCAGATAAGTTTAATAGAGTGCTCAATATTTTGAGGAACACAATAACACCACAGTGCTGTTTGGGGAGGTGGAGGTTTAAGAGCTGTGACTTGCTGGAGAAAGTGTGTTACTGGGGAGGAGGGGCTGTGAGAGTCAAACCATCTGCCTCCATGTTGCTCTCTCTGCTTCCTGTTTGCAACTGAAGCTGTGAGCTCTCAGCTTCCTGCTCCAGCTGCCATGTCTGCAGCTCTGGTGCTACATGTCTGCAGTGATGTACGCTTATCCACTGGAGCTGCAGCCCAAAGAAACCCTTCTAAATGTTGCTTTGGTTATGGTGTTTTATCATAGCAACAGAAAAGTAATTAACACAAACACATAATTAAAAAAAATAAAATTTGAGACGGTGTCACTATGTAGATCAGGCTAGACTTGAACTCACAGAGATTCACCTTCCACTGCCTTCAAAGTGCTAGGAATAAAGTATGTGCCAGTATGCCACACATAAAAAAAAAATCTAAAAAATAACAGCTCTCTACCCTGTTCCTCTCCCCTGCGCTTTGGACACCTTCCCTTCTGCCCTCACCTCCCCACACAACCTATCCTTGTTGATTCCCTTACACTGTATCACAGGCATCTTCCCACCACAGTGCTTGCTCCAGGAGACCAGAAATTCTGTATCACTTCCCAGTGTGTCTTAGAAACAGGACTTCATCTCACATCTGGAACAGACACTGTGGGCTGATCACAACGGACACTGCTGTGTCCTCTGCTTGAGGAGTGGATTTCCTCCACCCCAGATGGAGACAGTGACAGCTGACCAAGGAAAACATCCATCCAGGGTCAGCTTGTTGAACCCTGAGCTCACTGGTCACTCACAGGAGCCTGGGTGAGTCAGGGGATAACCATTGAACTGTCCACCCCAGTGTGCATGTCACTCACCCAGCTGCATCACTGCAGTCCCCTGCACAGCTCCCAGCAGCTCCACTCAACAGTCTCCTCTCCCTCAGGAACTGCAGCTGGTTTAACCCTGAGAGGGAAGCACTATATTGTGTCAGCTCCGGGAACCTGTAGATTCTTGTGTTTCCTGAACCTCCTCAGCTCCTCCTGGCTCCAGCAGGGATGTTTCAGTCTAGAGGAAAATTCACACCCTCACCTCCCTCTTCTACAGAAGCTCCCTTGATTAACACAACCTCAGGCCACATGCTGGTGTGTCGGGTGCAGCACCAGGTCCCCTCACACTGAGGTTAGAGTCACCTGAGCTTCCCCTCAGCAAAGCCCTCCCTCCCTCTCCACCTGCCTTTCTGTCTTTGATCCATGATCTATTTATTTTTTATTCATTCATCAAACATTTATTGGGTATGAATGTCTGCTGGGTCCCAGGCACTGGAAGACATCATCCCTCACAAGACAAAGATGGCTGCATCATGACAGAGATTGTCACCTTCTTGGTCTTCAAACATCTCAGCTAAGGTTCCTGGAGCTCCTGACTGGAGTTCACAAAGGTAGAAGAGAAATATGCAGAGGCTGGAACCTGAGCAGGGGTGAAGTAATTTCCTACTCTGGTGTTCGAACAATCTATTTTATAAAAGATTCATTAATTGTATGTCTATGAGTGTTTTTTCTTGGCTGTATGTGTTTGTACCATGTGCCTATCTGGTGTCCACAGGGGCAGTGGAAACCATGGAACAGGAGATATGGATGGTGTGTGCCATGGTGTGGGTGCTGGGATCTGAACCCGGGTCCTCTGCAGGAGCAGCAAGTGCTCTTAACCCTTCAGCCAATTCTTCAGTCCTTGGGATCATTTCTTTTAAATAAACTTAAATCTAGAGTATAATCAGCCTGTAAATCCTTGAGTCACCACTAGGGGCAGCACCAGGATTCCCAGACCCAGGGAGGGGGAGGGGACCTTGGGCAGAACCCAGCTCCAACAGGACAGACTGAGATGAGACACTGTGGATCCCTCCTCTCTGCCCATCCTACAACCCGGATTAGATTCTGAAACATAGGAAGAAGGAGAGAACCTCAGGGAGGGGCCTGGAAGGAGGCAGGAGCCCAGGAGACTGAAGTTCATCTCCTCAGCCCACAGTGCAGTGGCTTAGTTGGGCCTTGGGAGACAAAGATGGACAAACACTCAGGGACCCCAAGGGATAAGGAGGAAGGCACCATTCTCAGGAACAAGAACAGGCCTAGTCCTCCATACAAACTAAAAAGACAAGAAATAAACAGAGGAGACGGGGTGAAGAGCCATGGCCAGGTCAGAGCCCAGGCTGACCTGTCACAGCAGCCCTGGCTGCCCACAATCCTGGGGATAGGACAAGGCTCTGTCATCCCAGTGTCCCTGTGATCACAGACTCTCAGAATATGGTTCAAGTGATGAAGAGAAGAGAGCCAGGAGGTGACAGAGCTGAGGAGTGACCATGTCACAGCCAACAAGGGACTGAGCTTCACCTGGGCACAGTTCTGTTCACACTCAGCTCCCACAGCCTCATCTTGTCCACCAGATACACACAGCATAATGAACACAGATTCTGGAAGGTTCTCCATGCTGCCATTTATTTCCTCCACAAGCTCTAAGTATTTCAATCCTTTAATTTACCCATCAATCCACCTGTCAGATCAAGGACATGAACAACCAAGTTCACATTCAGATTCTTGTTTTCAGTGGGGAGTCAGGGGCTGCAGTTCAGGGCAGCATGGAGGTGACAGGATGGAGATGTCCCCTCCTGCCTGCTGGACCAGGAAGGTTGGCTGTGGAAGGGAACACAGGCAGTGCAGGGACAGGGTCCTGGTGTGCAGAGGTGGCCAGGCTCCCCAGGTCTTCACATTGAGCCCACAGGGTCACAGGGAACATCAGACACTGTTGCTGAGAGTGAACTGAGGGGCTCAGGACGTCACAGGAGAGACCTGAGCACATCTCTGTCACTCTGTCAGGTCGGGCAGCTATCTTCACACTACAAACAAGAGTCATGAACAATCACTGTGAAGACAACATCCCAACACCCACCACTCACTCAGAGGTGATTCTGGGAGTCCCTGAACCCCAATCATGTCCACTTTGCCCCTCCCCAAATCAGTCCCCAGAGTGTCACCTTTACAGTCCGGGAGAGACACATCAGAGCTCTGGGCACTGTCCCTGCCTAGGGTAAAATTATATAAAGTCACAGGAAGGTGAAAACATGGCCTTTAGAAGATTTCACTGGAGGAAGTATTATGGATTGGCAGAGCTCCCCAAATAACTTAGCTTCACCCCAAGGGCCTCAGGGACAATCCCGCTCCCCACACTTACCTGAAGCTGGAGTATAGTTCCCTCCTTTTCCACCTGTGAGAAGAAAAGCTGTGAGAGAACAGGGAAGACCACGACCCTAGGAAGCTTCCAGAACTGACAGCAGACCCAGGTCAGAGACAGGAGAAATGAGGGGTGTGAATGTTTCCCATTAGTGAGGCAGAGCACACTTCTAAAAGGGGCTGAGAGAGAACCAGACCTGCCCTTTCCTACCTGTGTTTCTCCTCCTCCACCACACAGCAGCCCCCACAGCTCCAATGATCACAGCTACAACAGCAGCAATGACTGCCCAGATGGGGACAGGGGACTGAGGAGGCTCTGGAAGGGAAGGACAGGAGGGGAAGTTGGGGGTCATGACGCCAGCTCTCAGCCCTGATCCTGTGCAGGGTCTGCAGAGGGCTCCAGCTTTCCCTGACCCCAGATTTGCACCCACACCCTCCTTACCCCATCTCAGGGTGAGGGGTTGTGTCAGCCCCTCATGGTACACATGGCATGTGTATCTCTGCTCCTCCCCAGAAGGCACAACCAGAGATGCCCACTTCTGGAAGGTTCCATCCCCAGAAGGTCTGGTCTCCACCAGCTCCATGTCCTGAGTCTGTTCCTCCCCATCCCTCTGCCAGGTCATGGAGATCTCAGCAGGGTAGAAGCCCAGGGCCCAGCACCTCAGGGTGCCGTCTCCGTTCAGTGTGGGGTGATGTGTCACATGTGCCTTTGGGGGATCTGTGTGGAAGATTTAGAAATCCTACAATTAACAAGATAAACTGAAATCTGCAAAGACAAAGTCAAACCAATGCTGACACTAAACTGTGTCTGTTTGGACAATTCTGTCATCACACTAGTGACCTCAGGTAGAGCTGGTCCCCTCATCACAGAGCTGCACATTTTCCTGGGGGGACTCAGTAGCTAAGAGGGAATCTACATGAACCAGCAGGTCAGCATGGTCTTCCTCATGTGATGTTCTATAGCATTAGTTAGGTAGTAAAAGAATGAAAGGAAAATAATTAATTTATGTTATTAATGGATATCAAAATAAGAAATCAGGTACAAGGGCTACATGAAGGGTGCCACCAACTCCTGCTGCCACCACTGAGGCACAATCACTGTGCCTATCTTGCTGACCAGCATAACTGTCTGTCCAGTGAACAGCCATCACCAAAGTGTGCAGCAGAAATGTGGTGAACCTCTGACACTCAGCCAGAGAAAACGACTCCCCAAGCCCTGCCTCTGGGGGACAAGACACAAGGTATTGTCACCAGGACCCCTGGAAGTGTGCTGTGGAGCCCAGGGCAGCACTCCCTGGGACACAGCGGTGCTCACAGGGGTGTGTGGATCGTCCCTGTCACTCCTGTCCTGGAGCCGCAGAAGACCCTGTCTCTGAGGAAGTTCAATTCCTAATCCACTGGGGCAACACTGTGACTTGTTGGGGCCAAGAGAGAGCAGGAGGGCTCTGGATGTTAATGTGGCAGAAAATAGTCTAAGCTCACAGGAACCTTTCTAGTGTAAAGGAAACACTGACTTGTCTAATTATCCAGATTAGCAGTTCCCCCTGGCTCCTGTGGAGACTGATACAGATGATAAACAGAGGGGGAGAGAGAGAAACAGTATCATCCCAGTGAGGGGGATTAAAAAAAAAAAAAAACTGACTAAAAGCAAAATGACAACTTGAAAAAAAAAAAAAAAGGAAGGAAGAAAAAAAAAAAGAAAAAGCCCCCCACAATTTAGTATTTGTCCAGGGTACCCCATAAGTGCTCACATGGCCATTCTGGGAATAGACGTAATTGGAGTGTGAGGGATGCAACCTCACCCACACAGATTTGGGAGAATGTATCTTTGGAAAGTTCTAGAAACTGTGGAACCAGCCTAGGGTAGGGACGTCCACGTCTCCCATCAGGAAAGGAGACTTCTGGTCCTGGCGTGTAAGGCTGACACACTCAGATGACAGGACTCAGTTTCCACAGACCCTGGTGTGGGCAGAGACCCCGGCCTGGAGAGGCCAAGGCTGACAGCGGCTGCAGACTGCAGGAGCCACTGTGGTTAGGTCGGGATCTCCTCTCCCTCCTCTGAGACAGATTTGCAGCTGTCCAGGGAGAAGGCTGAGCCTGGGGATCAGTGCGGTCCCTGCCATGCTGGATCAGGAGACCCAGGGACACTGTCTGCCCTGAGACAGGGGCATGACCCCAGCTGAGGGGTTTCTTCTTCCCCAGGACTGAGCCCAGCCCGAGGGCAGAGGGAGGAGCTGCCCGCGGCCCTGCACCTGTGCGCTGCAGCGCGTCCTTCCAGATCTCCAGGTATCTGAGCAGCGACTCCACGCACCGGCCCTCCAGGTAGGCCCTCCATCCCTCTGCCTCACCAGCCTGCTCCCACTTGCGCCGGGTGATCTGCGCCGCCGTGTCCGCCGCCGTCCACGTCGTCAGGTCGTCGTTCAGGGCGATGTAATCGCGGCCATCGTAGGCGTGCTGACTGTACCCGCGGAGGAGGCGCCCGTCCGACCCCACATCACAGCCGGACAATCGCTGGATGGTGTGAGAGCCTGCGAGGACCCCGCGGTCAGCCCCGTCCACCCGAGGGCAGCCCCGCTCACCCTAGGTCAGCCCCGCCCACCCGAGGTCAGCCCCGCCCACCCGAAGTCAGCCTCACGCTCCCGCGATCAGCCCCGCCCCGCGGTCCCGCCCACCCGCGATCAGCCCCGCCCCGCGGCCCCGCCCACCCGCGGACTCCCCTAAACCGAAAGGGAAACCGGGTCCCGGTCCCCGACTCTCCTCCCGGACCTCGGACCCGGGACCCGGGGCGACTCCGGCCCTGACGTAGGGACGTGGCGGGGTCGTGACCTCCGACCCGCGGTCACTCACCGCCCTCGCTCTGGTTGTAGTAGCCAAGCAGGGTCCTCAGGTTCCCTCGGAAAATCTGCTCGTCATTCTTAGCTCCCCGTGTCTGCTCCTCCCAATACTCTGGCTCCCGCTCCACCCACGGCGCCCGCGGCTCATATCTCGGAGTCTCCGCGTCGCTGTGGAAGCGTTCGAACTGCGTGTCGTCCACGTAGCCGACTTCAATGTACCGGGGCTCCCCGAGGCCGGGCCGGGACTCGATGGTGTAGAAATACCGCAGGGAATGCGAGCCTGGGGGCGGCGCGCGGTGAGACCCCGACCCTCCTCCCGGGACCCCGGGCGGGTGCGCGGGCCGGGAGGGGAGCAGGGCGCGGGGCTCGGGACGCGGTGGAGAAGGGCGGGAGGGTCTGGCTGGGCGACGCGGGGACGCGGCTTCCCCGGGGCCGCCCCCGCCCTCCCCGCAGAGTCGTTTCCCTTCCGACCCCGCACTCACCCGCGCGGGTCCGGGTCGGGGCCAGGGCGGCCGCCAGCAGCAGGAGCAGCGCGCGCGGAGCCATCGCCCCCATCTCGGATCTGGGGCGTCTGAGTTCCGCGGGCTGCGTGGACTTTATGACCCGTGACCGCGGCGACGCTGATTGGTTCTCCGGGATCTCGGCACCCAATGGGGGTGAGAACAGGACAGTTGTCATCAGTGTCCGGGCAGAAGGACCCGACACAGGTCAGGAGCTGGAGAAGTGAAACTGGGCACCTGGGGATCCCCAGCCCTGGGCTTCCACCCCAGACCTCACTGCCTGGGGACTGAGACTTTGCTGAACCCTGTGCTGCGGGACGGAGCGCTGTGTGTCATGGTGTCTCTGAGCCGCCTAAGGACAACTGTCTCCTCAGGTTAGTCAGGATGAAACCTAAGAGCACGGAGTTTCCAGATGAAATACACACAGCACTTAAAATGAATGTTCACGGAAACAGGTGCTGTCGGAGTCCTGGTGAGGGTGTGGGGCTGCCGTGGACACCTGCATCGGGAGGTGACTGGAGTTTTCACAGCTCTGGTCAAGCACTTTTGACCCTGTGTTATCTGTGACTCTCCGTGCTGGAATCCCACTCTCCTCTGCTTTCACTTTCTACTTCAGTTATGTGTGGCTGGGATTTGAAGACATCAAGTCAACATCCACAGAAACAAAAAATTTATAAATTGAGTTTTTTTTTCCACACTGCAGAACAGGGATGAAACCTCAAGTCCCCAGTGTGTACCTCTGCCATGAGAATTACCTCTGCCCAGTGTCCACACTGCACAGGCCTGAGGAACTCAGGAGCCAGCTGTTATGAGACCCAGGGCTCCACAGGCCTGTGACATTCATCTCCTTCATCTCATCAGCTCATAAAGTGTGAGTGAAGGTCAGAGAGAATGAGAGGTCACAGGTTATGTAACTTCTACCACACTATCATCATTATTCTGCTTCATGATTAGTTACAGTTCCTTTCTCACTGTGATTTATTCACTAATGCAACTGTACCATGGCAGTGTGTAGACACAGGGAATCATGGTGTGTAGACAGGGATCAGTGCCCTGCTGTGCTCGGTCTCCACGGGGGTCTCTTCCCAGTGGAGAAGGGGGTCTACTGTGCTGAGACAAAGACCAGGTCCACACAGACATCTCAGGACTATGGACTGAAGATCCATGTAAAACACAACCACCTGGAGCCACAGAGGATCATCTGGGGAGGAACACTAGAGTCTGAGTGTAAGCACCAGGCTGTGAAGACACGATCCTGAGTGAAGAGGGGAAAAAAAATCTCAATTTACAGATGAGATTCCTGAGCATCAGGCTTGGCAGTGTGAGCTGCCCCTGCAGGTGAACACAGGAGCCTGGTCTCTGTGGGAGTCTGTGTGGTGCTTGCAGGCCAGCGCCTCTACTTTAAAGAGAAGCATCTCTCCACTGCATCCCCAACACGCATATTTGCCATTGGATTCCCAGAAGTGACTTTTCTTCTAAAAGATCCATGGAATCCTTCTTCTCTTCAGAAGGAGGAAGAGGAAGGTTGAGGAGAGAACTAAGTGAGTCTGGCCTGGGGGTCTCTCCTGGTGTTTTCTTGTTTTTTTTTTTTTTTTTTTTTTTTTTTTTTTTTTTTTTTTTTAAGACCAGGCTGGCCTTGAACTCACAGAGACAGGAAGCAGGCTTTCTTTCAGACCACTGACCAGTTCCCAAATCATGATAGAGAGACTTACTATTAGTTATGAATGCCTGGCCTTAGCTTAAACTTACCTCTAGCCAGCTTTTCCAAGTTAAGTGGACCTGTTTCTCTTCATCTATGTTTTTCCTCCGGGCTTTTTACCATTCTTTCCTTCCTTTAGTGTGTCTTACTTTTCTGCTTCCTCTGTGGCTGTCTGGGTAACTGGGTGGTTGCCTGGCTGACCTATCCTCTCCTTCTCCCCCTTCTTTTCTTCCTTTTCTCTCTGCCCCACAGCCCGGCCCATCCCCCCTTGCCTAGCCATTGGTTGTTCAGCTTTTTATTAGACGAATCAGGTGTCTTAGGATGGCAAGGTGAGACATGTGTTGTGCAGTGTTCAGTTCTTGTGGGTCCTTGGAAAATATGGTCACTCTAGGATGAATTTTAGCCTTCGTGGCGACAGGGGAGTCAGCCTCTGGACAACTGAACAGCTGTAGCTTTGCAAAAAGGATTTTTATAGCTATACAATTTACATCTTTAGCAAGTCAGTTTCCATATACCAAAACCTCTTATCTAACGCTGTCCAAACACACAAATGGCAAAGCAATTCCCATTCCCAGGACATCTCTGTTTTCCTCCTACAACCAACTTTTGCATAGGCTTTGAACCTTTAGGAAATCATGGTGATATTTACATACCTTAAGCCTAAGGTACCCTACACAAAAGGTAGCAGTCACAAAAGGCAGATCAAAGCTGGTGCTAACACTCCAGAATCAAACCAGCTGCAGAGTTCTGCAGAAACTCTTGCTACAGAAACAGCAGCACATCTTTACATAATTAAACAAATACAACATAAACAAATGTGACACATCTTTATATAGTTAAAAAATAATATTCCACAACAGACCCACCTGCCTGTGCATCCCAAGTCCCGGGATTAAAGGCTTTTGTCACACACCTGGCTTAATTACTTTTCTAGGGCTGTAAGAAGACACTGTGAACCTGGCAACTTATAAAAGAAAGTTTAATTTGGGCCTCAGTTTTCAGAGAGTTTGAATCCAGGATGTTAGAGGAAAGGTGTGGTGGCAGGAAGAGCTGAGAGCTCACATCTCAATCCACAAGCAATTGTCAGAGTCACTGGGAATAGTGGGGGTCTCTTAAAACCTCCATGCCCAGCCCTGGTGACACACCTCCTCCCACACAGCCACACCTCCTGATCCGTCCCAAGCAGTTCCATCAACTGGAACTGAAGTATCTGTAGCTGGAGTTTACTCTCTGGGTCCTACCAAGCACCGGAAGTCCCACAGCCCACTTATGGAATAAACACACAGACACTTATATTATTTACAAACTGTATGGCTTTGGCAGGCTTCTTGCTAACTGTTCTTGTATCTTAAATTAACCCATTTCTAAAAATCTATACCTTGCCACGTGGCTCGTGGCTTACCGGCATCTTCACATGCTGCTTGTCATGGTGGTGGCTGGCATTGTCTCCCCAACTCAGCCTTCCACTTCCCAGAATTCTCCTCTTTCCTTGTCCCACCTATACTTCCTGCCCGGCCACTGGCCAATCAGTGTTTTATTTATCCAGAGTGATATTAACAGCACTCCCCCTTTTCTTTTTTTTCTCCAAAAAGTAAGGTTTTAACTTTCACATAGTAAAATTACAGATAACAAAACAATTACCAAACAAGAATTACAGTTATAATATCCAGTCTATTTAGAGTTTATTTGGCAAAATTAAAGAAGATATCCTATCTATCTTATATTTGTGAGTCTAAGGTTTTATATCTAACTTATCTTTATCATAACTAAGGAAAATTGTAACTATCTAGCTTTAACTAAATCAAAGACCTCATAAGGATGTAATACTACCTGAGAAACGGGAGAAGGATGCAAGCAACTGTCGGGCATCTTGCAGGGTAGACAGAGACAGCTAGCAGCCTAGACAGTCATCCAAAATTCTCTTGTAAAGTTGGGGCATCTGTCTTTAGCCCACAGGCCTAGAGTCTCTCAGTCACTTTTTTTAGTGTCCTGTAGAATGTTTCCTCTGTGAAGCAGGAACCTGAAGAACCATTTTGTCAAGCAAAGTTCAGTGGTCACCTTTTTATGGATCTTGTATGTCGAGTTGATCAAGCAGTCTAGGCAAGAACAGTTTCTTGCCCAAATGGCTATTTTTGCCAAGGTGAAGATAAACTCCATATGGAGTGTCTTCAATGTCCATTCTTCTCTCTGAAGTAAATCGGTGCTGCCAGGAGCAGACCTGTCTCACTGTCCAGAAAGTCTAAGTTTTTAAAATATTTTAAATGCCATATTCTGTAAGTCTTTGAAGTATTTGAAGATTACCTATCTATCTGAAATATATCTATGTATACCTAGAAGACTTCACTAACATAGCTACGAGTATGATTATCACAGATGACTAATTATTAATCTGTTTTTAATTATCCATTACAATTTTACATGAACTGTACAAACATAACACCTCAAACAAGAGTAGAAATATACACAGTATAACAAAATTAACTTTGAATTTGTATTGATAAACTAAAATCCTTAGAAATGTAAAACATTTTAAACAAGTTGTTGCTCTTTAAAAGTAGGTTCATTAATCTACCCTTTTATCCTATCATCTCTATATCCTATATATCTATATCATATCCCCTTTTCTTTTTTAGAAAGAGATCACATTTATAATCTACCTGTTTTAAATAAAAATATTGGTTTTTCTCTGTCTCACTCCAGAGGGCTCTTTTGATTTGGGACACAACAATCTCTTAACCTTTTTTTTTTTTTTTTTTGACATGAATGTGAAATATATATTATTTTATTTATTTACATTATTTATTATATATTATTATAAATGTTTAATATTTTATTCATTTGTATTATTTATTATTTATTATAAATATATCATATTTCATTTATTCATATCATTTTTTCTATACATTGTTATGAATGTATATATTTTTTTTTTCATTTTTTTTATTATTATTATTTTACAACACCATTCAGTTCAACATAATAGCCACAGATTCCCCTGTTCTCCCCCTCTCGCCCACCACTCCCCCCAGCCCACCCCCCCATTCCCACCTCCTCCAGATCAAGGTCTCCCCCGAGGACCGGGGTTGACCTGGTAGACTCAGTCCAGGCAGGTCCATTCCCCCCTCCCAGACTGAGCCAAGTGTCCCTGCATAAGTCCCAGGATTCAAACAGCCAACTCATGCAACGAGCCCAGGACCTGGCACCAATGCACAGCTGCCTCCCAAACAGATCAAGCCAAATGACTGTCTCACCCATTCATGGGGCCTGATCTAGTTGGGGGCCCCTCAGCCTTTGGTTCATAGATCCTGTGCTTCCATTCATTTGGTTATTTGTCACGGTGCTTTATCCAACATTGGCTTCAACAATTCTCGCTCATATAAACCCTCTTCTTTCTCACTAATTAGACTCCCAGTGCTCCACCAGGGGCCCAGCCGTGGATGTCTGCATTCAGATTCCTCAGTCCTTGGATGGGGTTTATGGCACCACTATCTGGGTGTCTGGCCATCCCATCACCAGAGTAGGTCAGTTCCTGCCGTCTTGCGACCATTGCCAGCAGTCTTTTGCGGGGGTATCTTTGTGGATCTCCGTGGGCCTCCCTAGCTCTCTGCTTCCTCCCCTTCTCACCTTCTCATGTGGTTTTCATTTACCATGGTCTCCTATTCCTTGTTCTCCCTCTCTTTTCTTGATCCAGCTAGGATCTCCCACTCTCTTTCCCTCGACTGTCGCCCTTCATTGTTCCCACTCATGACCAGGCTATTCATGTAGATCTCGTCCATTTCTCCGTGTGTTTTTTTTTGGGGTCCCGTTTTCCAGGTAGCCTCACTGGTGATGTGAGTAGCAGTCCAGTCATCCTTGTTCCACATCTAGCATCTTCCTATGAGTGAGTACATACCATATTTGTCTTTCTGAGTCTGGGTTACTTCACTCAGGATGATTTTTTCTAGATCCATCCATTTGCCTGCAAACCGTGTAGGCAAACTGTGTAGGACCGTGTAGGACCGTGTAGGACTGTTCTACCTTCTCTTGGTAGTTTGGCAGTCACTTTTCTTGTGTCCTGCTGGTCCAGTTTGGACAGTAACTGTCAGCAATTGAAGCAAAGGCAGTTTATTTGCCCACATGGGTAGTTTTTGCCATAACAAAAACAAACTTCACACAGAGTTTCTTCAATGCCCATGATCTTTTTTGGAATATATTGGTGAAACCAGGAGCAGACATATCTCACTGTCATGAAAAGTCTTAAGTTATTAAAACACATTAGTGCCATATTCTGCAGGTGTTTGAAGATTACCTCTCTATCTGAAATATATCTTTGTATACTGCCACACCAACTCCAGTGTCGTCCGTGTGACATGAACAATTATGTCAATAATAGCGGACGGGAGATACGTGTCCCACGGGACTAAGCTCCCTGGAGGTCCCTGGCAGAGTACCCGTGTTATGTCTCGTTCTCGAAGGAGACGTGCTTCAGAGATCATGAGCTCCCTGGGCTATGGGTTCTGTATAACTGCTTTTCTGATAATGTTCTAATTGGTCTATAAAACACAGCCAAAATTAATGAATGCTTGGGTTGTGAACTGTGGAGGAAAGGGGAAGCTGGACATGGACCTTATTTAGATATAGCAGAATAAACTATTCCTTAAAGACCTCAAGCCTCAAGCCGCTAGATAATAGAAAGTATAATAGTTCAGGCACTTCTAGGGATGAACACTCACCCACTAGGAATCCTTTAGGAATCCCAACTAAAGTGATTTATGGCAGAAAACATTATCTCATAGGAGGCAGATGGTGGGCCCCTCTGTTGAGGAAGTTCAGCATAGAAAACTTAAGGACAACAGCAGAACCCCTTCCCCTTACAGGTGTAAAAGTACAAGTGTCCATATTCCAGCAGGTAAAAAGGTTTTATATTAGAAAAGATATATGGTAAAGAACTGAAGAAATACTTAGGGAGGATCTGCAGCATACAAATTGGCTAAATGGGTCATGAGAACCAGAAAAGTAAAAATGAATAATAAACTAGCGAGTGGCTGAGATAAAGATGAAGGACACAGCTGCAAGAAGCCTACACAAGTCTAGGAACTGTACTAAGTTTAAAAAATACAGACTGCTCTTTGGGTCACAAAGTTCTTGTGAGTGAAAGGATATGTCTAGCGCCGATTAGTAACTGTGTGCTTGAAGTTTTTTAAAGATGATGTAATTGAATTATTGCCAAGCTCTTGTTGTTCCTTGTATGACTTGATAGTTTTCTTTTCTGTATATAAACTACTGATTTGCAGAAGTAAAATTGCAGCAGCTTCAAACCACTTTTGAGTGTGTTTGTTGTCTGTCTGTCAGTCGCCGAATCCTTGCCTTCCTGACTACCCAAGCCCTGATTCTCCTACGGTCGTGGTACTCCCGGTGGGCCAGTCCGTGGCAGATGGCGCCCGAACAGGGACTTGGGACAGGTAATTCTTTCTCTCCTCTTTTTCTTTCTTTTAAGGTTTAGGATCGGCTCTTGCCAGGAAGCTGCAGTTCCGCCGATAAAGGATGATCGGTTAAGGGCAAGTAATCTTAAGGTAGTATGGGGCAACATGAGTCAAAACAGGAAAGGCTGTTTATTATATTAAGGCTTACATGGATGCCTCACCAGCATTTGTCCAAGGTATGGCATATGCTGTAGTTATGAAAGGGCAGAGATTTAGTGACTATGTAAAGAAAATATATGGGGGCAGCAATAATCTATCCCCAGAACCCACCTGTTTCAAGTGTGGGCAAGCAGGCCACATGCAAAAGGCATGTAGAGTAAGGCAACAAGGACCGTACGGCTCCTGGATTATGTTCACGGTGTCAGAAAGGAAGACACTGGAGGAATGTATGCAAATCCAAGTTCCACAAAGATGGAACTCCTTTAACAGGAGAAAAAGGGTTTTAAGAGCTCCCTTGATAAAAAGTAGATGAGGAACTAGAATGGGATAAAAAGATAATAATTATAAATAAGTCATGGGCCATAAAGAGTTTAAGAAAAAAGACTCTTTATAGATATAAAACAGAACTTTATAAAAGCTATGGGCCATAATGAGTCTAAATAAAAAAGATTCATTATAGATATAATACAACATATTAAAAAAAACCTACAAAATCTTATAATAAAGATAGACTTTCACCTTATGCCATCTGCTCTGTTTCTTAGGAATGATAATAATAATAATAATAATAATAATAATAATAATAATAATAATTAATAATAATAATAATAAATAGGGAGAGAGTTAAATATTATAATTTATGACTCTTAGGCATATCTGGTACTGCCTGTGAAACAGTTTTATCTGGAGACCCTCTTTTAAGATGGTTCCCTGTTAAATTCTAAAAGGTGATTCTCTCACCCATCCTTACCTTAATCCTAATACTGGGGATAATTCTACCTTCTCATTTCTCCAGCTGTTTTCTCCCTTTTCTGCTCTGAGCATATGTCTCTCCTCTTCCTCTGGGTAAGTGTCACTATGGAGCTCCCTGTTTTATTGACTTCTACTAGAAAAATCACACCGGTGTGTCAGGAAGCCTCCTTTATCCCTACCTGGGCCCCCATCACATGGAGAGGGACGCCTCTCCTCTGTGATTTGGGATATTTCTATCTGACAAGTCTTTCAGTCTGTTTGGAGACATCCTGGATTGAAACTCTTGTTACCAGGACATTTACCCTCTCAGCTCCCTCCTTTAACTTCCTTACCTCTCCCTAAAAACTGCCTGCATTCTCCAATTCTCATTTAACTCTGAGAATCATTCCACTTGACTGTTTGGAATAAACTTTTTCTCCTATTACCCGTGAAACAGCTATTTTGATTCCCTTATTGTATCTGTTTTCATTCATAGTATGCTAGAAAAGAGTTAATAAAATTTTCAATATCCCTATATATAATACTTATGATTCAAAGGTTTTATTTCATTGCTAAAATAATTTCAATTCAAAATAATTACTTTAAAGCTAAATCTAATAGAGTTAAAACAAAGTTCCAAAAGATAACTAACTTATACTATAAACTGTTAAGAAAAAATTCACTGAAATTGTGAATTATTGAGGATAATTAAAAATACAAATGACTAATTATCCAGCTACTACAAGTTACTAGTTTAAACTACAAACTGTTACAAATAACTTTTACTCAAATTATGAGCTATTAAAGATAATTATAAGGATATAAATTAATGCTTGATTATCATATAAATGATCAACTTCTCTAATGTACTTAAAACTAAATTTATAAACATACTAAATATGATAAATAACTTAAAAAATTCCTGACTCAGCCCCCTGGCATTTAAAATGTTTAAGTGTCCCACTATACATGAAACTATACTATGCCTCTTACTTACCACCAGGGCTTTGTTCAAATTACACTTTTGGGTCATTTAGATTACATTTTTAATTTCCAGGTCTAAAAATAATTTGTCTTGTTATCAAATTCCAAATAGAGGATAGCTCACCAAACAAGTTTCAAAGTAACTTTTTATTATTCCTTTGTTTAAAGGAACCCACTGTACAATAACTACTTTAATAATCAACAATCAATGTTTCTTGCTAAATAATTGAACAGAAAGATATAAAAATTAAGCTTAAACTATAAGGATAAAAATACCTTAAGACATAAAAAAGGTGTTTTTTATAATATAAATACACAAGTTCATATAAGGTCTGAGATATAAAAGCTTAAGTTATAACATAGGTCAAGAAAAATAAATGATACAAGGTATACAGGCCATTGAACAGTTAGTGCAAGAACGATTAGAAAAAGGACATATTGAAGAGAGCAATAGTCCTTGGAATACTCCTGTCTTCGTAATAAAAAATAAGTCAGGAAAATGGAGATTGTTACAAGATCTTAGAGCTGTAAATGCTACAATGGTAGACACGGGGGCCCTGCAGCCAGGGTTACCTTCTCCTGCGGCAGTGCCCAAAGGATGACATATTATAATTATTGATCTTCAAGATTTTTTTTTACAATTAAACTACATCCAGATGATTGTAAAAGATTTGCCTTTAGCATTCGATTAGTAAATTTAAAGAGACCCTATCAAAGATTTCAATAATGGGTCTTGTCACAAGGAATAAAGAACAGTCCTTCTTTGTGCCAAAAATTTATAGATCAGGCTCTTTTGAAGGCTAGGGATCACTTTTCAAATGCTTACATCATTCATTATATGGATGATATCCTACTGGCTCATCATACTATGTCAGTACTGGAGAAATTGTTACAGTGTGCTATAGAACAACTGACCTATTTTGGATTAGTTATTGCCCCTGATAAAATTCAGAGAGATAAGCCATTAAGTTATTTAGGGCAATGGATACATAATGATTATATATGTTCTCAAAAAATAAATCTCAGGTTGGATAAGTTACAGACATTGAATGATTTTCAAAAATTGTTAGGAAATATCAACTGGATTAGACCCTGTTTGAAAATTACTACAGGAGAATTAAGTCCATTGTATTCTTTATTACAAGGAGATGCTGACCCAAGATCTCCTCGTGTCCTTACTTTTGAGGCTTTATGAGCCTTAAAATTGGTAAAAAGACAGTTAGATAGAACAAAGTTAAAACAATTTACATATGAAAAGAAATGGTCTTTTATTATTTTCAGGACACCCTATACTCCTATGGGGTGTTTATGGCAAGAAGGAATTCTAGAGTGGATACATCTTCCTCATGTACAGTCAAAAATGTTGGCCTCCTCTCCTTATCTCTGCTTCCTGTTAATTATTAAAGCTAAACAAAGAGCTAAGGTATTATTTGGTAAGGAGATGGATGATATTATTATCCCTTATAATAAGCTACAATTTAAAAGTCTCTTAAAGAAAGATAAAAACTGGGGTATAGCCTTACAAGGATTTACAGGGCAAATTATCTTTATCCTAAGCATCCCCTTATAGAATTTTTTAAGGAAGCTAAAGTTATTTTTCCTACAAAAACCTCTTCACAGCCTTTGGAAGCTGCTGTCTGTATTTTTACAGATGGTTCCTCTAATGGAAGGTCTATGTTTTACATCTCTGGCAGATCTCCGTTACTTAAAGAAGGAACTCAGATATCTGCACAACAGGCAGAAATAAGAGCTGTCTTGCTTGCATTTAGATCTGTTCCAGAAAAATTTAACCTGTATACAGACTCAAAATATGTGGTTAATCTGTTTCCAGCTATTGAGACTGCTTTATTATCAGGACATTCTCATATCTTGCCATTATTGCAGGGACTACAAAATTTAATCAGGCAACAAAAAGAGAGGTTTTACATAGGACATATTAGGGGACATACTGCCCTGCCAGGACCTCTGCGTGAGGGCAATCATTTAACAGATGCATTAACCAAGGGATGTATTATAAATATAACTAAAGCTAAGGAGAGTCATAAACTACATCACCAGAATGCTTTGGTTTTTAAAAGATGTTTCAAATTACTAAAAAACAAGCTCGACAAATTGTTAAGAATTGTGGGAATTGCCCTCAAGTATATCATCCATTAAAGTGGGGGTCAATCCTCATGGGTTGAAGCCTCTGTCTTTATGGCAGATGGATGTCACCCACATTCCTAAATTTAAAAAATTGACTTATGTTCACGTCACAGTGGACACTTATTCCCCTATGTTGTTTACATCAACAAGAACAGGTGAGACAGTAAAAAGATATCATTCAACATATGATACAAAGTTTTTCAGTTATGGGACTCCCCCACAGGTTAAAAACTGACAATGCCTCTGCTTATGTCTCTAAAGCTTTTAATCAATTTTTACAAAAATGGAGTATCTTGCATAATACAAAAATCCCCTATAACCTACAACGGTAAACAATAATTAAACATTCACATCAAATGTTAAAGAATCAAATAGCTCGTTTAAAGACAGCTAATGTGTATTTCTCTCCAAATCATTTGTTATCTCATTCTCTCTTCGTTATCAATCATTTAAATGTTAATGAACAGGGAGATTCCCCAACTATGATTCATTGGGGAGGACCGAAAAATACGGCCCTCCCGAAAATAATGTGGAAAAGACCTGTTAACCCGGCACCTGGAAAGGTCCGGATTTCTTAATTTCCTCTGGGAGAGGATATGTATGTGTTTTTCCTCAGGATGCCAACTCTCCAGTCTGGATCCCAGATCGGCTTGTCCGACCGGCTCCTTTCTCCTCTCGAGAAGGCAGCAGAGAAAGCGAAAACAAGAACAGAAAAAGACAAAAGGAAAACTACAACACCTCTCGCTGACTCCTCGAAGCCTGCCAACTTGGACACAATTGAAGAATCTGACTCAACAGGCCACGGAACTTGTGACCACACAGAATAAGCCACAGACCCCTAAATTTATTTTTCTTGCTCTTTTATCTATCCTTGCAGCTCAGGCTGACACCGTCAATGGGGACAGTTTTTGGGCTTATATACCTAAACCACCCCTCATTCACCCAGTAGGATGGATGAGTCCTGAGTCAGTAAAAGTCTTAACCAATGACTCGTTGAGACTAGGGGGTTCCCAGGATTCAGATCAAAGATTGAATAGCTCTGCTTATCTAACCTATGAAGGGAGAACTGATTCACTTCCCATCTGTCTGACTTTGAAAGGCTCTCCTCCCTTCGGTTGTCTTCAGCTTAGTTATAGAACATTCATTACTGATTCTCCAGATAGAGCTGGATCTAAAGAAAATGATGATAAGAGATGGATTTGGGAAACTCGGCTGTTTACCTTGGGGCATGTTAATCATAATGAAACTTTCCAACAGGCTCCTTTTATGCCCTTGCCTTCTTGTATAGAGACTTATAGGGATAAGAATCGGTTCTGGGATGGGAGTCTTAATGGATATCCTGCTTGGCTTTCTTGTGGTTTTCCGCACTCAGCTACTAAGCAATCTCCACTGGGAATATCCTTGGAGATTTGGGACTTTTCTGCTTCTTCTGGCTCTTATGATTATAATTCATATTTAAAGAATAATATGAAGAAATTCCATAAATACAACCCAAAGGATTTAATGGGAGAAAAAATTCATCGCTGGTTCACTCCAGGTTATGTAGAGCCTATCTGGGTTGCTAGAGATCCTGAAACACAACAATATGTTAAGCATTATAATTTATTTAGATTGACTGCCAGTGCTAATGTTATTCTTCAGAAAAGGCCTAAGGAAACAGTTTCTATTCCTTATGCTGTCCGTTCATGTGTAAGCTATCCGTTTGCTATATTACTTGGTCATCCTATGCATGTAAATATTACTGTTGTAGATGGTTCTTATAGGATTTTTTGTCATATGTATCGCTTGACTAATTACATTGATTCAATTTTAGATAAGAAATTATCAGTTATTATTTTGGTTAAGAGACCACCTTATATTATGTTGCCTGTTGATCTGATGAAGGATTGGTATGAAAATTCTGCTTTACAGATATTGAAAAGTTTACATGCACTTATTAGAACTAAGAGATTTGTTGCTGCATTAATTTTAGGCATATCTGCCTTAATAGCTATTATTACCACCTTTGCTGTAGCTACCACCGCCTTAGTACAAGAAATCCATACTGCTCATTTTGTTAATGAATTAAATAAGAATGTTACCTTGGCTTTGTCAGAACAGTCCCTTATAGATAAGAAATTAAAAGCAAAGATTAATGTATTAGAAGAAGTGGTACTGGCTCTTGGACAAGATTTGGTTAATATTCAGAATAGATTAGAGACGAGGTGTCATACTGCATATCAGTATATTTATGTCACTCCTCTGCCTTATAATACAAGTCAAAGTTGGGAAAAGGTGAAGAATCATCTACAAGGAGTCTAGAAAGATTCAGATACCACTCATGACATGGAAGCTTTACAGAAAGATATCACGGCTATGAGTAAAGCTCATTTGGAGAGTGGCTCCTTGGATGCCTTAGCTCGTGATCTTGTGTCAAATGTCCGCTCTCTTAATCCTCTAGATTGGACACAATACTTTGCATTCATTGGGGTATTGATTCTTATTTTCTTTTGGTTGTGTTATTATTTACTTTTCTTTTTAAAATTATCCTATGTTCCCTACACACAGTGAGGTGTGATCTGCTGGAGCTGCGTCTTAAAAACAAAAAACGGGGAAATGCCACACCAACTCCAGTGTCGTCCGTGTGACATGAACAATTATGTCAATAATAGCGGACGGGAGATACGTGTCCCACGGGACTAAGCTCCCTGGAGGTCCCTGGCAGAGTACCCGTGTTATGTCTCGTTCTCGAAGGAGACGTGCTTCAGAGATCATGAGCTCCCTGGGCTATGGGTTCTGTATAACTGCTTTTCTGATAATGTTCTAATTGGTCTATAAAACACAGCCAAAATTAATGAATGCTTGGGTTGTGAACTGTGGAGGAAAGGGGAAGCTGGACATGGACCTTATTTAGATATAGCAGAATAAACTATTCCTTAAAGACCTCAAGCCTCAAGCCGCTAGATAATAGAAAGTATAATAGTTCAGGCACTTCTAGGGAATGAACACTCACCCACTAGGAATCCTTTAGGAATCCCAACTAAAGTGATTTATGGCAGA
Organism: Peromyscus maniculatus bairdii; assembly: GCF_049852395.1. NCBI lineage: Eukaryota > Metazoa > Chordata > Mammalia > Rodentia > Cricetidae > Peromyscus > Peromyscus maniculatus. The sequence continues at coordinate 3,905,168 of NC_134872.1, read as the reverse complement.
AAACATTATCTCATAGGAGGCAGATGGTGGGCCCCTCTGTTGAGGAAGTTCAGCATAGAAAACTTAAGGACAACAGCAGAACCCCTTCCCCTTACAGGTGTAAAAGTACAAGTGTCCATATTCCAGCAGGTAAAAAGGTTTTATATTAGAAGAGATATATGGTAAAGAACTGAAGAAATACTTAGGGAGGATCTGCAGCATACAAATTGGCTAAATGGGTCATGAGAACCAGAAAAGTAAAAATGAATAATAAACTAGCGAGCGGCTGAGATAAAGATGAAGGACACAGCTGCAAGAAGCCTACACAAGTCTAGGAACTGTACTAAGTTTAAAAAATACAGACTGCTCTTTGGGTCACAAAGTTCTTGTGAGTGAAAGGATATGTCTAGCGCCGATTAGTAACTGTGTGCTTGAAGTTTTTTAAAGATGATGTAATTGAATTATTGCCAAGCTCTTGTTGTTCCTTGTATGACTTGATAGTTTTCTTTTCTGTATATAAACTACTGATTTGCAGAAGTAAAATTGCAGCAGCTTCAAACCACTTTTGAGTGTGTTTGTTGTCTGTCTGTCAGTCGCCGAATCCTTGCCTTCCTGACTACCCAAGCCCTGATTCTCCTACGGTCGTGGTACTCCCGGTGGGCCAGTCCGTGGCAGTATACCTAGAAATCCTAACTAACATGACTATAAGTTTGACTATTATAATTAACTATTATAAAAAGATGAATAACTTTTTTCTGTTTTGTTTTGTTTTTTTGAGACAGGGTTTCTCTCTGCAGCTTTGGAGCCTGTCCTGGAACTTACTCTGTAGACCACACTGGCCTAGAACTCAGAGATCTGCTTCTGCCCTCCCAGTGCTGAGATTAAAGGCATGTGCCACCACTGCCTGGTCTTATTAATCTGTATTTTTAATTATACATTACATTTTTAATCAAGCTGTAAAAACACAATAACTTAAACAAGAGTAGAAATACACATACATTATAACAAAATTAACTTTAAATTGGTATCAATCAACTAAAACCATATCAATGTAAAAATATTTTGAGATTAACAATTGTTTTTTGAATTAAAGTAGATTCAATAATCTGCCCTTTCTCCCTATTATGATAATCTACCCCTTTTCACATCATTTCTATATCATATCCCCCTTCTTTTTTTTAGAAAAAGATTGACTATAACCAATAATAATTTGTAAACAATCCTCCTTGAATGAAATCAAACATTTATAACCAATATTTTGGGAATGTGGGCATAGTTTCTAGTCTACTTCCTATTGATTGGTGGATGCTGGAAATCTTTGAGGGACCCTGAGAAAATTAGGATAATTGTTAAGTCTTGGCTGGAGTATTTTGTGAGGCTAGATCATCTCATTCAACATCCTTGAAAGTGTTTTGAATGTTGGATCATCTGGGCCATTTTTATTGGTGTCTTGTCCCCTTGTTTTGAAAATATATAAACTTTTAAAGGTAACATACATATCTGTATTAACACAAATATAAACTGTGCATTGTACATAAGCCAGCCAAAGATAATTTTTTGCTTTATGTTTGAGCAGGTAAAGTACATGTCATGTGTCTTGTAGTTACTTTAGGTTTATTTTCTCATGTCTGTAGTCAGGATTTCATGGGGTCTTCCTTGATTAGATCTGATTTTCCTTAACCCAAAATGAATCCATAGCCTCTTATTTCCTATGGAAACAAAAGCATAAACTCTCCCCCAAAGTAACAAATTTTTTACTTAAATTTTGAAGTCAAGATAATTTAAAATATATAGGCTGGTTTAATTTAGGAGCTTTCACAATGAAATATCTCTCACCAATTAACAGTCAAGAAATCTAAAGACAACACAATAAAATATAAAATCTAAACTTGTTGTGTATTTCCCATCTTTACATGGCTTATCATATTTTTTATTACTCTATTTCCTTTTTAAGGACTTCACTATTATTTTTAAATCATCTTTTTAGTCTATGACTATTTCTATGCTGTGGATATTGCTCTATATATAAATAAAACACTGATGGCCAGTGACCAGGCAAGAAATAGGTTGCCAGGCAGGAAGTAGGTGGGACAAGGAGAGAGGAGAATTCTGGGAAGTGGAAGGCTGAGGGGAGAGACACTGCAGCCACCGCCATGACCAGCAGCATGTGAAGACGCTGGGAAGCCACCAGCCACGTGGCAAGGTATAGATTTATAGAAATGGGTTAATTTAAGATAAAAGAACAGTTAGCAAGAAGCCTGCCACGGCCATACAGTTTATAAGTGATATGAGCGTCTGAGTGATTATTTTATACATGGATTGTGGGACTGCGGGGCTTGGGGGACCTGGAGAGAAGCCCTCCAGCAACATTTCTATCCTTTCTTTTCTCTCTCCCAAGCCTACACACATTTTTCAAACACATTGTGACCCATTTAGAGGCCTTTTTGTCTGAATCTGTCCTTACTGTGTCTCTTTGACCCTAAATCCGCCAGGCAGAGCACAGCTGGAGACGCCTCTCTGTGCCGTTTTGGCCTGTGTCAGACTGCAGGAATCTGCCATGCTGCAGCTCAAGCCCATATGCCACAGCCAGGGGACCCATTTCTGTTCGGTGACTCACATGAGAGACATGAACTATGAAGCTGCTCTTGGCTTCATTTTCTGTGTGTATAGACCTTTTTTTTTTTAATAGCTTTCTCAGGTTTTATGTGGATTATGTGACTCATGTTGGGCCACCATATGTAAACAGCACTTTTCCTGTCCCAACTGCCCGGTCCCAAATAACAGACTCAGAGGCTGAATATGAATTATAAATGCTCAGTCAATAGCTCAGGCTTGTTACTAGCTAACTCTTACATTTTAAGTTAACCCATATGTCTTATTTATGCTCTGCCACCTTTATTAGCATGGCATGTTCTTCTCCTGCTCCCTCTGTATCTGACTGGTAACTCCTGACTCTTCCTTCTTCCCATCATCCTTTGTTTGTTCACCTCGACTAAACTTCCTGCCTGGCTACTGGCCAATCAACATTTTATTAAACCAGTTTGAGTGACAAATCTTTATAGTGTACAACAGGACTATTCCACAGCAGAATGGCCTTTTGAAGACACAGTTACAGGTAGTCAGGTAGGTGACAGCAGCCTGGATGGCTGAGCCAGGGTCTCTAGAAGGTGGTATATGCTTTGAATCAGCACCCAACATATGGTATAGTTTCTCCCATAGCCAGGATCCATGAGTCCAGGAGGCAGAAAAGGGAACAGTTCTACTCACTCTCACCCCTAGTGACCACCAGGAAAAATTTTCCTTCCTGTTCCTGCAACTTAAGTTTTGCTGGCCTAGAAGTTTTGTTCCAGAGTGGAGAGGACTGCCACCAGGAGACACAACAAACATTCCACTGAACTGGGAGCTCAGACTCCTCCTGGACACTTTGGACTTCTGATGCCCTTCAGCCAACAGACATAGAAAGGAATAATAGTGTCAGGAGACGTGATTGAGCCATATTTCCAAGGGGAAATTAATTTGATTCTCAGCAATGAAGATAAGAAAGATTATGCTGCCAGGCAGTGATGGTACACCCCTTTGGTCCAAGCATTCAGGAGGCAGGGGCAGGTGAACCTCTGAGTTTGAGGCCAGCTTGGTCTACAGTGGTTCCAAGACAGCCAGGGATACACAGAGAAACCTTGTCTTTAAAAACAAAGTGTCTTAGTTAGTGTTCTATTGCTGTAAGAGACACCATGACCACAGCAACTCTTATAAAGAAAAATGGTTGGCTGGGTGGTAGTAGTGGTGCATGCCTTTAATCTCAGCACTGGGGAAGCAGAGGCAAGTGGATCTCTGTGAGTTCAAGGCTAGCCTGGTCTACAGAGCGAGTTCTAAAATAGGCTCCAAAAATTACACAGAGAAATGCTGTCTTGAAAAACCAAAAAGAAAAAGGAAGGAAGGAAGGAAGGAAGGAAGGAAGGAAGGAAGGAAGGAAGGAAGGAAGGAAGGAAGGAAGATAAGAAAAAGAGAAAGGGAGGAAAAAGATGCTTATAGTTTCAGAGGTTCAGTCCATTATCATCACGGCAGGCAGATGTGGTGCTGGAGAAAGCTCAGAGTTCTACATATTGATGCACAGGCAGCAGGAAGTGAACTGTGCCTACACTGAAACAGCTACTTCCTTAAATCTCCCCAAATCTAATGTTTCTATAGGATCCCACTAAATGTCTTAAACCGTGGGGTGCCTATTGTCTCTTGGTCATTCTTGTATTGTAACTGGATGAACTAAGGTTCGTTTTCTAATAACCTTGGGCCCCTCTTCAGTTTCATCATGTCGTGGTGTGGTAGGTTCTTATCTAAGTTCCTCTTTCTATGTCTGAATTTTTTTTTATTTTCATTTTTTTTCTCTTTTTCCCCCAGGGCTGAGGACTAAACCCAGGGCTTTGTGCTTGCTAGGTAAGCGCTCTACCAGTGAGCTAAATCCCCAACCCCCTTATTTTCATTTTTAATCTTTCTAAGGCTTGTATTTTATCAATCAACTTTTCATATTTGTCACACAAAGCCACTATGACTATTATGGATAAAAAATGATTTACCACCAGGTGGTGGTGCAATCAACAAACAGCTGGATAGAAGGTCGGGGTGAGAGCTGAGAGCTCAGTGCAGGATGTTTCTATTGACAGATCAACAGTGTGATCACAGGATGATTCCATTGACAGATCAACAGTGTGATCACAGGATGGTTCCATTGACAGATCAACAGTGTGATCACAGAATGGTTCCATTGACAGATCAACAGTGTGATCACAGGATGGTTCCACTGACAGATCAGCAGTGTGATCACAGCATGGATCCATTGACAGATCAACAGTGTGATCACAGGATGGTTCCATTGATAGATCAACAGTGTGATCACAGCATGGATCCATTGACAGGTCAACAGTGTGATCACAGGATGGTTCCAATGACAGATCAACAGTGTGATCACAGGATGGTTCCATTGATAGATCAACAGTGTGATCACAGGATGGGTCCATTGACAGATCAACTGTGTGATCACAGGATGATGGAGGAGGAGGAGAAGTAAAGCAGGTCCTTGGGGACAAAGTCACCAAGTGGTTGAGAAGCCAGCTGGTGAATCAGTGAGAAGACAGATAGACAGACAGACAGACAGGTGCCAGCATCCCTCGATAGAGGAGCTTGGAGGAGGAGGAAGATGTAAGGAAACAGCAATCAGGAGCAGGGAAAGCATTCCCCCCTGTAAGAAACAAACATCTCTCACTTCAGAAGCTGCAGAGGAGATGCTGCCCCAGAGAGGACACATTCAGAGGAAGCCAGAGAAGAGAAGGCTCCAAGGCCAGTGAGGGCTGTGAAGGGCTGAGGTCCTTAGAGGGAAGGAGGGCAGGTGTGGGAGGGACAAGACAGGCTATGGAGGGGACAGAAGTGCAGACACAGTGTTGGGGAGGCAGTGTTAGGGGAGCAGGCAGAGTCCAGCTCCTGTGTTTGCTGTTAAGGACACTGGGGTGGGAGCAGGCTGGATTTCACCTGGTTCCTGTGATGGATGCTATGAAATACGGCGGCTGCTCAGCTTCCTGTTGCTCTGAGGTGTGGGGAGCAATAGAGTCCCAGCCTCAAGTTCCTGTTGCCTGGAATTGTCTGAGGTAATGCTTTCCATTCTACTTGAGAGGCTGAGGCAGGAGGATGGCAAGTGAATCCAACACCAGCCTGCTGTAGGATGTTCTGTATGTTAAATGTGTTGCTCTGATTGGTTAATAAATAAAACACTGATTGGCCAGTGGCCAGGGAGGATGTATAGGTGGGACAAGGAGAGAGGAGAATTCTGGGAAGTAGAAGGCTGAGGTAGAGAGATGCTGCCAGCCGCCGCCATGACAGGCGAGATGTAAGGTACCAGTAAGCCACAAGCCACATGGCAACTTATAGACTAATAGAAATGGGTTAATGTAAGATATAAGAACTAGATAACAAGAAGCCTGCCATGGCCATACAGTTTGTAAGCAATATAAGTCTCTGTGTGTTTACTCAGTTGGGTCTGAGTGGCGGGTGAGAGAGATTTGTCCTGCCTGTGGGCAAGGCAGGACTGGGGAAATCTCCAGCTACACCAACTGTGCAATTCAGTCAGACCTCTTCTCAAAGCAGAAATTAGGGGGGGGAAAGGGAGCTGGAGAGATGTCTCCATAGTTAAGAGTACTTGTTGCTCTTACAGAGGACCCATGGGAAGGAAACTCATAAGTGTAATAGTATTGGAGAAATTATTTTGGCCACTCCACGTAGTTAAAAGGATATTT